>NC_090824.1:76516666-76836333 GCF_028021215.1 Eschrichtius robustus
CAGCCACAGGCTCCTTTTTCATCTTCTGGCATTTTCGAATTTTCTTCGCAGGTGGAGGGTTTTCTGTAGCTGTTTTGCCATTATTAACTCTTTCAGCTTCATTCAGTGATACAGAATGGGCAAGAAGCATGGGCAAAGAAGCAAAAGAAAGAATGAGTACACACTGAATATGATGCTACTTTGAAAAAACATCTTTTTAAAGAAATAGATTGAGATGGTTTTGTAAATTTACAAAGGAATAATAACTGCCACACCACTGTTCTTGAAAACAGTGTGAGTTCCTGAATTGCTATTCTAGCCACATAAAACTAAACAAAGCAAAATGGAGCCTTGAGGTCCTTGTGAGCTCATGGCCTGAGGCATGAGTCTCATAGCCTGCTTATCTCTTCTGTTTACTTGTGCCCCAATACCACCCAAATATCTATCCTCAAACTACCTAAGGTTCTATGAGATAATGGTTACTAGAGTGCTCTGGAGTCTGTGCCTAACTTAGAGCCCAGCCCTGTCTCTTCCAGCTGTGGAATCGTGTAGAAGTTATTTCATCTCTTTGTACGTCGGTTGCCCCAACTGATAAATCCAGAGGAAGACAACACAGTACCGAATTTGTGGGATGGACCTATGCACGTAAGAACACAATACACAGAGTATGATATCTCATCATAAGTCAGTTCTAAGAGTTGCATTTTATTATCTCTGAAACTGGGATGCATTTTACCATGGATGACTTATAAGTAGTGAATCATGTTTTAATTGGAAGCGTTTCTCCTTGCTTAGTGGTACATAAAACAATGATGCACCTTACAATTAATTTTTTTTAACTGGATGACATTAGGTATTTAAGATAGTGCCGTCACTAAGTTAGTTGTTACAGGTCAACAAGCTGTCATACACAGTTCTGTAATCCCAAAAGCTCTGAGAACAGAAAATTTCAAAGTTCGGTACCAAGACAAGGGCTGGTTCAGGCGGCGATGGAAGTAGGAAGGGCTATAGCAGAGGGCACCGTTCCTTTTCCGACTTCCCGCCCTCCAGCCTTCTGCCCCCCACAATGCACTCCTAACCTCGCGCCCGGCCGCCGCCTGTCCCCCGCCGCCGCCGAGCTGCCATGGAGCCAGAACGCTGACGTCATCAACCCTCTCCCAGGTATCGCCGGCGCAGTCAAAAGGCGGGAGCACGCAGCGCGCGTGCGTCCCAGCGAGGAGTTGCCAGGGGAGGTGCACTCCGCAGTATTTGCATGTCGCAATGTGTTGCGGGAAGTCACCATAACCGACAAATGTCTTTAGGTTTGGGAGCTTTATAAATGCAGCTTGAACTAAACTTTCGGTATAGGGCGGAGGGAAGCTCATCGATGGGGCCACGAGCTGAGTGCGTGTAGTCACTCCGTCGCATGTCCCTTGGGAAGGTCTGAGACTAGGGCCAAAAGCGGCCCTAACAGGGCTCTCCCTGAGCTTCGGGGAGGTGAGTTCCCAGAGAACGGGGCTCCGCGCGAGGGCAGACTGGGCAGGAGATGCCATCGACCCCGCCCTTTGGGAGGGGCCTGGCGGATGCCTCCCTAGCCGGAGCTTGGAACAGACTCACGGCCAGCGAAGTGAGTTCAATGGCTGAGGTGAGGTACCTCGTATGGGGGCCTCATAACCCAATTCAGACTACTCTCCCCCCCGTCCTCTTTTAGGCTGTGGAAGGTCTGAGTAAGCAGACGTTTAGGGATGCAAGGGGCGTGGAAGCTACAGAGAATGCTAATGAACTCGGAAGACCTGGTCAAGTGAACCTTAGAAAAGTTGGGTACCGCCACCCTGCTGGGAGCATAGCCCTGAAGCCTTGTCTCAGACCCTCTGAATTAAAAACTGGGAGTCTGCATTTTTAACAAGAACAACCAGTGCATTGGTGATTTTCATGTAGATTATAGATATTTATTCATTACTTCAGCACATTTATTGGACACCTTGGTGGGTTCTGGGGATATGGTAGTTTAGCCAAAATAGACATGGTTCATGTCTTCATGGACCTTAGAGTCTAGTTGGGGACAGACATTAATCAAGCAATTACACAAGCAAAAGTACAGCAGCAACAAGCGCTATAAGAAATATACAGTACTAAGGGAAGTTCTAATGGGAGAACAAACTGGGGAACTCATCACTAGGGAAATGACAGGAGTTGAGCTGTATCAGAAGAATCAGTAAGTAAAGAGGAGAGACACGGAGTGGCTGGAGCAATGAAAGCGGGAAGTGTGGTGTGAGATGAGCTGGAGAGGCAGCCAGGGCCCACAGCAAGCCAGGCTTTCCAGGTCAAGGCTAGAATTGTGATTTGTTCTAATACGGATGTGTGTGTGTGTGTGTGTGTGTGTGTGAACTACAGATGGATTAAGGACTGACATTCAAAAATAAAACTTGAAAACTCTTAGGTAGAAAATACACGTAAAAGACATAGAGAACAGACTTGTGGTTGCCAAGGGGAAGAGAGGTGGGGGAGGGAAGGATTGGGAGTTTGCCATTAGCAGATGCAAACTAATACATATAGGACGGATAAACAACAAAGTCCTATGGTATATAGCACAGGGAACATTATATTCAATATGCTGTGATAAACCATAATGGAAAAGAACATGAAAAAATATGTATCTATAACTGAGTCACTTTGCTGTACAGCAGAAATTAACACAACATTGTAAATCAGCTATACCTCAGTAAAATTTAAAGAAAATACACATAAATATCTTTTAGACCTTGAGGGAAGGGACAGGCTTCTAAAGACACAAACGTCGTTGAGTATGAGAAAATATTGATAAATTTGATTATATTAAAATTGAGAAATTTTGGTCACCAAAACATGTAAAGTTTAGAAAGAAGAAAATAAATTTTTCTCATTATTTGCATGTGGTTTGATTATGGATAAAAAATCCAGAAGAAACTGGGGGATACATTTTTTAACTCAATAAGGAAGCTTAGCAAGGCTGCTAGAAAGTAACATGTAAGAGTAAATTTTATCTTTATGAAAGAGCTTCAAACAAGGAGAAACAGAATTTTTAGGAAAGATACCACTTATAATAACATAAAAGCATATCAAGTACTTAGGAATAAATCTAACAAAATGTAAGTGTTCAACAAATGTTTGTTGGATTGGATGGGATTGGTTAATCTGTTTCCAAGATATGTCAAAGCCTGTTGCATCTGACTTAATTATGGCACAAACAAGCTAGACTGGTCTAAAAGGCATTAATTTGGAAATAGGAAGACAATAAAAATCAAAGTTTATTAAAAATAGTTAATACTGAGTAGAGCTTTCTTTGTGTACTAGACATTGAGCTAAGTGCTCTCTACATGCATAACCTCATTTAATCTTTATAATGATAATAGCTAGAATTTATTTAGTGCTTACTATGCTATGAGCTTTACATATATTATTTAATTCTCACAACAACCCTACAGGGTAGGTATTATTACTATCTCCATTTTACAGTTGAGGAAATTGAACTTTAGAAAAATGTAAGTAATTTATTCAAGGTCACACGGTGTATTGGTTTGCTAGGGCTGCCATAACTAAGAAGTACAGACTGGGTTGCTCAAGCAGCAAAAATTTATTTTCTCAAAATTCTGAAGGCTGTAAGTCCAAGATAAAGGTGTCGGCAGTGTGGGTTTCTTTCTTCCTTAAAATTAATTAATTAATTAATTATTGGCTGCGTTGGGTCTTCGTTGCTGCGCGCGGGCTTTTCTCTAGTTGTGGCGAGTGGGGGGTACCCTCCGTTGTGGTGCGCGGGCGGTGCTTTCTCTTGTTGCGGGGCATGGGCTCTAGGCGCGTGGGCTTCAGTAGTTGTGGCTCGCGGGCTCTAGAGTGCAGAGCTCAGTAGTGGTGCACGGGCTTTGTTGCTCCCCGGCATTTAGGATCTTCACCCGTGTCCTCTGCATTGGCAGGCGGATTCTCAACCACTGCGCCAGCAGGGAAGCCCCAGTGTGGCTTTCTTATAAATCCTTTCTCCTGGATTGCAGGTGGATGTCTTCTTCCAGTATCTTTCCTGCTAAGCCTGTTAACTTGAATATTACCCTGATGGTAAGTTCTAACTTGAGTAGATCTAGACTGTTTATAATGAAACCTGTCACCTTGCATAAATTAACCATGTTAAGGTCACAAAGGATACGAAATTATCCCAAAGGAATGAAAATTCTTTGCAGTAGGTCCAACTAAACAAGAATGTGTGTAAATAGCTCGAATTAGCCCATGTTTGCTTGTGCGAAGTATGTTAAAAGGAAACTTGATTTAAAAAGTTTAATCTAAAAACAGTGCAAGTAGCATCATTGGTCCTTAAAGAGACAAGTAGGTGAAGGGGGGGGGGTTGCATCATTTCAGCACCTTTTAAGGTAAAGGAGGAGGGAATCATCATTAGCCAATCAGGCTCTGAGGCCACTTCTCAAAGCTACTTCCTGTCTCTCCACCTTCTCTCTTTCCTTTTGGTGGTGGGCAGGTGAGTGTTCACTTAATTTTGCTTCCTAATTGTTTTGAATTTCTCTTCAATTTGAGCCATTGTATCCTGGTGGCAGGCCTTTATTTCAAGCCAGCCTTGGAGTGTGGGTGAGCTACAAGGTGATTAATTTTGGCTGCGTGGAGATTGGAGGAAGGAAGTGAAATGATCTGCCTGGCTTGTTTCCACGTGGGCCTCTGCTGGACTGGATCTGCCTTCCTTCTCCGAGACAGGGTGACCTAGGAACAGTAGATTCTGCTTCATGTACATAATGTTTCTGCAAAATGCCTGGATTCATTTTGCTTGGAGGAAAATGTACTGTTATTGTCTCAATGCTGTTTTGACTTCTGTCTTCCTTAGTGAGAGGGTAGATCTTGGGAGGAGGAGTTCAGACTAGTCAGTTTTAATTCTCCTGTATCTGCAGGGTCCAGGTTCTTACTGGGTTTGTGGGAGCTGCAGTGGATGTTGTCTTTGCCCTGGTCTTTGCTCAGAGCAGTTTGGCTTTCTTAGTGGGACTAGGCTGTAAACTCTGAAGTCAGATGATTTTAATGAGCTCTAAAAGGAGCTCCCAATTTTAATGTCGGCACTGTGCCCTAAAAAGCTTAGGATATACTGAAAAAGATGAGGGGCCTTAGCGTAGTGCAAGCCTAAATCAAATTCCAGCACCACAATTTACTCCTCCAGTGATCTTGGGTGAGCCATTGAACTTAGCTTTTTAAAAAAAAAAAAATTAATTAATTAATTTTTGACTGTGTTGGATCTTCGTTGCTGTGCATGGTCTTTCTGTAGTTGTGGTGAGCAAGGGCTACTCTTCGTTGCGGCGCGCGGGCTTCTCATTGCGGTGGCTTCTCTTGTGGCGGCACGGGCTCTAGGCGTGCGGGCTTCAGTAGTTGTGGCACGCAGGCTCAGTAGTTGTGGCTTGCAGGCTCTAGAGCACAGGCTCAGTAGTTGTGGCGCGCGGGCTTACTTGCTCCGCGGCATGCGGGACCTTCCCGGACCAGAGCTCGAACCCATATCACTTGCATTGGCAGGCGGGTTCTTAACCACTGCGCCACCAGGGAAGTCCCAGGCTTAGCTTTTGAAGATCAAAGTATACAAAGTCCAAACACTAGTCCATGTGACATACCTTCTAGAAGTAGGCAATGAATTTATTGTGGATATTATTTTTCTCATAAAAAGTTTGCCTAGTGACTTTGAGTGACATACATTAGTCTGAATATAATGTATGTGTTATCCTTACAGGTAGAAGGTGTGAGAGAGACATAAACTAGTGCATGGAATGTGGTAATAGCCAGGCGTAGATCCCCCATAATCCTTATAATTCTCAAGCTTTATTGTTAAATTTATGTTATTTGAATAGGTAATACATTCACATTGTTCAAAATTCAAAAGGGATCATATTGTACATAATGAAGTCTCCTAAGCCTGATTCCCCTCCTCAGTAAGTGTTAATAATTTCTTGTGTATACTTCCTGAGATATTTTATGTGTATATAAGCAAATATATGTACTTACCCCTCTTCTATATATGCTCTACCATGTATCTTACTTTTCCCACTTAGGATTTCCAAGTGAGAAAATATAGAAGATCCACATTCTTTAACATGGTTACATAGAAATCTATGTATGTACATACCATAGTTTATTTAACCTTTGTTGGTGTACATTTAGGTGGTTTACAATCTTGTTATTCCCTTCAAAATGAAAAACCTTGTACATAAGTCATTTGTCAACATATGACATTTCAGTTGGGTTTTGATATATTCTTGTTTATAAGGACTCTAAATATGCAGTACTTCCTCTTATTTTGTGCACATAGTGATGACTAGAAACCAACACCCTAAATATCTTGATTGAACAATAAAGTATTTTCTATCAAAACCAAAACCATGCTGATGGCCTTTATGTGAATATATCCTTGCCCATTTCAGTTTAAGTAAGGGATGGTTTATTTTGTTGTGAACACATATTTAATGTTGAGAAGGAATGACAGTGTGAATCAGAGAAGCCACATGGTCTTCATATTCGCAAGGGCAGAAGGAGCATGCTTGCCATGTTTACTTGGCAAAATACGGGCTGGATATCTTTCTGAAATTATGGTGTTGAGTGAGTAAACTCATATTTTAGCATTAAGTTAGGAAAAACGGAAATGTTTTGGGGGCTGTAAATATGCAAAATAAAAGAGGAAGCCTTTGTGAATTCCTCCAAGGCTATTTTAAAAGTCTTAAAAGGCCCAGATCATGTCTTGTGAAACATCTAGTTTTCCAGTTAGGAGGTTTTGCTGATTGGGAGAAAAATTAGTTTTCCATGGAAGTATGCTTTTGTTGTTATGGAGTAATTTTATTTAGAATACATTGGAGTCTTCATTGCTAAGTAAAGAATGAGAGGAAGGGGAAAGCAAACTTTTTTTTTCCCTTAAAAGACACGAATCTTGGATTTGGAAGGGCATTTATGAGTACATGAGTGACTTTCCTGGCTTCAAGATTATTGTGAAAGTGTGAAATTTTAGGCAGAATATTTGCATTCTTATTAGCTGGTTGATCTTGGACACTTAATAGAAACAGCATACTAAATATTTAACTACATGCCAGCTACTGTGCAAAGTATTTTATATTTATTTTATGTCATTTAATCTTCACAACAGTTCTAAGAGGTAGGTGGTATTTGTCCTTATTTTATGGAAAGGGAATCTGAGACTTAGAGAAGTTGCGTAACTTGCCCCAGGTCACAGCAAATATATGGGGGAGCTAGGACTCAAATCCACTTCTGTCCAACTTCAAAATCCCTTATCTTAAACACTAAGCTAAGTTGCCTGCCATTTATTTAAACCTTGCTTGTATACCTATAAAATGGAGATGATGTAGTACTTGCAAAATGAGGTACTATGTGGACATATATGGACAGTGCTTTATAAATTCTAAGATAGGCAAAGTATTATGAAATAGATAAAATATGAAGTGAACAGAGTAGGTTTTATTGCCTTTTCATATTGATTTTAAATCATTCCTTATTGCTGTTTTGACCCAAAGCCCTCAGGTACTATATTTTTATTTCATTTTTATTTTGCTCCACCAGCAGTGGGACTGGGATTGGGTGAAATGGTGGTCTCTTGGGGTGAGCTGTATGATCAGTCGGTGTTTCTGATCTCACCACTTTCATTTCATATGTGCCCTGAGTGGATTCCTCCTGCACTGAGAGGTTAAAACAATCAGTATTCTTGGCTAAAATAACTGACAGTGAATGGGAAATAAAATGTGGGTGTCTGTTCTGATAGTACAGCCTTACAGAGCTGTCTCTAGAAGAGGACGGTGGCAAGCAACCAATTTAGCTTTTACTTCCTATACAAAGTTTTGTGTTGTTTTCCTTCTGCTTCAGGTTGAAGATGGAATCCACTGAGGAAGGAAGGCCTAGGTCTTCAGCACCGTGTGTGCCAGCCCAGAAGCAGCAGTGTGAAAGCCTCTGCAACATCTGCTGTAGACCCCTAAGAATCAGGGGGGGGTTGGATTTGGACATCCTCAGTAGGAATGGTTAAGCGCTGATGGGATCATAAACGTAAGTACTTGAACTTTGACCAAGATATGATGCCTTAAAGTGTTCTCTGTTTCACATGTGTATGTGCCTTTTCTATCTAAAAAAGATAGGTTCATCGAGTTACCGTTGTATCCCATAGTGTGAGATACACAGTAGGCACTGAGTAAATTGGAATGGAACTGAGTAAAATTGAGTGATAACATAACCTTAAAATAGAAGCATCAGCTGATTCAGTATTAGCAATTTGTGGTTGGTATCAGGCCTCATGAAGCATCTGTTCACATGTAAAATGTACCTTTTGCCCGTGAGCACCAGTCCTTTGAAGAACTTATTGCCACAGGAAACAAAACGAGCAGGTCATTGATTGTTAATGGGGTATTTACAGAATGTTTACTTTAGCTCCCTAAACAACTCAGTAAATATACAATGGCCTTCAGGTGGTAGAATAACACTTGCTGAAGCGTGACTAGAATCCTGCAGGGAGCATCACACATTGGGAAAGGCATCATATATCATCAGGATTTATGTGCTAGGCTTTGTGCTATGTGCCAAGGACACAAAGACCAGGCCCTTTGCAATCTGGGTTTTGTTTGTGAGATGAGACAAATAGAGAAGTTACACTTTTAAATCTATAATTATTTTTGTGTAAGAAGTACTTGGACATGGACTTTTGAGGTTAGACAATGTTGAAACTCTCACAATAAGAAATGGTGAAATCTCGCAATAAGTTTTGCTTCCTATGTTCCCTTAGTTAATTTCTCATGCTGCTGATCTCCAATACATTTTGAATAATTAAAGCACCATTCAAGTATAGGACAAGAAGGAGTAAAATAACACTTTGATTATATCTCTGAGTTACTTAAAACACCTCATTTTCTTTCTGACCTATTGAGCCAGTATGCCATTCTTAATACGTTCTAAAGCAAACCATCTTTTGTAGCTCTGCTTCTTATTTCACGTAGGAAGTGGCATTGTGAAGTGAAAATATGGAGTTGTGACAGAATTGGGTTTAAATCCTAGCTCTTAATAGCTAGATGGACTTTTGAAATTTATTTAACTTCGCTGAGCCTCAAATTTCCTTGTAAATATGAGAAAAACTTTTGTTGTAAAGTTTGAAATGGTTTCAATAGTTCTTGACAGATTGTAGGAATATTTAAGAACGATAGCTACTACTTCCTTTCTGTCAGCTTATTTTAGTCTTACCCACCCTTTAAGGCACTGCTGTCCAACACAACTTTCTGTGATGATGGAAATATTCTATATGTGTACTATCCAGTTTGGTAGCGATCAGCCACATGAGGCTATTGAGCAATCAAAATGTGACTGAAGAATTTAATTTTTAGTTTAATTTAAATTTAGGCTGTATGTGGTGTTAACCTATTGGAGAGTGCAATTTTTCTTTTATTGAGATATAATTGATGTATTACATTATATTAGTTTCAGGTGTTCAACATAATAATTCAGTATTTGTATATACTATAAAATGATTACCACAATAATTCTAGTTAAGATCCATCACCACACCTAGTTACACATTTTTTCTTCTTGTGTTGAGAACTTTTGAGATTACTCTCTTAGCAACTCTCATATATATAATAAATATTATTCTAAGTGCAATTTTGAGGCTCATTCAAGGCCTACCTTTTTTTTTCATGAAGCCTTCCTTGACCAATGATTCTTCTTAACATTACTTGGTTCTCTCTCCCACTTATTTTGTACTTACCATAGACATTAATTTTCATGAGTGTTGTCTTTCTAGCTAGATTGTATTTGAGATTGCGGAGTTTTAAATTTCCCCATTGCTGCATGAAAAGGAACATGATAAAAATATAACTGTAACGTGTAGTTAATAATTTTAAATGATCATTAAATGTAATAGAATTTTCTAGTTAGTAATTAGGTGAAGAGTAGGGAATAGTATGAAGGTTGCTTACGGTGATGAGCTTTGTGTCTAGTCTGTTTCACTCATCATTTTAGGTGATGAGCTTTGTGTCCAGTCTGTTTCACCTAAAAGTTCAGATTACACTCAAGCTCTGGAAGAACATATTAAAGCCTCTTTCTTACAGTGCCATCTTGTGGCCGATTTGTGCTCCAAAGAATGCTCATTCAAATTTGCTATGTCAAGGGAAGGTTTTCTTAAGCTTATTGTGATAAAACCTTAACAGAAGTAGAGGTTAAATATAATTGACACTGGCTCAAATGAAATTGAAACATGCTTTGAAAAAAAAGCTATTTTACGTTGACTTCTCATTTATTTGACTCTTAGGAGTTCTTAGCTCCTTCCTTTTTTTTTTTTTTTAATGGATTTTGTGAATTTAATGACTGTGGTTATCCTGTGGTGGTTACGAGTGTTTTCTGCGATCACATACCCTGTGAACTTGGAGAGACTGGCAGTAACCCATGCCATTTATCCCATGGCTGCCAAGCTCTGTCTGCAGCCAGCACACGGCTCCTTCTTTTTGCATACCTATTCTTTTGTTAGACTGTTGACTTTTATAACCTTTCAGAGGTTGGTTAGATTTATCGTACAGTTTAACCCAAACTTTAAAATTTATACAAATAGCGGAGCTTGTACAGAAGTCCTGCCCTAGTCTGATACTGAGTTTGGGCATTTGATGACATCCTCCAAGTAGATGGGTCAATTTATACTGCTGAATGGAGATTCAAATAAAGAATGAACAGTTTTCTTTGAGGTTAATTTTCCTTGAGGTTATATGGGTGTGACTTGGTGTGGAGTAGGCTGGTGTGCATTCAAGTCTTATAGTCAGAGCATTTGCATATTTTTTTTAAAGATTTATTTATTTAATTTATTTATTTTTGGCTGCGTTGGGTCTTTGTTGCTGTGCACAGGCTTTCTCTAGTTACGGCGAGTGGGGGCTACTCTTCGTTGAGGTGCACAGGCTTCTCATTGCAGTGGCTTCTCTTGTTGTGGAGCATGGGCTCTAGGCACGCAGGCTTCAGTAGTTGCGGCACGTGGGCTCAGTAGTTGTGGCTCGCAGGCTCTAGAGCGCAAGCTCAGTAGTTGTGGCGCACAGGCTTAGTTGCTCCGTGGCATGTGGCATCTTCCCGGACCAGGGCTCAAACCTGTGTCCCCTGCATTGGCAGGCAGATTCTTAACCACTATGCCACTTTCTTAACCAGGGAAGCCCCTGCATATTTTAAAATTTATTAATTTTTTATTTTCCAGAGATGATGCCAGATAGTTGATAAATCCTATAGCTCAACTTGATTCCTAGATACAAGCTGGATTCATTTGATACCACAGGTAAGTATAAAAGAAAACCTTCATTTTTACCTCATTTGAATTTCTAATCACCTAGCAATTTGGGGGGGGCTCACTTTTCTTTCTTTTTTTTTAATATTTATTTATTTTTTGGGCTGCATCGGGTCTTAGTTGTGGCACGTGGGATCTTTCACTGTGGTGCGCGACTTATCTCTAGTTGTGGTGCACGGGTTCCAGAGTACGTGGGCTCTGTAGTTACTGCACACGGGCTTAGTTGCCCCGCGGCATGTGGGATCTTAGGTCCCCCACCCGGGATTAGAACCTGCATCCCCTGCGTTGGAAGGCAGATTCTTAACCACTGGACCACCAGGGAAGTCCCCGGGGGCTCAATTTTCTTAGTGGCTGAAATTAGTGGTAGTTGAAGGGGACTTAGTTCTAACCTTAACAGAGTTTCCCTGGTTTAGGGATGAGGAGCTGGTGGTGGTTTGTCCTTTACCAGTCAGTCATTTGCAGTTTGCCATGGTGAAACGCATGTTAAGTTCATGTTTCAGCTGATCGCCCTGATTAAACACATGCTCTGAGCAGACTAAACCTAGGGTAAACACCTGGAATTGAATTCTGCATCTTGAAATTTTTACTGGAATCTAGCCTGTGATGTTAGGTAATTCTTAAATCTTGAATTATGAATTTGCTACTACAACATTTTGTTGTGCTTTGATCTTTTGTGATATCTCTTTGAGATAGACAGAACTTGGGTCTAGAATCCTTAATCTAATAATTCAAACAGTACAGAAAAAACACTGATAACTGGTATAATTCTATTAACTACTTAACTTGACAGTATTAAACTAATCACTATTTTGTTAGTCTATATATAAGATTAAGAGAACCCCAGAGTTGGTTAAATCAATTTTAAAATCAAGATAATAAAATGCAATACTATACAATCACTACAAGTTATGATACTGGTTTGTCTTTCTTGAAATGGAAGAGTATTCATGATACATTAATTTAAAAACAAGTTACAGAGCAATATGTATAATCCTTTTTCTGCTTAAACATTTTTATATGCTTATGTTTACTTGAGAAGTCATTTGAAAGGATATACTCAAATACAAGGGATTATTGTGTTTAGAATTGGGTTGTATGGGTGATCTTGTTAACCAGTACTTTCTGACTTTATGATATTCATGTATAATTTAAAGTTATTTAAAGCAACCCAGGTGGGACAGGCTCATATTCTTGTACCTGCAAGTTTCAGCACAGAATGGGGTTACATATGAGGGTGAAATATAGGAAATACAAATAATTCAAAGTAACATCAGCACTTGAAATAATTTTTTAGCTTTTGGCTGTGTCTTTTGCAGAAATGAAACTTCGGGAGACTAGATTGGAGTCTCACTTCTTTCCCAGCCTGGAACTCTTGGGAGCTGTAAGTCCTGGATATACAATAGATAATAATAGTATTTTTGTTTTATGGTAAGGCTTATGTTGAAACTGAGAAATTTGATATACATATGAATCTGTGAGAACTCAGCTTAATGACTTCATGGCTAGCTGCTAAGGTGCTACAAATTTCAGTTTTTTAAAAGTCAACTAAACATGTTGAGAGGTAGCTTAGCATAGTAGTTATACATGGCTTCTGGAGTCAGACTGTGTTCAAACCCATTCTGTATCACTTAAGCAGCTGTGTAACCTTGGCAAGTTTCTTAACATCTCAGAGTCTTAGGGTCTTTCTATCTTAGAAGGTGATAATTATAGTACCTGACTCAAAGGCATAATACTTAATTTGGAAGATTAAATTAGATAATAAATGTGTAGGGCTTAGAAAATTGTTAACATGTGGTAAATGCTCAATAGATGTTAGCTATTTTATCATCAGAGTCCATGTTTATATTTATCTTAGACTGTACTACCTGGCAATTTCTGACTTCTGCCTAAGAGGTTATCAGAAATTCTTTGTTTTTATTGCTTATGTGCATCTTTCTGCCAGTTGGTCTATCCCTCATCATCTTTACCCCTAGCACACAAAGCCTAATTTAGTTCCAGAATTAGGCAAAGTATGGTAATAAGGTCTATAGTGTATATCCCTATATAACTGTTCCAATAACATTTTCTTAATTAATCTTGTTTTGGGCACTAATTTATTTATCACCTAATTCCTCTTTTTGTCTATCTAGCTGGTCCAGTTGATACTTAATGGTTCTAGTTCTTGACTGACTTTTTAAAAAGTTAGATGTAGTGATTGTAGTGATGTTTCTTAAAACATTTATTAAAATGTTTATTAAAATGATTAGAGATAATATTTGACGGCTGTTCCTCTCACTGCTTGGAGCCTTAAGTAGTGGGATTTTAGTCTGTCATATATCTAAGCTGACTTGTCTTCACTCAGGGCACCATGAGGATGGGTTGGCTGTCCGTTAGTGCCATCTGATTTTTGCGGAGTCAAACAATTGCAAAGCAGGTGGTGATTCTAGGTTAAGAAAATATACCTGTGATTAAAAAAAAAACCCACTAATTTTAAAACATGAGGATCTAATGTATAGAGAACCTTTTGATTGCAATTGCTTTTGAATAGCACTGATCTAGGGCTATGAAAGAAAGAGCTCTAGTCAGTTAATTCTGGGAGTTATTGTAACATTATACTCTGAAGTCATTCATGTATAAATTTTAAATGGTTTACTCAGTTTTCTATTGAGTAGTTATTCACACATTTCAGGGAAGTATTAAAAATATCTTTTTCTTTGCAGCATGAAGGTAGATGATTCTTCAAATTAAAGACGGACACTGACTTTTCTTACCAGAAATGGTTTATAGAATCAACTTTCAAAAATGCAAGAGGCAGCAAAAAAAATGAGTAAAATATTTTCTTCTATTATTCTTTGATTGTTTGCTAGATTGTAAACTCCATGAAAGCAGGATAACTTGCTTATCTGTAATGCCTGGCCCAGAATAGATACTCAAAAAATATTTGAAGTTGGGCTTCCCTGGTGGCGCAGTGGTTGAGAATCTGCCTGCCAATGCAGGGGACATGGGTTTGAGCCCTGGTCTGGGAAGATCCCACATGCCGCGGAGTAACTAAGCCCATGAGCCACAATTACTGAGCCTGCGCATCTGGAGCCTGTGCTCCTCAACAAGAGAGGCCGCGATAGTGAGAGGCCCGCGCACCGCGATGAAGAGTGGCCCCCGCTTGCCACAACTAGAGAAAGCCCTCGCACAGAAACGAAGACCCAACACAGCCATAAATAAATAAATAAATAAATAAATAAATAAATAAAGCATGACACAAATTAAGCAATGTGAATACCATCAAGCTTTCATCATCATAAAAAAAATATTTTAAGTTAATTAAAATTTCCATAGAATTTTGTTTTTTTTTAATCCCTGGAAAATAACAACCATTTTAATGGCATTTCAGCAAGACAATTACATGGAATAACTGGGACTTAAATTTTGACTCTGATGTATAAACTATCTGGATACCAATGAGTCTACTTAATATCTGATTATGATGCTTGATCCTTTAAGAGGCAATGAAGAATGGCTGCCAAAACAAACTGTGTATGTGAGGAATAGATATATAAAAGCTTACTAATATTTAGTAGGAAATCTTTTATTATGTACATTTCATTGGAAATTTTTCATTGATTTAAATTGCACATACCACTCAGGTATGATTAAAAAGTCTTTTTTTTTTTTTGCTTTATATTTAATGTTGAAATATTCTCAATTGTTTTGGCTAAATTATACTTTACAGATTTTTTTGCCCTATATTCTTTATTTACATCCATGAGGGTATATTTAACATGCAAGGGATACAAAATATACATCCAAATATTGGAAGTTTGGTATACTTCACTGTGTTTTGGAATGAAATTTAATACTTGTGCTTATGCCAGAATCACACAAATGGTATGCAACTATAATAACTTCTGTTAGAATATGAAACCTATTCTTTAGATTCTTCTATTAAAACAAATATAAGTATCAAATTAGTATTAGAGTAGATGATGCCGACAGTCAGATTCAAAGATAATAAGGGGGGAAGATTATTATCTCTGAAGCTCTTAGAGAAACGTGGTGCATAAATACTCATAATATAGCCAATATGTACTTAAAATATCTGAATAAGATCAAAATCAAACTTCATGGTAAAAATACCATTTTGAAAGGTGAAGTAACCTGCAGTTAAATGGTATAAGTGATATGTAAGCACAAATTGTGCTTTCAGAGTTTATCCAGACTTCTTAGGAAGAATGGATTAAAGATCTATAAATGAAAAGCAAAACTTTAAACCTGTAGAAAAGCAAAGACTATGACACTGGAGTACACATAAAGCACAAAAAGGAAAGATCGATAAATTTGTATACACTAAAATTCAAACTTATGTTTGCACATCATGTAACTGACAAAGTCTCCATTTAAATCAAGAAAATGATCAAAGGATATGAATGGACAATACAGAGATGAGGATCCCTGAGTAGTAATTCACATGAAAAGATGCTTTATCTAACTAGTAATAAAAGATTTCCACATTAAAACAACACTGAGATACCATTTCACTGCCATCAGACGGGCAAAAATGAAAACAAAACAAAACAAAACAACCTCGACACTTAAACGTGTTGCCAAGGCTGGAGTAGTGGGCTCTCATCTTTGCTGGTGGCAGTGAAATTTATGTTACTACTTTAGAGAATGGTTTGGCAACATCTAGTTTGTTGGAAGATGCTTATACCTGGTCTTTGAGTATTATATTCTATAAGAATTCTTGACATGTGTATTCAAGGAGGCATGTACAGAAAGTTCATTGCAGTCGTATTTTTAATTGTAAAAGCCAGGAACTAATATCCGTTAGAAGAATGAATGAATAAATTGTGGTTTGTAGCATTTGGCTGTTAAAATAAATTAATACGAGGTATGTGTATTAACTTTACATCTCAAAAACAATGAATTAAAAATATGGCCAACTGATATTCGTTGTGTGAGAAGATTTAGTAGTTTTAGAACATGCAAGACATTCACAGAAAGATAGACAAGATGAAATGGCAGAGGGCTATGTACCAGATGAAGGAACAAGATAAAACCCCAGGCAAACAACTAAATGAAGTGGAGATAGGCAACCTTCCAGAAAAAGAATTCAGAATAATGTTAGTGAAGATGATCCAGGACCTTGGAAAAAGAATGGAGGCAAAGATTGAGAAGATACAAGAAATGTTTAACAAAGACCTAGAAGAATTAAAGAACAAACAAACAGAGATGAACAACACAATAACTGAAATGAAAAATACACTAGAAGGAATCAATAGCAGAATAACTGAGGCAGAAGAACAGATAAGTGACCTGGAAGACAGAATGGTGGAATTCACTGCTGTGGAACAGAATAAAGAAAAAAGCATGAAAAGAAATGAAGACAGCCTAAGAGACCTCTGGGACAACATTAAATGCAAAAACATTTGCATTATAGGAGTCCCAGAAGGAGAAGAGAGAGAGAAAGGACCAGAGAAAATATTTGAAGAGATTATAGTTGAAAACTTCCCTAACATGGGAAAGGAAATAGCCACCCAAGTCCAGGAAGCGCAGAGAGTCCCATACAGGATAAACCCAAGGAGAAACACACCGAGACACATAGTAATCAAAGTGGCAAAAATTAAAGACAAAGAAAAATTATTGAAAGCAGCAAGGGAAAAATGACAAATAACATACAAGGGAACTCCCATAAGGTTACCAGCTGATTTCTCAGCAGAAACTCTACAAGCCAGAAGGGAGTGGCATGATATACTTAAAGTGATAAAAGGGAAGAACCCACAACCAAGATTACTCTACCCAGCAAGGATCTCATTCAGATTTGATGGAGAAGTCAAAAGCTTTACAGACAAGCAAAAGCTAAGAGAATTCAGCACCACCAAACCAGCTCTTCAACAAATGCTAAGGGAATTTCTCTAAGTGGGAAACACAAGAGAAGAAAAGGACCTACAAAAACAAACCCAAAACAATTAAGAAAACGGTCATAGGAACACACATATCAATAATTACCTTAAAAATGAATGGATTAAATGCTCCAACCAAAAGACACAGGCTTGCTGAATGGATACAAAAACAAGACCCATATATATGCTGTCTACAAGACCCACTTCAGACCTAGGGACACATACAGACTGAAAGTGATGGGATGGAAAAAGATATTCCATGCAAATGGAAATCATAAGAAAGCTGGAGTAGCAACACTCATCTCAGATAAAATAGACTTTAAAATAAAGAATGTTAAAATAGACAAGGAAGAACACTACATAATGATCAAGGGATCAATCCAAGAAGAAGATATAACAATTATAAATATATATGCACCCAACATAGGAGCACCACAATACATAAGGCAACTGCTAACAGCTATAAAAGAGGAAATCGACAGTAACACAATAATAGTGGGGGACTTTAACACCTCACTTACACCAATGGACAGATCATCCAGACAGAAAATTAATAAGGAAACACAACTTTAAATGACACAATAGACCAGATAGGTTTAATAGAAATTTATAGGACATTCCATCCAAACACAGCAGATTACACTTTCTTCTCAAGTGTGCATGGAACATTCTCCACGATAGATCACATCTTGGGTCACAAATCAAGCCTCAGTAAATTTAAGAAAATTGAAATCATATCAGGCATCTTTTCTGGCCACAACCCTTTGAGATTAGAAATCAATTACAAGGAAAAAAACGTAAAAAACACGAACACATGGAGGCTAAGCAATGCATTACTAAATAACCAAGAGATCACTGAAGAAATCAAAGAGGAAATCAAAATATACCTAGAGACAAATGACAACAAAAACATGACAATCCAAAACCCATCGGATGTGGCAAAAGCAGTTCTAAGAGGGAAGTTTATAGCTATACAAGCCTACCTCAAGAAACAAGAAAAATCTCAAATAAACAATCTAACCTTACCCCTAAGGGAACTAGAGAAAGAAGAACAAACAAAACTCAAAGTTAGCAGAAGGAAAGAAATCATAAAGATCAGAGCAGAAATAAATGAAATAGAAACAAAGAAAACAATAGCAAAGATCAATAAAACTAAAAGCTTGTTCTTTGAGAAGATAAACAAAATTGATAAACCATTAGCCAGACTCATCAAGAAAAAGAGGGAGAGGACTCAACTCAATAAAATTAGAAATGAAAAAGGTGAAGTTACAACGGACACCGCAGAAATACAAAGCATCCTAAGAGACTACTACAAGCAACACTATGCCAATAAAATGGACAACCTGGAAGAAATGGACAAATTCTTAAAAAGGTATAACCTTCCAAGACTGAACCAGGAAGAAACAGAAAATATGAACAGACCAATCACAAGTAATGAAATTGAAACTGTGATTAAAAATCTTCCAACAAACAAAAGTCCAGGACCAGATGGCTTCACAGGTGAATTCTATCAAACATTTAGAGAAGAGCTAACACCCATCCTTCTCAAACTCTTCCAAAAAATTGCAGAGGAAGGAACACTCCCAAACGCATTCTATGAGACCACCATCACCCTGATACCAAAACCAGACAAAGATACTACAAAAAAAAGAAAATTACAGACCAATATCACTGATGAATATAGATGCAAAAATCCTCAACAAAATACTAGCAAACAGAATCCAACAACACATTAAAAGGATCATACACCACGATCAAGTGGGATTTATCCCAGGGATGCAAGGATTCTTCAATATATGCAAATCAATCAATGTGATACACCATATTAACCAACTGAAGAATAAAAACCATATGATCATCTCAATAGATGCAGAAAAAGCTTTTGACAAAATTCAACACCCACTTATGATAAAAACTCTCCAGAAAGTGGGCATAGAGGGAACTTACCTCAACATACTAAAGGCCATATATGACAAACCCACAGCAAACATCATTCTCAATGGTGAAAGACTGAAAGCATTTCCTCTAAGATCAGGAACAAGACAAGGATATCCACTCTCACCACTATTATTCAACATAGTTTTGGAAGTCCTAGCCATGGCAATCAGAGAAGAAAAAGAAATAAAAGGAATACAAATTGGAAAAGAAGAAGTAAAACAGTCACTGTTTGCAGATGACATGATACTATACATACAGAATCCTAAAGATGCCACCAGAAAACTACTAGAGCTAATCAATGAATTTGGCAAAGTTTCAGGGTACAACATTAATGCACAGAAATCTCTTGCATCCCTATACACTAATGATGAAAAATCTGAAAGAGAAATTAAGGAAACACTCCCATTTACCACTGCAACAAAAAGAATAAAATACCTAGGAATAAACCTACCTAGGGAGACAAAAAACCTGTATGCAGAAAACTATAAGACACTGATGAAAGAAATTAAGGATGATACCAACAGATGGAGAGATATACCATGTTCCTGGATTGGAAGAATCAATATTGTGAAAATGACTATACTACTCAAAGCAGTCTACAGACTCAATGCAATCCCTATCAAATTACCAATGGCATTTTTTATGGAACTAGAACAAAAAATCTTAAAATTTGTATGGAGACACAAAAGACCCCGAATAGCCAAAGCAGTCTTGAGGGGAAAAAACAGAGCTGGAGGAATCAGACTCCCTGACTTCAGACTATACTGCAAAGCTACAGTAATCAAGACAATATGGTACTGGCACAAAAACAGAAATATAGATCAATGGAACAAGACAGAAAGCCCGGAGATAAACCCACGCACCTATGGTCAACTAATATGAAAAGGAGGCATGGATATACAATGGAGAAAAGGCAGTCTCTTCAATAAGTGGTGCTGGGAAAACTGGACAGCTACATGTAAAAGAATGAAATTAGAACACTCCCTAACACCATACACAAAAATAAACTCAAAATGGATTCGAGACCTAAATGTAAGACCAGATACTATAAAACTCTTAGAGGAAAGCATAGGAAGAACACTCTGACATAAATCACAGCAAGATCTTTTTTGATCCACCTCCTAGAGTAATGGAAATAAAAACAAAAATAAACAAATGGGACGTAATGAAACTTAAAAGCTTTTGCACAGCAAAGGAAACCATAAACAAGATGAAAAGACAACCCTCAGAATGGGAGAAAATATTTGCAAATGAATCAACGGACAAAGGATTAATCTCCAAAATACATAAACAGCTCATGCAGCTCAATATTAAAAAAAACAAACAACCCAATGCAAAAATGGGCAGAAGAACTAAATAGACATTTCTCAAAGAAGACATACAGATGGCCAAGAAGCACATGAAAAGCTGCTCAACATCACTAATTATTAGAGAAATGCAAATCAAAACTACAGTGAGGTATCACCTGACACCAGTTAGAATGGGCATCATCAGAAAATCTACAAACAACAAATGCTGGAGAGGGTGTGGAGGAAAGGGAACCCTCCTGCACTGTCGGTAGGAATGTAAATTGATACAGCCACTGTGGAGAACAGTATGGAGGTTCCTTAAAATGGTTTATAGAAATGGTTTATAGAATCAACTTTCAAAAATGCAAGAGGCAGCAAAAAAAAATGAGTAAAATATTTTCTTCTATTATTCTTTGATTGTTTGCTAGATTGTAAACTCCATGAAAGCAGGATAACTTGCTTATCTGTAATGCCTGGCCCAGAATAGATACTCAAAAAATATTTGAAGTAGGGCTTCCCTGGTGGCGCAGTGGTTGAGAATCTGCCTGCCAATGCAGGGGACATGGGTTCAAGCCCTGGTCTGGGAAGATCCCACATGCCGCGGAGCAAATGAGCCCGTGAGCCACAGCTACTGAGCCTGCGCATCTGGAGCCTGTGCTCCGCAACAAGAGGCCACGATAGTGAGAGGCCCGCGCACCGTGATGAAGAGTGGCCCCTGCTTGCCGCAACTAGAGAAAGTCCTCGTGCAGAAACGAAGACCCAACACACCCAAAAATAAATAAATAAATAAATTTAAAAAAACAAACAAACAAAAAAAGCTAAAAATAGAATTACCATATGACCCAGCAATCCCACTACTGGGCATATACCCAGAGAAAACCATAATTCAAAAAGACACATGCACCCCAATGTTCATTGCAGCACTATTTACAATAGCCAGTTCATGGAAGCAACCTAAATGCCCATCGACAGACGAATGGAGAAAGAAGATGTTGTACATATATACAATGGAATATTACTCAGCCGTAAAAAGGAACGAAATTGGGTCATTTGTAGAGACGCGGATGGATCTAGAGACTGTCATACAGAGTGAAGTAAGTCAGAAAGAGAAAAAGAAATATCGTATATTAACGCATATATGTGGAACCTAGAAAAATGGTTCAGATGAACCGGTTTGCAGGGCAGAAATAGAGACAGAGATGCAGAGAAGAAACGTACGGACACCAAGGGGGGAAAGTGGGGGGTGGGAGTGGTGGTATGATGAATTGGGCCATTTGGATTGACGTGTACACTGATGTGTATAAAATGGATGACTAATAAGAACCTGCTGTATAAAAAATAAAATAAAATTCAAAAATTCAAAAAAATAATAAAGAGGTGAAGAGGGAATTGCCCATCATAAAGAGGGTGGGTCAGTCCCGAAAATACAGGAAAAGGAGTGTCACAAGCAAATGGCACCTGTGCCCAGCCTGGCACTCTTCAAGTGGGGGCAGTTTGTCTGTTCGATTTTAAGTATCATCAATCCACTAGCCGTGTTATTCCTATGATTAGTGTGATGGCATCAGGGTATCATCAGTGCCTTTTGTCACTGAACAGTTTAATAATTCCCTACATGCCTCCCACAACCTTTCACAATTCTGTGCTTCTTATTAAAATGTGATAGGGAGACAATAGACTGGTCAGCTTGAAATAAATACTCAGTCTACAAGGCAGTTATGGTGTTCACTGGAGATTCTGAGATGTAAGTTTACCCATGTGAGAAAGAGCCACTCTCCATTGGGATCTGAATACACAAGCTGACAAAAAGAAAAAAAGAATATGCACAACAAAGTTTGATGTACATACATATATTAAAAGTATAAAAGCATGCATGAGAATGATAAACACCAAAATCTGGCTTGTTTACCTCTGAAGAGGTAAGAGGAAAGTGGATTGAGGTGTACACAGGGGAAGCTTCAACTGTATCTGTAATTTGTTACCTCATTAAAAATATCAAATGTGAGAAAGCTTTGGGTTTATTAAAGCTGAGTGGTGGTCATTCTCCATACATTTTTGATAAGCTTGATATTTAATAATAAAAACCAATATTTTAAAGATCTCATTTTGGTGGATGGGTCTCTGTATCCCAGCCTTGATTGACTTCAGTGGTCTCATCCCCAGGAGCACCTTAGAAATGAGCCATTGAAGGTTTTGTCTATGTCATGAGAGAACAGGACACGTGTTTTGCCAAAAGCCTGCTTTCCGTTTTAAGGTTTGTTGGATTCGTTGGCAAAATAACCACTTGTTTCACATAAGTAAACAGCTTTAATCAATTCTTTAATGAAAGGTGATTAAACTTAATTTTAATATACAGTCATTAGAAGGAAAGGAATAAGAATATTAGAGAAACATAACAGGATATACATCACCGAATTGGGCCGACACCTACTTCCAGATCCAAACAGCAGCTGGAAAGTCCCGAGTGACAGCAATCTGGAGCCCCAATTGGGAAGGGTCCCGGATGGTGCATCCACCCCACAGGTGAGACTTCAGATTGGAGTTCTGGGGGCTTCCGTTTATAATTCCAGGCTGCAAACTGATATCATCAGTTTGTGTGCAAAAATGCAGCTCTGGATTCACTTTAACAATGCTGTTGGTTTCACCATATGAGTCACAAGATTTTCCAGAACATGGGGGACTGGCCAGGTCCCCAGGACTCAAGAAATTCCAAGACCCACTCCCTTTGTTCTTGTAAGCGCCGCTTGACTTGCTAGCAGCAATTGTTAGGTGTGCAAGCAGGCGCGCAGTCCAGGCAGGGTCACAGGTCAAGCAGAGGCCTGCTTCTGCCTCAAGCCTGAACAAGACTACTTTACTAGTTTTCCCAACAACATGCCACCAAGAAACAGGTCAATTCCTGGTGTTCCAGTCTACTGGGATATTAAGACTTTGTAGCCACCCCCCTTTTCCCCTATCTGGCAAAACAGGTTCTCTCCCCCCGTCCCAAAATCTGTGTGTGGGGTGTGTGTGTGTGTGTATGTGTGTTTTAATTCATACAGGCTTTTAGCTAAATGGGTTGGAAATTGGAAACTGATTTAGAGAGAAAATGGTGTGGGTAACACTAAGGTCTGGGGAATCAGTATCATTGGGGAATCGATACTGATGAAGAAGCAGGAAGGGATCATACTGCAGCACAAAGGTAACTTGGCTAGAATCATAAAGTTAGGTACTGGTAGAATTTGAATGCTTTGTGTTTATAACTTGAAATGAGATTATACCCTTTTATTGTACTTTATGTAATATTTCTACATTTGGCATAGTTAAAACCAGAAAATGCACAAAAGGCTCAGATAACCAGAATATGTTAAGGATTACATGGTTTACACATGAACCCCTAATTTTCTTCAAACCTATTTTGTACCACTAGAATTGAGTTTCTATTCTAAACTGTCAGAAGATGTTTTAGGAAAAGTATACAAAGGCAAAGATGACCCTGATTACTATGAACTAGTTGCAAATAGACAAAAAATGAGCAGAAAGTTGTTTAATCAGGATAGGTTTCTGTTTGAAGGAGAAAGGTTTAGTATACAGATTCACAACCCATAAAGGGGTTTGCAGGGCTTAGTGTCCATTGTGTTACTGATTTATTGGGTTGTTTCTGTTACTAATTCATACTGGTTTCATATAATATGGAAAGGTGGCGACAAAAGACAGCATTAAGGCATGTATCCTGAGGACCCCTCAAGCTCTCGGCTTAATTTCTAATATGAATTCTAATAGACTCATAGATTGAGCAGAAAGTCATACAGTAAGCACAGAACAGAAAAAGTGACAAGTAACAGCATTAGGATAAAGCCAGTACAGATATTTAAACAATTACAAGCAGGTCCAGGAAAGCACACAGGCAGATGACCTCAAAAAAGCTGTGACACCCGATCCTATCGCTTCGTTCCTGGAGCTGTAATGAATGTTCATAATGCAGACTCTGAATCAAGAAAAGTTCTTTAATATTATATAGAGGATGTGGAAAAGCTGGAAAGATGTCTATTTCAAGATGGATTTTAAAAATGGCAGAATCTACCTCAACACAGAGGTGTTAGCCGTCAAGTTATAGGTATCACACAATTTTGGGGGCTTTTTCCCTTAAATACTTAGAAAGTGTTGCCCAGTCGGTACTCCCCAAATTTTCCCAGGACAAACACCTGCGGGTACTCAGAGGCTGTTAGCTTCTCAACTGTACCCACTCTGCTCTGACCTCAAATGTTAGGCCCATGACAGCTAGGATGTCACTCTTGTGCCAGTCGAGGGCTGAAAAGAGCACACGATGACAGTATCTACGGGGCTCCCAAGTGGGAAACCTAGGCCAGGCCCAGTCAGATTCGCTCTCTGAGATGCACGTACCTGGGGATGCACCGCCCACAGTGCAGGTGCCACAGCCCGGCGGGTCCCAGAATCCTGAGCGGCGGTGACCCGGGCGCTCAGCCCCCTGCAGGCTCCCAGGCGACTCCGCGCATGCGCCCTCAGACGTAGTGGCGACGCCCGCGGCGAGTCCTCGCTCGTCGTGGAGTTGAGGAGGCAACGGCGTTTTCCCGCGTTTTTTCTGGGCGCCTCCGGTTAGATATTTTATTGGTATTAGTGTTGTTAGTATTTTCTCTTTCGAGCGCGGAAAGCGGGCTGCGAATTTGAAGTTTCCGTGAGTCTAACCCTCAAAACTTGGTCCTCGCTGACTTGGACAGCTCACTGAATTGGCTCTTTCTCCCACCTTGTGGAAAATTTGGAATTAGCTGCGCTTCTCGCTCTGCCTGAGAAGGGGCTCAGGTTCCAAACTGTTTCCATCTCTTCTGCTTCCCCTCGGCATATTGCCCTGCCGGAGGGAAAATAGGCCTCCTAACTCCGGCCGCTAGGTGCCTGTACCTGTGGAGACACCCTCAGCTGGGGCATTTGGGGTAAAGGTGTCAGAGCATCCTTGTTCACCCCATGACCAAGGCAACATTCTTGACGGAATTTATCAGTTCATAAATGTGACCATTTTCCCTTGGTGTATAATTGGTGTGTTACTATTATTTTATACAATATATGACTAATTTCGGTATATTCAGAATACTGCTGCCTAGTTTGGATTAGTAAAACTCCAGTAACAGTGAACACTATATTGAAAAATAACTTGTGTATTTATATGGTTTTTCAAATGTTTGAAATAGAAGTGCAGCATTGAATAGTATTTATATTAATAGGTGAGTTGTTTAATTGGTGTTAAAACCTGCTTTTATATAGATTTTCAGGCTTCATAATGTCAACTACTTGGATGAATTAGGTTAGTTTCCATTTAATACTATCAGATTACTACTCTTTTTTAGTCAAGGCAGCACAGGTAAAGAATCTGAGGAATCAGCATATATGAAAACCTAAAAACATAACTTAAAATACTTTGCATTAAAGAATGCCTGAAATCAGTGCCTGGACTTTTATATCTGCCAAGTGTGAGAAGTGATACTAAAATATTCTAGAGAACTATGAATGGGTAATAAATTTGGATTTTTGTTTAGGTGTTGAGGAATGGCAAAAAGCAGTAATTTAATTTTTATTTGTTTGTACTTTGTAAATGTTCCTAAGCCTTTTTTTTCCGTGAACATATTATTTTTGACTTGTAAGTAAGATGTGGAACCACCTGTGTCTTTAACTTTTTCCTTAAAAAGTTTTTTCATGGCCTTGGTAGTGGTTTGCACAAAGAAGGAACCCAGTATTGTTGGGTGACTGAAATCAATATTATATATTTATTATAATAAATACAAAAGCCTAATAAAAGGTACATTATTTTGTCTTAATAGAATAAAAACATGTTTTATTTACTTATCTATTTATTTAATTTTACTGCAATTTGACTTTTTCATTTACCCCTTTTTTGGATTCTTTTCAGCATCTGGAAACCTTATTATCTATTATGTCTTTGTGTGAAGACATGCTGCTTTGTAACTATCGTAAGTGTCGCATCAAGCTCTCTGGTTATGCATGGGTCACTGCCTGCTCTCATATATTCTGTGATCAGCATGGCAGTGGTGAGTTTAGTCGTTCACCAGCTATCTGCCCTGCCTGCAACAGTACTCTTTCTGGAAAGTTAGATATTGTCCGCACAGAACTCAGTCCATCAGAGGAATATAAAGCCATGGTATTGGCGGGACTTCGACCAGAGATTGTGTTGGACATTAGCTCCCGAGCACTGGCCTTCTGGACGTATCAGGTTAGTGCTTAGGCTAGTTTCTCTGGAGAGTATGATTTGAGGCACGTGTGAAAGCTTCTAATGTTTTTCCTTCGCTGTGTTTGTATTTATTTTTTAATGAATGTATGGAAAACTTTCTTTTTAATAAATTTTCTTTTTTTCAAAAGTAATATGTTTATTGTTGAAAATCCAAAAGGAAGAAAATAAAAAACCATCCATAATTCCATCACTCAGAGATAACCAATGTTGATATATTTTTGTTTGTGTATTGCTAGACTTTTTCTTTTTTTTTTTGTTCTCTCTCTCTCTCTTTTTAAAATATTTATTTATTTACTTATTTGGCTACCCTGGGTCTTACTTGCGGCACTCGGGATCTTCATTCCTGCATTCAGGATCTTCATTGCAGCATGCGGGATCTTTATTTTTTATTTATTTATTTTTAAAAAATTTATTTATTTAATTTATTTATTTTTGGCTGCGTTGGGTCTTTGCTGCGCGCTGCTTTCTCTAGTTGTGGCGAGCAGGGGCAACTCTTTGTTGCGATGCGCGGGCTTCTCATTGCAGTGGCTTCTCTTGTTGCGGAGCACAGGCTCTAGGTGTGCGGGCTTCAGTAGTTGTGGCACGTGGGCTCAGTAGTTGTGACTCATGGGCTCTAGAGCGCAGACTCAGTAGTTGTGGCACACGGGCTTAGTTGCTCCGCAGCATATGGGATCTTCCTGGACCAGGGCTCGAACCCGTGTCCCCTGCATTGGCAGGCGGATTCTTAACCACTGTGCCGCCAGGGGAGCCCCATGTGGGGTCTTTAGTTGTGGCATGCTGGCTCTTTAAGTTGTGGCATGCGGGATCTAATTCCCTGGGCCCGGCCTCCCTGCATTGGGAGTGTGGAGTCTTAACCGCTGGACCACCAGGGAAGTCCCTACTAGACTTTTTCTGCGTATAAATATATATATATATATATATATATATATATATATATATATATATATATATATATATGGTCTATATATTTTGTATATAGACAAAATAATATATATATTTTGTCTGTACAAAAATAGGGTAATACCACAGACACTGTTTCTGTGGCCAGGTAAATTGATAATATATTATGCCTGTTATGAGCATTTTATTAAATATTTAAAAATTAGCCATTCTATAATCATAATTTTAATGGTCATAATATATCATAATTTATTTCCATTATTAAAAAATGCTGTGATGAGCAGTTATCATTAAATTCATATTGTTAATTTTTTGCTAAATTTAAATTCCTGAAAGTGGATTTAAACATTTCAAAGTTTTAATAATTGTAGTATTTTTAAGTTGCCCTCCAGTTAGATCATGTCAGTTTGTGTTCCCTTAAGAAGTGTAGGAGGGTGCTTGTTCTCCATACTTTCTACTCACCAATTAGATATGGGTAAAATAGAATCTTATTGCTCTCTGAATATTCATTTCTTGGATGACTTTTAGATGAACACATTTTCTTGTATTTTTAATGTATTTTTCTTTTATTAATTGCCTGTTTCAGTTTGTTTTTTTAGTTGCTGTAGTCTTTTCCCTACTGATTTGAAAGAATTCTTTCTATACATATACTTAACTCAGATGTTGCTAGAAATTTTTTTTCCACTTACCTTTTATTAGTCTTCATTGATTTTTTTGACATACAGAAGTTTAAAATTTTTGTGTATTTGATGTAATCATAATTTTAATGATTGGATTGTATCATAATTTGTAAGTTATTTTAAAAAATGCTGTGATGAGCATTCTTATCTTCAAATTCACATACTTATTTCTTTCCCTTTTTGATTTCTGCCTTTGGCTCCTTCTTAGAAAGGTTTTCTTGTGGAGAACTTTTATCATGTCCTTGAGTATATTGTTATATCTTGTATATGCATTTATAATAATGCTTCTTAAAGGTTCTATTTGTCATCTGTCAAGTAAATATTATCATTATATTTTTCTAGGTAAGATGTTCCTCTTACATGATCCTGTATCTTCTTATGCTTACCTTTGTTGTATTATTTATCCTGTATTGTAATTATTTATATATTTGTTCATCTTCTCTAGTTAGGAGAGCTCTTTAGGTCAAGTTTTGATTCCTGTATTTCTCTGGGTCCTCAGTGACCATCATTACTGGTCTTAAGTCTCAGTAAATACTTATTGACTGAATGAATAGGCACTCTGTCTTAAAGTAGATTCCAATTTGGAGGGTAGTATTGATTGAACGTGAACATGTGGTATTGTTCTCATCTTTTCAGATGTGGTGGAAACCAGTGAATGAATTAGTAGCCAGTAATGATTTTTCTCTACTTCATTTATTCACTTTTTTCCTATTAGTCATTCTCTCTCTCTCTATATGTATATATGTATATGTGTATATATATATATTCAACATATAGTTTTTTGAACACCAGGAAACACTTATATCTCATGCACCATCTTAGGTGCTGGGTATACAGTAATGAACAATACATAAGGAGCTTCAAGGAGGCTACAGTTTAGTGGTGATAAAGATAAAGAAAAAACCCAGACATTTACAATACATTTTTCATGCCGATAATGATAAAGGAAGTAGAAAGTGCTATGGGACCACATAATAGGGACTGGTAACCCAGACTTGGAAGAGTTACATCAAACTATATAGAATGGGCAAATTAAAAAATGGTTAAAAAAAAGAGTGGTCATATTTCGCTTTCTGTCAATATTTAAAGGACAGTGAATCCAAAGATAAGCCAAAATTGGTTTCTGTGTGTAGTAGTTGTCTATTGATGTATAACAAGTTTAGTGGCTTAAACAGCAAATTTAGTGGCCTAAAAACAACACACGTTTATTATCTCAGTTTCTGTGTATCAAGAGTCTACGCGTGGATTCTGCTCAGGGTCTCACAAGGCTGCAGTCAAGGTGTTGACAAGGGCTGCAGTTTCATTGGAATCTTGACTGGAGAAGGATCAGCTTCGAAGCTCATGTGGTTGTTGGCAGCATTCACTTTCTAATGAACTATCAGACTGAGGCCCTCCTTTTTATTCTCTTTAATGGACTTTATTTTTAAAGCAGTTTTAGGGTCATAGCAAATTTGAGAGGAAGGTGCAGAGTTTTCCTATATGTCTTGTCCCCCCACATGCATAGCCTCCCCGTTATCAACATACCCCACCAGAGTGGTACATTTGTTACAAATGATGAACTTACATTGACACATCACTATCACCCACCAAAGTCCATTGTTTATATTAGGATTCTCTCTTTGGGTTGTACATTCCATGAGTTTGGACAAATATATAATGATGTGTATGCACTATGACAGTGTCATACAGAGTAGTTTCACTGCCCTAAAAATCCTCTGTGCACCACCTATTCATCTCTCCTTACCACCAACTCCTGGCAACCACTGATATTTTTACTGTCTCCATAGTTTTGCCTTTTCCAGACTGTCATATAATTGGAGTAATACAGTTTGTAGCCTTTTCATATTGGCTTCTTTCACTTACTAATATGAATTTGTTTCCTCCATGTTTTTTCATGGCTTGACGGTGTTCATTTTTTTTCAGTGTTGAATTGTATTCCATTGTTAGATTTATCCATTTACCTGCTAAAGGACATCTTGATTGCTTCCATCTTTTGGTAATTATGAATAAAGCTTCTATACATATCTGTATGCAGGACATACATTTTCAGCTCCTCTGGGTAAATACTAAAGAGCACAATTGCTGGACTGTATGGCAAGAGTATGTTTACTTTTGTAAGAAACTGCCAAACTATCTTCCTAAGTGGCGATAACATTTTGCATTCCTACCAGCAATGAAAGAGTTCCTTTTGCTCTACATCCTGACAGCATTTGGCGTTGTTAGTGTTCTGAATTTGTCATTCTAATAGGTATGTAGTCGTATCTCATTGCTTTAATTTACATTTCCCTGGTTACATATGATGTGGAGCATCTTTTCATACGCTTTTTTGTCATCTGTATATCTTCTTTGGTGAAGTGTCTATTAAGGTCTTTGGCCCATTTTTTAAAATTGGGTTGTTTTCTTATTGTTGAGTTTTAAGAGTTCTTAATCAGATGTGTCTTTTGCAGATATTTTGTACATATCTTATCACATGTGTCTTTTGCAAATATCTTCTCTTAGTCTGTGGCTTGTCTTTATTCTCTTGACATTGTCTTTTGCGGAACAGAAATTTTTAATTTTAAAGAAGTCTAGCTTGTCAGTTATTTCTTTCATAGATTGTGCCTTTGGTATTTTATCTAAAAAGTCACCACTAAACCCAAGGTCATTTAGATTTTCTCCTATGTTAACTTATAGGAATTTTATAGTTTTGGTGTTTTACATTTAGATATGTAATCAGTTTCGAGTTAATTTTTGTGAAGGTTGTAAAGTCTATGCTTAAAGTCACTGTGACCTCAGTATTTTGCTGGCTATTGCCCAGAGGCTGCTCTTAGTTACTTGCCTGTTGGCCTTTCCAATTTGGCCTCTTGCTTCCACAAATCCAGCAAGAGAGAGAGTGTGCTAGTAAGACAAACCCTATATTCTTATGTAATGTACCGATGAAGCCATATCCTGTCATTTTTCCTGTATTCTAATCACAGGTCCTGTCCACACTCAAGGGGAGGATATAAGTACTAGGAGGCAGGGATAATTGGGGGCTATCTTATAATCTGTTATCCACACTATGGATTACTTGAAATATAGTATTATATATTAGAAACCTTTGGGCTACATGTCACTTGTTAAGGTTAAACAAATACTTTTTGGTAGTCTGGTAGTGGTTTGAGACTATTCCTCCAAATTTTTTTTCTATGCATTTAGTGACATGGCGTATTATTTTCTATAATAACCATCCTATTGTACATCCTAATTGCTTCTTAACCTGGTTCTAAACTTCAATAACATCTCAGTATGTGTGTCTTTCTTTTCTTTCTGTGTTTGTATCAGTATAAAGTTAAAATATACAACTTTGCATTTATTACCTTAAATCTTTCTTTTCTCTCCTGGGACAGGTACACCAGGAGCGTCTCTATCAAGAATACAATTTCAGCAAGGCTGAGGGCCATCTGAAACAGTTGGAGAAGATATATATGCAGCAAATACAGAGCAAGGATATAGAATTGACCTCTATGAAAGGGGAGGTCACCTCCATGAAGAAAGTGCTAGAAGAATACAAGAAAAAGTTCAGTGACATCTCTGAGAAACTTATGGAGAGAAATCGCCAGTATCAAAAGCTCCAAGGCCTCTATGATAGCCTTAGGCTACGAAATATCACTATTGCTAACCAAGATGGTACCCTTGAACCATCTATGATTGCACAGTCTGGTGTTTTTGGCTTCCCATTAGGTAAGAAATGACATGTAATATCCAATATCTGTTCTTTAAATCAGTGATTTTTCACACTGTGCCCTGCATAATTCCAGGCAGTTAGTGGAGACTCCAGAGACTTAGAGTGGTAGTAGGCTCTAAGTTCTTCATCTGCATCTCAACCTGCCCATCATTACTTTTATCTATTTTATTTGCTTACATTTAAGTTACATCTTCAATTTATTTGAACAGAGAGTAAATAATTCCAAAATTAAAGTTGCAAATTGCCACTTCAAGTGAAAAGCTATTTAGTTGCAATAATAATAATAATATTAGCTGCCATTTAATGATTCCTTACTAAGTGCTAGAGACTATTATAACTTTACATGTATTTGTGTTATTTTCAAAACTTTATGAGGTAGGTGTTATTATCATCATCCCTATTTTACAGATGAGAAAACTGAGGAACAGAAAGTTTAATTGGTCAAGGTCACAGAGCTACCTTCAGAGCCCACACTCTTAAGTATTTGCTATCCTCTGAGAAGGCCATGTTTTAGTTTCTTTCACATGACAATACTGATTGTACAGTTCTTAAGTTATTGTCGGTTGTTTGGTTTGTTTGTTCTTCTGTTTATTCATTCATACATTCATCAAATATTTATCAAACATGATTCATGTGCCAGGCTGCTAGGCATAATCTTAGGCAATGAGGATATAAGGATTATCCAGGTAGGAGTCCTGCCCCATGGAAATGTACAGTCTAGCTTTTCTGCTTATTAGATGCCTTGTCAGATGCAATGAATCTCATATCTCTTCCTGAGTTCTCCCCTTTATACTACTCTTGATATAACAGAATCCAATAGTTTTTACTATGCTGTTAATAAATTTTGGCACACAAAAAAGTAAAAATTCTTGAGCTGGATTTTTATAAAACCTCATTTTTTGAATTTTATTGTGGGGGAGGAGACGATGTCCTAGAAAAGGCATGAAGTAATGAGATGAAAAGTATCAGATATGAGAATCGAAACAAAAATAAGTTTCTTCTTAACTTTCAGTTAATCATATAGTCAATCAAAGTATTATTTTTTGTGGGCATTATAGGTGTTCTTATTTTTTCCTTGTCACTATCCACATTTATTTCGATTTCTTTCATTTTCACCAGTTCTTACCTGTTCCTCTTTTTGTGCACACTTACCTTTTTAATACTTTTACCTCTTGCTACCATCGTTGGCTTGAAGCAGATATAGTCAGCATTATCCTTTAGTTATGTAACTAAAGCCAAGGATGCGTTCAGTGAAAGTTGTTAAATGCTTATTTTATTAGATCTATTGTACAGTTTTTCTAAAGCTATTCTAATTGATCTCGGGTCATAAATATGTGCCAGGTTTTCATGGTTGTCATATATTTTCCAGAGTGTTTATGGAAATCATAAAAAAAGATTTGTTCTTAAACAAAAGTTTACACACACACACGAATACATATGATATTCCTTTGATGTAGATTAATAGATAATGAATGAAATTGTGGTACTATAAATTCTAGCTCTACTAAAGTATTTCATTGTGTTAAATTACTTTTGGTGATGAGATAATGGCTATCATTGGAAACTGCACACAGAAGAAGGTATGGTATATATACTATGGTCAGGGGAGGGGACCATCATAGCCCTTTTCTTTATCCAAGGTTTATGTTTTATCCATCTCATAGGAGTTGAGTTCTGTTACAATATTTATTGAATGACTTTGTCTTTTTGTTCCAAAAGATCTGTAAGGAAATAGATGCTTAAGTTCTTCCCTTATTTTTCTCCTAGGGAACAACTCCAAGTTTCCTTTGGACAGTACACCAGTTCAAAATCGGGGTGGTGGAGATGGAGATTTTCAGTTCAGACCATTTTTTGTGGGTTCTCCCACAGCACCTGAACCCACCAACAGCTTTTTTAATTTTGCCTCCCCAAGTAATGAATTAGAGCAGCAGCAAGTCTCTAGCAGGGCCTTTAAAGTAAAAAGAATTTAGTTCACCTTACAGAATGTTTCTCTGTTTACTTTCAGTGATTTCATTTAGTAAATATCTTTGTTTTAGATAAGAGTCACCAACCTCTCTGTGTTTGTATTGAGTCTTCGAAGTTGTCTTCACATTTTCAACTTATAAGAGATTCAGTGGCAGTGGTGGGTGGCTTTAGAATCAGGTTTCCTTTTCTGTTTCTATTCTTTAAGGTGTAAGCGTTTTATTAAACTCAATTTTAGGGTGAACTGTTGAGTTTTCACTGGTAGTGAAAAGCTTACAATATTATTGGGTGTTTTGTAGATCACCATTTGTTTCTGTCTGGGCTATTTCTGACTAGGCCATGTTTTTAAACATACTATATAAGCACCTATGTTATATGGCTACATGTCACTTTGGGTTCTGGTATTTATACATACATGTATATGTATGTTCCTTTACATTGTTTTTTTGCTGCATTTGACAGTATGTTTATGTGAAGATTTTGGTTTCAGGAAATAGTGAGTGAGCCTGTAGCTTGTTACTTGGGTGTGTACATTTATTTGTATATATTTAATGTATTTGCCCTTGTATTAACTTGTTTGCAGGTGTGCTCATGTCAGTGAATGAAGGTACAATTTGATGCATGTATGTTTAGTTCCTATTTCTATTTAAAAATAACTCACACTGATAAAATTATTTTGTAAAGTTGACTTTCTGGCATTTATTTTAGAGTAAAATTACTTTCTTTACTCTTTTGCTAGCTGTTGCCCTGAGTCTACTTATTTAGGAATGCACTTCTACTGCAGAAAACTTACCAATGTGGTGTTGATCTCAAGAGGTTATACTAATTAAAATTCTTTCAATGATTTATTCCTTGTTTTTCTTTATTAAATAGTGATCATTTCTGACTACTATCACAGGAAACTTATTTAAAATGTAGAGCCAAGAAAGAAATTTGAAGGACACTTTCAGTAAGTTTACATCCTATTAGAGGCAAGACTTGAAAGTATACTGGTTGGGGAGGCAGAACATCAAGGTTCTAGTTTTTTTCTTTTCCATCTGTTAGTTGTGCAAGTTTGAGTTTAAATTTCCTGGGCCTTTGTTTCTACATCTGTAAAGTGAGGGATTGAATTAAATTATCCTTACAGCCTTTTCTACGTCTTAGATTTTATGATTTATTGTTACTGGTTTGGGAGGAACTACAATGGAATTACCCTAAATTCCAAATTCCATTGTTTTTTAGGTAATAAAAGTCATACTGAAATCATTTGAGGATATTTTATATTTAGTTATTGCAGAAAGGCAAGTGAATGCCCTTGCTTTACATAATTTAATAGCAAGCAAGTAATGTTTTCTTCTTTAGGGGTATAGAATTAAAATCTCTTCAAAAATATTTTTTACTGAACCCCAAAGTTAAAATGGTGTGTGAGAAAGAGGATGAAAAAAATCTTGACTTAAAAACATCCCTCCCTATTTCATTGCTAATTACACAGATTTTATAGACTGCAAAGTTTTTCTTCCCTATGAAGTTTTAAATTTTGTTAAAAAGTGATTTGAAGAAATAATTTTTGTACATTCATGATTTCTGTCCTGAACCTCTGCTTCTTCCTTTGTTAGGTTCACAGAATCAGTTTGAAGTGTAAGTAAGCTATGATTAAAACTAAAAAGTAAAGAAAAACTCTGGTGGACTATTACATGGTACTTAAAAAAAAGGTTATTTAAGAGTTTAATACATTCATATGGTACGAATTCAAAAGGCACAAAAAAAATTCATAGAGTGAAAATTCTACCTTTCACCCCTATTCCCCAACCACTCACTTCCCCTTTCTGGAAGCAATTACTGTTCCCAGTGTCTTGTGTCTCTTCAGAGATAGTCTATGTGGAAGCAAATACTTTTTTATGTAAAAATTATGTTTGGGGACTTCCCTGGTAGCACAGAGGTTAAGAATCCACCTGTGTCCCCCTGGGGACACAGGTTCGAGCCCTAGTCCGAGAAGATCCCACGTGCTGCCTAGCAACTAAGCCCGTGCGCCACAACTACCGAGCCTGCACTCTAGAGCCTGTGAGCCACAACTACTGAAGCCCGTGTGCCTAGACCTCGTGCTCCACAACAAGAGAAGCCACCACAATGAGAAGCCCGCGCACCGCAACGAAGAGCAGCCCCCACTCACTACAGCTAGAGAAACCCGCGTGCAGCAATGAAGACCCAACGCAGCCAAAAATAAATAAATATATTAAAAAAATTTTTTTTAAATAAAAATTATGTTTGTTTTTGAATAGGTAATACACGTACATGATAAAACATTCAAAAAAACATTCAAAAGTGTACACAGTGAAAAGAATGTTCTTTGCCTAGGCAACTCTCAGTCCCCCTATTTCCCTCTCCAGAGACATTGTTTTTTTAAATACCCTTGGGGATATAGTCTATCAATAAATAAGCATTATTAGTGTACTAATACATATACTATTAGTGTATTAGTGATGGCTTTCTTAGTACCATCCCAAGTGCAGTAGATTTATTAGGATAGTGTGTTCAAAATCATAAAATTCCTCATGTATAGAAAATCACTGTAAGGCCTGGAAAACATTCGGACAAGTTACCTTACCATTGTACTACATTTCCCGCAAAATTTTAAACTTAACAACACAGGCATCCACTGTCTTAGCTTGTTTTCTTTTTTGGGGTATTATAATCTTGGTATAAATAAATAGGAAGATACGAAACAATAATATGTATGCACTTAATCCGAGAACATTTTGTTTACAGGATTTGGAAAAGAAACAAGTTTATGAATTCGAAAGTGATTGCAGACCATTTCCTTTGAGCTATAGGCATTGGGTTAATTAGGTTTGGAGCGACGCCCTTCTTTGAAAACCAGCTCAAAACCAGCTTCTTTGAAAACTCAGGCGCGGTAAGCCTCCAGAGCTCTAGATGTCGCTGTGGCTCCATGGTGGGGACGGGTATGCGTCTCTGTGGTTATAAAGTTGGGGGCGGAGAAGCCAAGGGTGTCTGGGAAATGATGGCTGAGGAAGAGGAAGAAGTCAGGGAGATTTTGTCGAAATTGCAGGTGAGGCCATAGATTAAAATCTATATTACTCGGGAAGAAGTAGAGAGCCCAGTTTATGCAGTGCCTTCGAATTTCTTGACATATACCCGACGCTGGTGTCTGTGTGGTTGCTATAACAACTCCCGAAGGTGCAGCCGCCGCTGGCTAGGGGAGGTCCCGGGCAGGGGACGGGCGCAGCCAGTTTGTTGGGACCGCCTGCTGCTGACCTGACTGCACTCAATTTCGGTCCTGTTGGGAAGAGGATTTATTGCTAACTTTATTCCTGTACATTCTTGGGAATTTTTTTTCCCCAAGATTCACTCACAACAAATAGCATACACTTGTGTTTGGCAGATCTGCAGGAGCTGTTACCTATCTCATGTTGTTTTGATCCCCACAAAGACCATTTCTTCAGTACTTTTCTGCTTTCAAATTGGCAGCAATCACAATAGTGGCTTGCACCGCGTGTATTCTGGTTACTCCCCTTAGAACTTCACAGTTTTGATTTTTTGCACACTGTGCAATTCCAGTTTGGGGCCTGGGGCAGAAGGCTCCAGACTCCACCCAGTCCACAGTTGACTGTGGTAAGTGGGACAGTCTTTTGTACTTGGTAGGTAGGAGCTAACTAATTGCTTGGTTCTTTACCTTTCTTTTGATGACTGAAGATTTTTCTTAAACCTCAGAAACTGAGTTTTTTGTGTTCTAAGACAGCCTGAAATTTAAACATTAGGCTTATGACAAGCTTGTAACTTTCTTGAAGGCTTCTACTGCAAAAGTTTAAACATTGGTGAGATTTCTTTGTTTCTTGAGCAGATTAAAATAATAACGCGTTTTAGAGTGTGAGCTTTATTTCACATCCAGTTGACTTGGATTAATTTAATTTTAATTCCCTAGTGTGACTGACTGAAATCAGAGATTCTCAATCCTGGCTCCATATTACAAACATTGTTTGTGTATGTATGTTTGCATATGTGTAGAAAAAAACCTGAAAAGGTAAACTAAGCAGTGGTTATCTCTGAAGTTATTGGGATGATTATGAGGAATTTTTAACCTTTTCTATTTTACATGTACCTATTTGAATTTTAACAACTAATATATATTGATTTTTGCCATGAGAAAAAAGTTATTAAAAATGTTCACTCTAGGAAAACAAACCAACAACAAAATCAAACAATTTCTTGCATGTTTGCTATAACAACTAAAAACAAACAATAAGACCTTTTCTATAATTCTTAATATGTAGCTGTGCTGATTGCAGGACAAAAGGAAATGGGTTGTAGTATTTGCTGAGAGCTGTTTTTTCCTGCTTTGATTTGTGGTAGATGCCCTAAGCAGCTAGGTAGAGGATACCTGGGGTATCTTGGGGGTGAGTGGGGAAGGTGCAGGGATGGAATAGGAGAATGCAGTAGAGAGAGGAAAAGGATGGTGATGTTGCTATTCATGGGAATGGTGGTAAACTTTATTTCATTGTTATAGACATTTTAGGTTAGAAGGAATATATAAAACGATTTTTCTCAAAGTGTGTTTTACAGATCATTTTTATTAAAGTCATGCAGGGTGCTTGTTAAAATGCAGAATTTTGGGTTCTGCTAAAACTACTAACATCAGAATGTCTGTAGGCTGGGTCCTGGAAATAATACACACAACACAACTTGAAAAGCACTGCTGCAGAAAGCGAGAGTCTAACTTCTTCATTCTGGGTAGGATTTTAAATTAAGTATAGTACATAAGTATTTGTTAGAGAAAGGGAGATTCATTAATTTATTTAATGAGAGCCTATCATGTCCCACACCCTCTGGTAGTGCTCAGGTATAGCTCTAAACAAAACCGATTAAGATACTTCCATCATGGAGCTTACATTCCAGTGGTGGAGATAGACAGTGGATGATTAATGAATAGGCCACATAATTTCAGATAAGTACCATGAAGGAAAGTAGGAGTGTGATTTAACAGTGGGGCGGAGGAGGAAGGGGTTACTTTAGTTTGGGTAGTCAGGGAAAGCCTCTCTGAAAAATTGATATTTGAACTGAGATCTAAATAATGATGAGAAGTGAGCCATGCAAAGGTCAGGAGGAAGAATGTCCAGGCAGAGGGAACAGCATGTGTAAAGGTGGGATTGGGCTTAGTGGATTTGAGGAACTAGATGAAAGCCAGTGTGGCTTGAGTATTGTAGGAGAGTGATAAGAAGTCTGCGGCAGGATGAATGGTGGGAGGTCAGATCTTATAGTCTTCTAGGCCGTAATAAGGAGTTGGATTTTATTCTGTCTGCAATGGGAAACTGTCTGAGGGTTTGTGACATGAGGTACATTTCTGTAAGGCCACTCCAGCTATAGTGAGGAGAATGGGAAAGAGTAGAAGCAGGACGACCAGTTAAGAAGCTATTGAAATAGTCCAGGCAAGTAATGATGCTGATTTAGCTGAGAATAGTCATAGAGAGATGGAGACAGGTGGATGGATGTGGGATGTGATGTGGAGGTAGTTGATAAGACTTGGTAGGATTGGATTATACCTTTCTGCTGCTGTTTTGTTTTAGGAAAGACTAGATAATGGAAAAGCTTTGACTGGTGTCCCAGGAAGACTCAGAGATATATTTAAAGAGGAAAGAGAACATTTACTTGGAAAGAATGCAAGAGAGCCAGAAGGTGACTTGACAAAAATAAAACAAACAAAAGCACAAGTGTTTAAAGAATCAAAACTCTGTAAAAAATACCAAGGTTATCAAGCTTAAATTGGTCTGTTTGTTGTGGAAAACGACTCTTACTTGTCATATTCACAGAGGTCATGTATTTTCAGATACCGACATAGGAAAATCAGGGGTAAGGGATTGTTTTTGTTAGGAAGTCCAGTTTTAAATAGGTAAATTTTGAAGTTTTACACTTTGGGGACCAGTACCAGATAGGATGATCTTATTAACTTTGTTTTATCTCAAGTTGCAAAGCATTTCCTCCCTCCTGACTATGCTATGTGAAGTGCTTAGTCATTTTGGAAGCTCTGCTGGATCTGGGAGGAGAGAACTATCATCACGGTGCTGACTGGCTTGGGACAGTGTGAGAGTAGGCTGGGCTACTTTCCTTCACGATCTGTGGTATTTTGATAGACCTGTCCACCTGCCTCTTGTGTCATTCCTAGGTAAGATAGAGAATCAGCATTTCCAGGCCAAAAGCTGGTATGGCTAGCCAATCTCAAATTTACTTGTCTGGTATTCTCTGCACTTAATGGTACCATTCTTATACTTCCTAGGAACTGGTGGATCAGCTCTATTCATTTCGCGAGTGCTATTTCGAGACACACAGTGTTGAGGATGCTGGGAGGAAGCAACAGGATGTGCGGGAGGAGATGGAGAAGACCCTGCAGCAGATGGAGGAAGTAGTGGGTATGCGTCCCAAAAGAACATGCCAGCCCCCGGGCCCTCACTGAAATGTGGTGGAGTTTTGCTCTCTGTAGATTCTTTGGTATCCTATTTGTGGCTGCCACAAGATAGTACAACAGAATATTTCTTCTAAGGGTGCCAGTGCAAGGATGGCAGCCTTTCAGCTCTCTAAACTCCATTTCCCAATGCCATGAAATAAAAAAGAGCATGCTTGTTGCTTGATGACTATAGCAGTAGTCTTCTTAACTGACCTTTCTGCCTCTAATTTCTTTTACTTCCAAATCAACTTAAATAACGACCATGGCCATTATTTTTCTAAATCCTTACTTCACGCATTTACTCTCATTCCTTGTCTGCCTCTCTGCTCAAGTATCTTTAAAGATTCCTACTTTTGACTGATTGAAGTCCAGACCTCTTCACTTGGTATTCAAGTCTCCATTGTCTGACATTTTTTTCCTACCCTTATCTCTGACTACCTACTTACAAAGGAACTTTTTGTTTCATTCAGGGTGAACCGTCCATTCTCCCACTAACATGCCGCATGTATTTATGCCTCTTTGTTTACATCATTTTTCTCCCTGGAGTGTCTGGTCTTTTCTCCTTTTCACTTTGTAAAGTCCATTCATTGGGTGTATGCCATATGCTCCTTTTCATTGTTTTTTTGATTTTCCATGGATATGCATTGTCCTCTCCACTAGATTGTAAGCCCCTCAAAGGTAGGGGTAGAGCTTTCTTTGGTACCCTGTTTTCTAACGGTACGCTGCATGTGGTAGGTTTTCAATAAATGATTTGTTCATGAAGATTTTTCTCAATTATTTCATTCCTAGAACTGGCATGGGGTTATTCCTTGAGAGAGAATACCCTAGTCTTACCTGTAAGACTGCCTAGGTTTCCACTTTCCTTTCCACTTTTCTTTTCCCTTCCTCCTAGGTTCTGTCCAGGGCAAGGCACAGGTTCTGATGCTAACTGGGAAGGCACTGAATGTGACTCCTGACTATAGCCCTAAGGCTGAGGAGCTTCTGTCAAAGGCTGTGAAGCTGGAGCCCAAGCTGGTGGAAGCCTGGAACCAGCTGGGTGAGGTGTACTGGAAAAAAGGGGATGTTGCAGCTGCCCACACCTGCTTCTCAGGAGCTCTCACCCATGTGAGCCACCCATTATGCCCTTAGAAAACACAGATGGGAAGGATGGGATTTCTTTGGTTCTGTGAGTTTCCCTAGATCATGAATACCAGAGTAGAATTGTACTGGAGCTAGGAGAACAGAATCAGAAGGGAGGGAAAACAGGGACAGGGGACTGAGAAAGGAAGAAGATGATGGGATCAGGTTCAGGGGTAGATGAGAAGTGAAGAAAAGTTAGCAACCAAGTTGATCCTGTAAATGGGGGTCTAAGACACAGATGGCAGTAAGAATTAAGATGAAAAATTAGAATAAGATTGAGATAGAGTAGATCTGGAAAGGGGAACTAGAATCACAAAGGTTGAATATACGCCTTCTCCATTTGCAGTGCAAGAACAAAGTCTCCCTTCAAAACCTGTCAATGGTGCTTCGCCAACTGCGGACTGACTCTGGAGATGAACATTCTCGCCATGTCATGGACAGTGTGCGACAGGCTAAGTTGGCTGTGCAGATGGACATCCTTGATGGCCGCTCTTGGTGTGAGTGCTCTCAAAAGATCTCCAGCAAGTTTCTAGAGCAGTGGTTCTGAACCGTGGCTGCACACCAGAATCATCTGGAGCCCAACTATTGAGTTTGACTGCAATCAGTGTGAAGCCAAGGCATCTTCGCTTTGAAGAAGCCCAAAAGATATTTTGATGAACTACTATTCTAGGAACTCTTGGACCTTTTCATCGAAGAGAGCAGGCTTATGTTTCCATATAAGCAAGGCAGGGCTTTTGTGCAGTCTGTTGTAGTTTCTCCTTTGGGTCCATGTTTGCCTCTTTATCCCAGTGGAATTTTGGGTATACTTGTAAGTTTAGTGTCATCAGTGGTTTGTTTCAGATGTGGGGCCTTTCATTATAGACTTTTGAGGGTAACCAAAATAGTTATACTTTGAACTTGAGCTCTGAGATGATCCATCACTGTGTTTCTTAGTTTTTTTCTCCTCCCCCCCAACCCCCTTAGGTGGGACAGGATGGCTAGAGCGGGTTGGAGTTGGGTATTTCTCTTCCTTAGGTCAGTTACCCTCTGATAACTGGTAGCTTACCCTAGCAGGTTAGACTCTGGTTAATTAGTTTCTCCTGAGGGCAGGCCTTGTTAAGAATGGAGTGCTCGGGAGTTCCCTGGTAGCCTAGTGGTTAAGATCACAGGCTTTCATTGCCATGGCCTGGGTTCAGTCCCTGGTTGGGGAACTGAGATCCCACAAGCCATGTGATGTGGCCAAAAAACCCCACAAAAACAAGAAGAAGAAGAAGAGAGTGCTCTGGCATATTTCAGAAAAGTTCCTTTGCCCCCTCCCTCTGCTGGAAGTATGAGGGTGTTCTTCTCCGATATTTGCTGTGGGAATCTGGTTCAGTTCCTGGAGGTGAATCTCACAATATTGTGGGGACTCCCTTGTGACTGGGACCCCTGGGCTTGTCCACACTGAGCCTCCAGAATTCATCAGTTTCAGTTCAGGTTTTCCTACCCCAGCAGTGTTCCTGTGGTAGCTCATAAGTTTCTTCTCTGCTAAGCCATAACTCCCTGTATTCATCTGTCTCTCCAATTTTGGGGGTAGCGGTTTGCCCTGTGTTATCCCCTTTCTTATGCATCCAGGAAGAGTTGTGGATTTTTCAGTCTGTTCAGCTTTTTCCTTGTTAGGATTGAGTGGCGGCTTCAAGCTCCTTACATGCGGAACCCTGTGTTTCTCTTTCAGATATTCTGGGGAACGCGTACCTTTCTCTTTACTTCAGCACTGGCCAGAACCCTAAGATCTCCCAGCAAGCCCTCAGTGCCTATGCCCAAGCAGTAAGTATTTATGGTCACCCAGGCAAGATATATAGAGGCAGCAACAGAAACAAGAGTGTTGTTCAGTCTTCCTTGTGGCTTTTTAGCAAGATGCACGGGCAGTGTTTGCTGGCGTCCAGTGTGCGTAGTTTTGCAAAGCTGGGTGTGCAAAGGTGATGTATCAACCACTTGCAGTGTGTGCCTCAGTGCTAGGTAGCTCCTTGAGCTGTTTGGATTTCGTACAGGCATGTATAACCAAACCACAGAGCCCATGCCAACATGTTCATCTTTTTAACATGTTCTGTGTGAAAATAATGCTTATTAATATTCGTGTACATTTTTAAAGAAAAATGAAAACCCTGATACTTAAGTATAAATTAAGCAGTATCCCCAGGTTAACCATTAGATAGTATGGCTCTGGATCTCCCACAGACTAAAATGGAAAACAGCATGTAGCCCATTCTACATTATAGCCTAGGGATTAATTCACTGGAGCTCATGCTTTGCCTTAGGCTTTCAGGCTATGTTTATATCGATAGCCACTTGCAGGGGGATTTCCTTCAGGCCTTGAGTGCCTGCTCACTGTTACAAGGTTTACATTGACCTTCTGAGCACTTTTTATATAGGCTTCATATTCACTTTCTTTTGTTTTCTCTTGACATGGAGACTTGCTTTTTAACTTACCATTATTTATTTTGCTCTGAGTGGCAGAATAAGGAATATAGCTACCTTATACTCATGTTTGCAGTTTAGGAACTGTTCTTTTTTCACCATCCCACAGAAACTTTATTTTTCACAAAGCTGAAGTGCAAAACATAGATAACCATTTTTAATAAGCACAGTCAAAATTTTAAGCACAAGATGTCTACAAGAATTATAGCTTTAAAAAATACAACCAATTTTTATATTTCAAAAATATCTCAACTCAAATTAATTTCTTAAAAAGTACACTTCTCATACTATTTGTTTGGCATTACCCTGGTTGAACTCTGGTGCAGCCATACTCGGGAGCTGTGGGCACACACGTGTGCACTGTGCTCTTGCCCTCACTGCTGTGCTGACGAGTGCAGCTCAACTGGTGGGACTCACACTCACGACAGAGGAGCGCGCAGTAATAAAATGGCTGTTTAAGAAATGACAGATATGACTTCCTCACACACTGTGCTTCTCACTGTAGTCTTAATGGTGGCATTTAACTCAACCCAACCTGTATAGCCAGTGGGGTTGTTCTTTTTATCAATCAGGGACATTTTCAGTCTGAGGAATTATATTTTACTCTAATTTCTTAATCTGGTAAATGTTTACATTTTAAAGCATGATGTACTCCTTAAAATTTTATGTTTGCCTTCTGCTAAACAGTTGCTTTTAACTCTTAATTTCTTCATCAGTCCTGCATTTTTAAACATAGTTGAACCAACCATTTAAACAATTTAATTCATGTTGTTTGTGCTTTTGCAGTGTGCCAGGCAGTGAATAGAATTAAAAAAATGAAGTGACCATAGCCATGAACATAGCCAGAATTTTCTTCATGACATATTTGTCTGCATTGTCATGTGGTTTCTGGCCATGTATTTAAAATGGAGAATCAGAATTTGGCTTTCACTGTGTGTTTTAAGGGAGCTTGGATGTAGATGTTTGTATCTGGAGCCAGGCTCATGGGCAGAGGAAATGCATTAAATTGACATCATTTCTTTCCTAGGCTTTCCTCATTTATACCAGCATCTCATTGATTAAAATAAATTTTTTATCAGTTTTTTTTTTTTTTTTTTTTTTTAGTATTGTAGTTTTTACTGGAAAAAATTCACATGTAAGTGGATCTGTGCAGTTCAAACCTGTGTTGTTCAAGGGTTTTTTTTTTCATCTTTATTGGAGTATATCTGCTTTACAATGTTGTGTTAGTTTCTGCTATACAACAGAATGAATCTGCTATATGTATACATATATCCCCATGTCCCCTCCCTCTTGAGCCTCCCTCCGACCCTCCCTATCCCCCTCCTCTAGGTTGTCACAAAGCATCGAGCTGATCTCCCTGTGCTACGCAGCAGCTTCCTACGAGCTATCCATTTTACGTTTGGTAGTGTATATATGTCAGTGCTACTCTCTGACTTCATCCCAGCTTCCCTTCTGCCTCCCCGTGTCCTCAAGTCCATTCTCTACGTCTCCACCTTTATTCCTGCCCTGCCACTAGGTTCATCCGTACCGTTCGTTTAGATTCCATATATATGCGTTAGCGTAGGGTATTTGTTTTTCTCTTTCTGACTTACTTCACTCTGTATGACAGACTTATTTATTTATTTGGTTGCACCAGGTCTTAGCTGCAGCTCACGGGCTCCTTGGTTGCAGCATGCGAACTCTTAGTTGCAGCATGCATGTGGGATTTAGTTCCCTGACCAGGGATTGAACCTGGGCCCCCTGCATTGGGAGCGCGGAGTCTTAACCACTGAGCCACCAGGGAAGTCCCTTTATCAGATGTTAATCACATATTTCTTCTATTTTTATACTATTGCATGGATAAATTATAATCATATTTTAAAGTTTCATGCACATACGAAACCCTTTCATCCTTGAGGTTTCAGGGATTGAGTAATATGTGCCACACAAGCAGTTACTGTATAACAGTGTGGGTATAGGAAACTTTTTTTTTTTAATTTATTTTATTTTTGGCTGCGTTGGGTCTTTGTTGCCATGTGTGGGTTTTTCTCTAGTTGCGGCAAGCGGGGGCTACTCTTTGTTGTGGTGCGCAGGCTTCTCTTGTTGCGGAGCACGGGCTCTCGGTGCGTGGGGTCCAGTAGTTGTGGCACGTGGGCTCAATAGTTGCGGCTCGCGGGCTCTAGAGTGCAGGCTCAGTAGTTGTGGCACACGGGTTTAGTTGCTCCGTGGCATGTGGGATCTTCACGGACCAGGGATCGAACCCATGTTCCCTGCATTGGCAGGTGGATTCTTAACCACTGCGCCACCAGGGAAGCCCTGGGCAACATTTTGACAAGCAAGAAACTTAAATTTTTCCAGGGTAAGGAGGTTTAGGACATGTTGTGCATGGCCATCCTTAAGACTGAGACAAGAGCCACTGATGGTCTTTTTATCCCACTATAGGAGAAGGTTGACAGGACAGCTTCCAGCAATCCTGATCTTCATCTGAACAGGGCAACGGTAAAAAAAAAAAAAAAAAAAATATCATTTGTGTGGGGGAGTGGTCATCTGAAGGTCAAATACATAAGATATCTAGGTCTTAGCCTGTGAGGATAACTGAGTATTCACAGGGACAAGGTTGGGTACAAACTGCGAGAGGAATGCCAAATTATTTCTGGGGAAAGCTAGCTTAGTTTGACTAAAGCATCTGGAGGGAAAGGAAAAGGGGCTGAGTTGGTGGGAGGGTACATAGAGGATAGGGGACACAGTTTAGAAGACTTTCCTGAAGTGTTCGTTGTAAACATAAAAATAGAATCACCCAATATATACAACTTAACTGTTTTAGAGTTTGGAAGTTAGCTTCTTTGAAATGATTCCATCTTTGGGGTTGCGATCACCTTGGCCAGGATGTAAGGTGTTACTGGCTCCTCAGGCTGTTCATTTGTAGAAGAGGAAGACAGCTGGGAAGGAAAACAGTTTATTTCTCTAGATTCCTAGCCCACTGTGCTATTACTAATCTCTCCCCCGCCCCTCCTCCCACCCCACGGATAGTTTGTGTTGAACACACTTATAATTGGGAGGTTTTTGGTTACTTCTTGTGCAGTTACATAAATATGAAGAGAATTATGGGGAGGCCCTGGAAGGCTTTTCTCGGGCTGCAGCACTGGACCCTGCCTGGCCAGAGCCCCAGCAGCGAGAGCAGCAACTCCTGGATTTCCTGAATAGATTAACCAGCCTCCTTGAGAGCAAGGTAGAGATGTCTAAATGCTGAATCCTGCTTTTTTATTCTGCTGTAGGTCAATAAAATAAGAATAAAGTAGGCCTCGGTAGTAGTGACCCTACAGAAGTGGGTAGGTGGGAGGGGAGGTCTAGACTTTCAAGGAGAGTGACTAGTTCCCAGCTTCTTTTTTTTTTTTTTTTTTAACATCTTTATGGGAGTATAATTGCTTTACAATGGTGTGTTAGTTTCTGCTTTATAACAAAGTGAATCAGCTATACATATACATATATCCCCATATCTCTTCCCTCTTGCGTCTCTCTCCCTCCCACCCTCCCTATCAGTTCCCAGCTTCTGACCTATTTCCTTTTCCTTTACAGGGAAAGGTGAAGACCAGAAAGTTACAGAGCATGCTGGGAAGCTTGCGCCCAGCCCATCTAGGCCCTTGTGGTGATGGGCGCTATCAGTCAGCCTCTGGGCAGAAGGTGACCCTGGAGCGCAAGCCCCTGAGTGCTCTGCAGCCTGGTGTAAATAGTGGAGCTGTGGTCCTGGGAAAGGTGGTGTTCAGCCTTACTACGGAGGAGAAAGTCCCCTTGTGAGTTTCTCTTGCCTTTTCTCTTTTTCATCCTTTTAAACTAGTTGCTCTTATTTCCTGGCCTTTCTCTAAAAGTTGAGGACATTGTTAGTGGTCAGAGATTAGTGAGTTCTGCTTCACTTCTGTGACTGTCTTCCCTTCTGTGAGCAAGTATTGTTTAGGTGATATCTGACAATCTCTCTATAGATTCTGTCACCATCCATTTTTTCCCTGAGCTTGGTATTCTGTGGACTCCTATATTCGAAGCTGAAATTTGACAGCTACTTTTTTTTATGAGACAGATGGAAACCTTAAAATTCTCCTACTTCTTTGTGTTTTCATGATCATAGAGGCACAAAGAGGAAGAATTCTAAGTGCTGTTTGGACTTAGGTATGCCTAAGCAGTTCTGGAAGGTGAGCTTTGAGTTTGAATTTATGGCCTGATGGAGAGATTCTCTCAGATGTTATTCAACAAATATTCATTGAGCATCTGCTATATGTGTTGTAGGGAGTTAAAAAAAAAAAAAGTAACACACCCAAATGAAGGGTGCTTATAGTCTAGCAGAGGAAATGAGTTAAAAATATTCATTTAGAAAATTTTTAACTCTTGAAAAATGAGGGTTTGGTCAGTGTCATCATTCCTTGGTCCTTCACTCACTTCCCAATCCCTGGTTGACTAGTTTCCTTTTTCTGTTTTCTGCTGAATTTTTTTTGTTTCTGGGATCACCAGTGTTTGATCCAGTAGCTTCTACTGGAAACATTCTGATTTCTCTCTCACTGTTCCCTTTCATATCCCTTCTGCTCCATTCAAACTAAAATATAACTCCCATTGTATGCCTGATATTCCTCCATGGCATTTTCATGGTATACGTATTTGAAGAATTGAAGAGCAAGAAGATAGTTGAGAAAAGTTTAGTTACTAGAGCAGACCCTAGAGCTAAGAGGAATGAGAAAGAAATATAGACAAAGGTAGGGTTTTAGGGACCCTTGAGAACAAATATTTTGCTACCCCTCTTTTTATGCGCAATTGCTAAATGTTAAGTCCTACGAGGCCTCTGTTTTTGTTCCTTTCCTCTTTTCTCTCTATATCAGGACGGCAAATAGATGCCAGCTCTGATCACTTGGCAGTGGCTGCATGATTTACTGTAAAGAAGGATTCTGAGGCTTTGACTGGTTTCACCAGGAGAATGCTGTGCTTGATTTGCAGTGTTTGCTGTGAATTTGGGTGTGCCAAGTGATGGCATGAGCATCGATTCTTCAGCATCTCACTTATAGGTCGTCTTATTTGGTGATGTCATACAAACCCAAGGCTTTGGCTGCCTCTTCTATGCTCACAGGTCTAGCTCCAGCCCAGGGCTCATTTCCAACTTTTGGATTCCTATATCTAGCTGCCTCTGAACTATAATAAGAAACCTCTAACTCAGTATGTTCAGAATTACTCACCTCATCTTTCTCTGTCAACCTGCTTGTCCTCCCTGAATTCCTTTTCAATCAATGGTACCACCTCTACTCAGTCACTTAATTAAGACTTCTGGAAGTTGTTCTAGACTTCTCCATTCTCTTGCTTTGAGGCAATCACCAAGTCCAATAGATATACCTTTTTGTCCCTACTTTCTTGTCTTTACTAATTTAATTCAGCCTCGTAACACTTCTCCAGACAAGTCTCCCTGTTCCCCGTTTTTCCTCCAGTGTTCCACAGTACAGAGAAATATTTCCCAGATGCAGATCTGACCATTGCTGTTTCTTATTTAAAATCTCTTACTGGTACTGTGCAGTTTTGTTCCAACCTTGGGATTATTTTGTAGGTTTCAGAACAGCTATTTTCATGCCTCTGTGTTTTTACACACAGTTACTATGCCTGGATAATCTTTTTGCTGCTTCTTGATATAGATTACATTTTTCCCCCAACATTTTATTATAAAAATTTTCAAACATACAGCAAAATTGAAAGAATTTTACAGTGAACATTGGTGTACCTATAGTCTACTATTAATATTTTACTATACTTAGTTTATCACAGATCTATTTATTCCCCTGTTCATCTGTTGGTCTCTCTTATTCTTGGTCCATTTCAAAGTAAATTGCAGACATTAGTATACTTTCCTCTAAATACTTCAGCATGTAGTCATTAACTAGAGTTCAATATTTGTTTATAATTTTATTCTTTTTATGTAAAATTTACATACAATGAAATGTACAGATCTTAGTGTATATTTCCTAAGTTTTGACAAATGCATACACCCATATAACCTAAACCTATAGAGAACATGACCACCACCTCAGAAGTTCTCTTATGTTCCTTCCCAGTCAAGCCATATCCCCTTCCCTTAGAGATTTTTTTATTTCCACTGAGGATTAGTTTTCCTGTTTTAACCCAGGTAGTTTTTCATTCTTTAAGATTAAGTTTGAGGGTCTCCTCTTCACAGAAGCCTTCCTGGCTTTCCATTGATTTAGACATTTCTCCTCTGGGCTCCCACAGCCCACCCTTTGGCTTCACTGAATTCATCACAAGCAAAAAGCTATTCTGGCACCTATTGCAGTTGTACTGTTGGTGATGGTCTAATTGTCTGACACCCACTAGACTAATAAGCTCACTCACAGTGCCTGACATATGATAGGTATTCAGTGAAAGTTTGTGGAATTAAATTAAATTGACAGTAATGGTTAGAGAGTTTGATGAAGGTTGTGATAGTTAAATTGGTAGAGCAGGAATACTGTTCCGCTGCAACATTTTGAGCTAGTTCATTATTAATATTTGTTGAATGTGTTCCAAGTTCTTACAAAAGTGACAGATTGATGAGTCTTGTGCATGTTCTCTAAAGATACATATCTAAGACAAATGAGCCCTCAGATGTACATAGTGAATGATAGTACCTGTCATAGGAGTTCTAAATAAGTAACTAAGAAAGCTTTTTTTTTTTTTTTTTTTTTTTGCTGATATTTTAAAACCCCTGTTTTTGCTTTTCTTTCCTGCCCACTTCCTTTTTTTTTTTCTCTTCTCTCTCTTAACCCATCTTAACCTGGCAGTACATTTGGCCTGGTAGATTCAGATGGACCTTGCTGTGCAGTGATGGTATATAATATGGTGCAGAGCTGGGGAGTGCTCATTGGGGACTCTGTAGCCATCCCTGAGCCTAACCTTCGGCTTCACCGAATTCAGCACAAGGGAAAGGTGAGTGATGGCTAGGATTCTTTCTCACCTCATAGGCTCTCAAAGTGGGACAAGTTTACCTCTTTTAAAAAATATATATAAAGTAATGCATATATATGTGTGTGTGTGTTGTATGATATCCTATATCTACACACGTATATGTATATATGTAATTTATTTTTTACTAATAGTTTTACTAAAAAGTAATTTTTTTTGTTTTTTGTTTTGTTTTTCTTTACTAAAAAACTACTAGTAAACAGAATTTTAAAAATGGACTGAACAGAGAAAGACAAATACATATGATATCACTTACATGTGAAATCTTAAAAAGCCAAACTGTGAAAACAGAGAGTAGAATGGTGATTATCCTGGGATGGTGGAATTGGGGAGATGTTGTTTAAAGGTATCAACTTGCAACCAGTAGATAAATAAGTCCTGGAGATCTAATGCACAGCATAGTGATTATAGACGACAATATGGTATTATAAACTTCAAAGTTGCCAAGAGACCAGATCTTAATTGTTCCCACCACAAAAATGAAATGATAATTATGTGATGTGATAGAGGTGTTAGCTAATGTAATGGTGGTAATCATATTGCAATATATAAATATGTCAAATTAACATGTTAATTAATACCTTAAACTTACATAATGTTATATGCCAATTATTTCAGTAAAAATAAATTTTAAAAAATGGACTGAAATATTGTCAGTCAGATGTTATTACTGTTAACAGTTTGGTATGTAAACCTCCAGTCTTTTCATAAATTTATGTACACATTCGTATGTATATTTTTAATTATGAGTGGAATATTATATGCAAATGTTTGTGAACATTTCCTGTGGTTTTCCATATGCTGCAACATTGTTTTGAATTCACACATAGAGGTGGTGATGAAGATGATGATGATAGTTAAAATTTACTGAACACTTAACTGACTGCTAAACACCGTGCAAAGAGTTTTATGGCCTGCATTGGATCATTTAATCCTTACAAAACTCTACAAGAGCAGATATTTAACGGCTTTTTCCCCATTTAGATCAAGGGTCAGCAAACTCTGGCCGATTGACCAAATCTGGCTCACTGCCTGTTTTTGTATGGCTTGTGAGCCAAGAATGGTTTTTATATTTTTAAATGAAAACAGTTGAAAGAATAATAATAATTTGTGATACATGAAAATTACAGGAAGTTAAAATTTCAGTGTTTGTAATTAAATTTTTTTGAAACAAAGTATACCCATTTGTTTACTGTTGTCTGTGGCTGCTTTTATACTAGTGTCAGAGATGAATAGTTCTGTGACAGAGACCATGTGACCCACAAAGCCTAAAATATTTATTATTTGACTCTTTACAGAAAAAATTTGCTGACCCCAGATCTAGATTATTAATAATTGTTCCTTATTATAAAAGTACTTTAGTAAATATTTTAATATCTGTGCATATCCATGATTATTAAATAAATTTAATTAATTCATTAAAGAAATTAAGTGAATTTGTAAGGTAGAATCCTGGCTCCAAAGGGTATGCAGAATTCTAAGACCTTTTTTTTTTTTTTGACTGCATTGGGTCTTCATTGCTGCGTGCGGGCTTTCTCTAGTTGTGGCAAGCAGGGGCTACTCTTCGTTGCAGTGCACGGGCTTCTCATTGCGGTGGCTTCTTGTTGCAGAGCACGGGCTCTAGGCGCACGGGCTTCAGTAGTTGCAGTGTGTGGACTCAGTAGTTGCAGCGCACAGGCTCTAGGCATGCAGGCTTCAGTAGTCGTTGTGGTGCGTGGGCTCAGTAGGTGCAGTGCGTGGGCTCTAGGGCTCGCGGGCTTCAGTAGTTATGGCTCACAGGCTTAGTTGCTCTGTGGCATGTGGGATCTTCCCAGACCAGGGATCGAACCCTTGTCCCCTACATTGGGAGGTGGATTCTTAACCATTGCGCCACCAGGGAAGTCCCTCTAAGACTTTTGATACATATTGCCAAACTATTTTTTGGAAGGTTGTACCAGTTAATATCAACAGTGGATGTCAGTAATTGTTTTTCTATGATTTTCTTTGCAACTCTGTGTAGAAACCTTTGAAAAATTATTTGCTGATTTTACATGAAAAGTATAGCATCAATATTGTTTGGCTTCGGTTTCTTGATTATTGGTGAGGTTGAAAATTTTATCATATGTTTATTGACTATAATTCTTTTATAAATTGCTTTTTTTTTTTTTTGGCACTTGCCCATGTTCCTGTTAGGATGTTTTAAAAATTGATTTATGAAAACTCTTTAATTCACTTCTTTACTTTGACTTAAAAGAACCTCCTTTACACTCCAAGTGGAACAGTATTTTTTGGATAAAGATCTTTTAACAACACATTTTGCAACTTAAAGTACATTTGAACTGATAAGCTGAGCTGATGTTTTCTGTTATTAGGAGAATGTTTAAACCTACATTTTGTTAATTCCTCCTGATATTAAAGGAGAAGTAAGTCTAATTTATATTAGGCAGATTAATTTATAACTTTACAAACACTTGATCTAAGAGTTTCTCAGACTTTCCATTGGCTCTGGCTTGGCTGCTGTGTGTATTTAGTTATAATGTTTGATAAACACTGTGGGAAGGGAAGATTCTGTAGAGCTGGTGGGACCCTTTTGTTGGGCAGTGCCAGGATCCTGTTCTTTTTGAATCAGAATTGTCCCATTCTTGTAATGACAGTTACTGGCACTCTACCTGTCCCAGATTTTCCTTCTGAAGATTGAAAACTTTGGGAAAATTACATACCCTATGTTAGTTCAGCTTTGTTTAATGTGAGATGGAGGTAAGGGGTATATCTACTGTGGGAGGTGGAAAGGAGGGGGTGAGAAAGCCACAGGTGGTGTATCCCTGTGCTGGAGTTTCATCTTAGGATCTGTAATGAGTCTCTGTATATTTGTCTTTTCCAGGACTATTCCTTTTCCAGTGTTCGTGTGGAGACGCCCCTCCTGCTGGTGGTGAATGGGAAGCCTCAGGGCTCCAGCAGCCAGGCCGCTGCCACAGTGGCATCGAGGCCACAGTGTGAATGACCTTCCTTGGATGGCATGCTAAAGAGGGAGTGGAGGCGAGGAGAAAAGCTCAAGGGCACTCGGCAGCTGCACCAGCCAGATCCAGTGACGCAACTGGAATTGGGGGGATGTTTTAGATGACAACTTTCCTTTCCTCTGCCCTGTAAGACACTTTGTGTCTTCTTTCTCTCCTGTTATGTTCCAGCTCTCTCTGGGACCACACATGTCCCTGGTATATCTCCTGCCTCTTCCATTGCTCTTCTATGTTTTAGGCAAAGAGCATGGAGTTGGTAGAAGTGTTGGGACCTTGTCATGGGACAGAGTCCCCAAGGTTCCTGTTCTTGCCTCCTTCCTGAGCCTCATGTGTATATATCATTTCAGTATTTATTGCTAAGGGAGGGGGCTTAATTTTTTTAATGACATAGTTTTTGAGCAATTTTTATTTTTAAAATTTAGGTGCTTCCCCTTCTTTGGGGCTGGAACAGAATTAAATTTGTTTGGAAAAAAATACTGTGTAGTTTGGCCTGCTTCATTCTCTCTAGGCTTGAATTCTTGGTTTTAGGATCACTTCAATCCATTAGAGTAATACCTCCTTCCCCGCTTTTTTTTTTTTTTTAATAAATTTATTTATTTATTTATTTATTTATTTTTGGCTGTGTTGGGTCTTCGTTTCTGTGCGAGGGCTTTCTCCAGTTGCGGCGAGCGGGGGCCGCTCTTCATCGCAGTGCGTGGGCCTCTCAGTGTCGCGGCCTCTCTTGTTGCGGAGCACAGGCTCCAGACGCACAGGCTCAGCAGTTGTGGCTCACGGGCCCAATTGCTCTGCGGCATGTGGGATCTTCCCAGACCAGGGCTCGAACTCGTGTCCCCTGCATTGGCAGGCAGATTCTCAACCGCTGCGCCACCAGGGAAGCCCTCCTTCCCCCGCTTTTTTCTTTAAACAAAATAGTTTATTTCTCTCTCAGTTAAAAGAAATCTGGCAATAAGCAGCTCAGGGCAGGAATGGCAGTTCCACAAAGTTGTTGGGAACCAGCTTCCTTCCACTTCCCCATTCTGTCATCCTTAGGAGTGGCCCTTATCATAGTCCAACATGACAGCAGTACTATTCTCATAGTGTTACTAGGGTGAAAGACCAGAGAGAGCTAGATATGCAGTTCCTTTAGGTTCTAGTGATACATTTTATAACAGTTTCTTTTAATATCCTCATGGAAAAATAGGGAAATGTGAGGGAGGATTATTAACCAACTGAATGGTTATAACCAGAGAGTGCATTAATGGATACAGATTAATTTGGAAGACTTAGAGTGATGTGGCTCAGGTCTTTGTCCTTGGTCTAGTCCTGTTCAACTCTTGATCAGAGACTTGAATATCACTGATGACTCATTCAATTTATGAAGAATGTAAAACATGGAGAAGTCCTCAGAAAATGGATGGTAGAATAAACATCTATCTAAAGAAGTTTTAAGGGCTGAATCTAAAATAAAACTTTAAAGTCCATTCTTTTGGTCCAAAAAGGACAATTTTCGGAGGTGTATCTTCTACATCATGTATGAAAAATTACTCGGAATTTTAGTAGGTAAGATAAAGTCAATATGAGTAACCAGTATGATACAATTGCAAAACACTGTTTTTAGATTATACCAAGAATCTGCTAGCCAGAGAGTGTTTTAAATACAGTGTCTGTCAGGCCACATGTAGAGCCTTGTATTCAGTTCTGGTTGTTGATTTTGAGGCCTATAGTCATGGAAGAGTGATCAGGAACTTGAGGGGGTGTAAAATATCGTGAGAAATGTTTGAAAGCAATTGGGAAGGAGGAGGGTGGTGAGGTGTATACATTAAAGTCAGTAGAGAGGAGATCCAATAACTGTACCCCTTTTACTCAAGTCCTGAGACAAGTTGACATGTTCGTGTTGGGCCAGACAATAGAAAGATGGCCAGTAGGTGATAGAAGCAGAACTCAAAAAAGATTTTTTTGATGAAATACATGTACAAACAAGGATGCAAAATATGTGTGTACAGTTTAAAGAGTAATTAGAATACTTGTGAAAATGTCCACCTGCCTTGAAAACTGGAAATATCAATCACTAGTATCTTAGAAGCTCTTGTGTGCCTCTCCATGTTCTTATCTCATTTGTTTTTACAGATATATAATATCTCATTGTATGATTATGCCACAATTTATACATCCTACTGTTAAACAATATTGGGTTTCATTTTTTTTTGCTATTAAGGCAATACATTATTAGTATTCTGTACATGTCCTGATGTGTAGGTGCAAGAGTTTCTTTTATAGCAATGGTTCTTAAAGAGTGTTCCTAGACCAAGAGCATCAGCATTACCTGGAACTTCTTAGAAATACAAATTCTCAGGCCTCAGTCCTCGAATTAGAAATTCTGGGGAAGAGTCAGCAATCTGTATTTAACAAATCCTACAGGTGATTCTTATGTGTGAGAACCACTGTTTCAGAATATTGGCACAAGGATAGAATTGCTGGGTCATGGAGTTACATATGTTCAACTTTTTTTTGAGAAATATCAAACATTTTCAAAGTGGTTGTACCAGTTTGTCTCTGCTTTCAGTGGATGAGTCTTCCTACTAATGAGTCTTCCGCATCCTCATTTATGTTTGGTGTCATCTTATGTTTCAGGGTTCACAAATACAGGAAGTTTGAATGATATTTCCCAGTGGCCTTAATGTGCATTTCTCTCACCGTTAATGGGTTTGAGCCAATATATATCTTTTCATATATTTACGAGCCACTAATATTTTCTCATGGCAAAAATGCCTATTTGTGTCTTTGCCCACCTCTGTATTGAATTTCAAATTGATTTGTAGGACTTATTTATATCCTCTATTAATCTTTTGTCATTTTATGTGCTGCAAACATCTAAGAGTTTTTAGCTTGTCTTTTTTTTTTTTTAAACTCTCTGTATTAGATCCTTTGTTGAACAGAGTTCTTAATTTCAGCATTATTGAATTTATCAATATTTTCTTTTATGGTTAGTGCTATTTGTGTTTTAAGAAGTCCTTCCCTATCCTGAAGTCATCAAGACATATCCCCTCTATTGATTTATGAATTTTTATCATTTTGTCCTTTTCTTTCATTATGACCTTTCCTTGTGTTATGATGTAGGTATATAATTTTTTTCTTAATGAGTAATTAATTGCCCCAGCACCTTTTATTAAAGATCCATCCTTTGCCCACTGATCTTAAAGCCCAATCTGTCTTTTTTTTTTTTAAATTAATTAATTTATTTATTTATTTTTGGCTGTGTTGGGTCTTCGTTTCTGTGCGAAGGCTTTCTCTAGTTGTGGCAAGCCGGGGCCTCTCTTCATCGCGGTGCGCGGGCCTCTCACTATCGCAGCCTCTCTTGTTGAGGAGCACAGGCTCCAGACGCGCAGGCTCAGTAGTTGTGGCTCACGGGCCCAGTTGCTCCGCGGCATGTGGGATCTTCCCAGACCAGGGCTTGAACCCGTGTCCCCTGCATTGGCAGGCAGATTCTCAACCACTGCGCCACCAGGTAAGCCCCAAAGCCCAATCTGTCTTAAACCAACTTTTTATATATAGTATATAGGTCTGTTTCTGAGCTTTCTCTTCTGATCTATTCTGATCTATTTGTCTATTTCTATTCCAATACCATATTGTCTTATCATTTTATAAAAAGTCAGTATCCAATCAGAATAACAATGGGCCATGTTGTTCTTAACCAGTGGCCCATTTACATTTTAGAATCTAAATTTTCATGAAAAACTCCTCTGGGTTTTGCTTGGGATTGCACTGAATTTATAGATCAATTTAGGAAGAACAGACATGTTTATAACATTGAATCTTATTCATGATTTTCTTCATTTACTTAAGTCTTCTTCAATGTATTTCAATATAATTGTATACTTTTTCTGGAAAAGTCCTATATATCTTTTATTAGATTTATTCCTAGATACTTGGTAGTTCTTTATGCTATTGTAAATAGTATAATTTTAAAAATTACATTTTGCTAACTGTGCTTGGGAATAGATATACAATTGACTATATATTTTGTAGCTGTGACATTTTTAGAACTCTCTCATTCTAATAATTTGTTGATTCCTTTTGGTTTTCTGTGTATAAATAACAACTTTTTTGTGTCTTCCTTTCCAGTCCTTTTACCTTTTATTTTCTTTGTTTTCTGCAGTAGTTAGGATCTCTAGTATGCTGAATACAAGTGATGATTGCAAGCGTCCTTGTCTTGTTCTTATACTTAAAGGAAATATTTTCAAAATTTCAATATTAAATAAGATGTTTGTTATATAGTTTTTACATATGCCTTATCTTAGATTTCAAGCCTATTTGGGTTTTTATGATGAAAAGGTATTACATTTTATCTAATGCTTTTTCTGCATTTATTGAGATGGCAGATTTTTTTTTTTTTAATCTGTTAGTGTGGTGGATTAGAGTACTCAGCTTTTGATTAATAAATCAAACTTGCATTCTTGGTACAAAACTTACTTGGTCAGGATATGTATTTTTTTTATATCGCTGGATTCACTTGTGTAATATTTAAGATTTTATATCTGTGGGTCACAAGTGATATTAGTTTATGAGTCTACACTATTTCTTAATCTATTCTAGTCTGGTTTTGGTATTAAAGTTATGCTAGCCTCATACAATGAGTAAAGAGCATTTCTCCTGTATGTTTATTTGAAAAGATGATATAAAATCAGTTTGTCTTTTTCTTGGTAGAACTTGCCCATAAAGTCATCAATCAGCACCTGGCATTTTCTTTATGGAAAGATTAACTTCTGATTTAAATTCTTTAAGGTTTATTGGATAGAATTATTCAAGTTTCTCTTGATTCAGTTTTGATATTTTGTATTTTTTAGTAATTTATCCATTTCATTTAACTTTTCAAATTTACTCTCCTAAATATTTGTAGTATGTTCCTTATTTGTTTATTCTCTATGGTATCAGTCATTTTGTCCCCTTTTTCTCTACCGGTATTATTCATTTGTACCTTATCACTTCTCCTTCAGCCTTTTGTCTCTTACAAGTCTTCAAAGAAATTGACTTTGTTTACCCTCATCTTTTGTATATTTTTTCTGTTTCATTAGTTTTTATTTTTATCTTCATAATATCCTTTTTTTCTCCTGTTATAAGAGTGCCTATTCATGAGCTGGGATATAATTTTTGTATCTGATAGGCAACATGACATTTCATTGTTTTAAATTTTCATCCCTTTATTTGTGATGTTGAACATCTTTTAATAAAATACTTGCTAGCTACTTATAAATTTGATGTAAAATGTAAAAGAGAGCATCCAAGACTGAGGAAAATGTATTAAAGAAAAAAAATTTAGGGAGCTATGTTTAGGAAATGATATAGCACTTTGTACCATCTATATTATATGACACATTTTATTGTATTATGATTACTTGATTATATGGTTTGAACCTTAAAGGACAGCCACTAACTCATACTTATCTTTGAGTTCTAGACATTATTATATACACCTCAGAATGTTGGACATTGCCTGACTCGATAACAAATGGCTGGCTGGCTGGACAGATGGTGGGTTAGGAAAACAAGATATATTAGATTAATATAGAGAGTGTTGACACCTTGTATGCAGAATAATAATGATTTTGAAATTTTATTCTATTGGCTTGAAGAGCCTTTAGAACAGGGCTCCTGCTTTGGTAATTGCTTCTCTTGTAGGTTCACTTGGTCTCTAGCCTTCAGAGAGATGGTGGAAATTGTGCTATTCTTTATCACAGTACTTGTGGGGGTGGGCCATGGAGGTCAGAATTAGGAAACAGGGATGGAATATATCAGTCATGGTTCAATCAGGGGAGCAGAACCTTTATGAGTTATGGGATAAGGGATTTATTATATAAATTAGACCTCATGCAAAGTCTTATATGATAATATATTTATTATATAAAAAAGACCTTATGTAGTTCCAGCTTAGCAGGTTGGCACAGTACAAACCAACATGTAGAACTGCTAGGAGGATACTCCAAGAGTAGAGCAGAAGTTGAAGGTTATAACTTGGTTCTACATGGGAGGAAAAGAGGCCTAATTACAGTGATTAGGGGAAGAACTGAAGGGATAAAAACCTAGGGTGTTGAGTCTGAGAGGGTAACCGTGAACATAGTGAACCCAGGTAATTGCCAAAGCACAAACTGTTTCTGATCCGTGGATATGATGTGCGTAGCCCTGGTGGAGAAGTCAGAATCTTATTGAATCCTGCTTCCTATATGGACACTTCTTCCTCATCCTCTCTTTAAATGGTGGTGGCCTTAGGAGTTCTACCCGTGGCCTACTGCTTTTCTTCCTCAAAACATTTTCATTGAACCATTTCATTCATAGCCATGTGTTCATTTACCAAATTACTAATTTTCCTAAATTTATATTTCCAGATCTTTTTCCCTAGCGCTACTGATAAGTTTATACCTGCTTACTAGGCTATATGTACCACAGACGTTTTAAATCCAACGTATCTAAAATAGAACTCATTATCTCTAGCAGTCACCTCTGTTGTCTCTATATTAGCAGCTGACATCACCATGTATTCAGTTATCTAGGCCAGAAGCTTGGGAAGTCATCTCTGATTCCTTCTTCATGTCTAATATCCCCCAGTCTGTCACATGGCTGTTATGTTGATCATGTCTCCTAAATATCTCTTCATTTATTTTCTGTCCATTCATATTGTCTTAGTTCAGTAATTCTGTATTTCTTGTCTGACTATGGCAATGGTGGTCTTTGTTCTCCCTATAGTTGAAATCTTACTTTCTCTAATTTTTTTCACTTTTTAGTAATAATGATCATAATAGTAGTGTTGTCCAAGTTTATGTTTGTAAGTAGTAGAGCCATGATTTGAAATTTTTACTGTTATTGTGCTTCAAAGGCTATGGGTGAGTTTCTTACCTCTCTGAGATTCAGTGTCTCCATCTGTAAAATGGAGGTAATATTACTACCTACCTTGTAGGATTGTTATGAGGATTAAATGAACTAATACATGTCCTACAGGTGGTACATGACAAGTAGAGATAAGCAGGACTCAATTATGCTGGAATTCCAGCTGTATTAGAGCTGGAATTTGAACCCAGTCCTCCTGACTCTAGAGCTTGTACTCTACCCGTTACGCTAATGTGCTCTTCTGCTGTTTCAGAAGTGGGAAGTGCTGCCAACAGTTTCACCTTTCTCAAAACAAATCTGATCATATAATTTCCTTGTTTAAAAACCCTCAACAATTCTTTAATTCCAGTAAGACACTCCTTCACATGGGCCACAGCCATCACGTTTTGGTCTGCTTATCTATATTACCTCATGTCTGCCCTCTTCTTATAATCCTAATGCATGGCAACCCCAGCATATTTTTAATATCTGGAAATTTCCATGCTCTTTCATACCTCAGCACTTTTGCACATGTGATTCCTTCTGCTTGAAATGTGTTGTCTTCACTCCTGGAGAGCTCCTGATTGTCCTTTGAGATTCAGCTCAAACATTACCTCTTTTGTAAAACCGTTCTGAGCATATTCGATTTTGGCGTGCCTGTCTCTATACTCTCAGAGCACTTACCGTGTTTTAATTATTTGCCAGTTTCCTATAGGCTGTGAACTTTTCGAAGGTACTCATCTTAGTGGTCTTAAATCCTAGCTCAGTACCTGACACAAGTGCTCAATAATTCACATGGAACCATTGAATACATTTTAAAAGAGTATGCATTCTGTTCCCATGGTAGTCTCCTACTTTAGTCCGTGGTAATGACTGCCTCTTGGTGTCAGGATTCTGTTAGCATTTTCCTTCTCTACTTACTGATCTACCTACATCTGTGATTTGTAGAGTCAGGGTATCAGTGTTGAGTGTGACCTGAGAAGCAGTGTCTTCCAGTACTCCATTAACTTAATTTATATATTTTATCTTTAGATGTGCATAGCTGCATTTCCCATTGCGTCATATAGCCTCTCACCTTTCTTCTTGTGGGAGACTCCCTCTGTATCAGGCCAAGAAATCTCCCTTGATCTCCAGGAAAAGAAGTTTTTCCCTTTTTGTCAGTGACTTGCCAGGCTGTAGAGTATTAGGGAACCACGTTCTCAATACTGGCAGATTTAGTGGCCTTCATTCTTTCTAATATTGATCCTTCATGCTGAAGTGCTAGCTTATTTTTCTGTTTTCTCAAAATATTTGAACAAAAATGCTATTTTTTTTCCAGATGAAATGTATTGTTTAGGATCACTCTTCCTACAAGCCAGAATCACATTTTCAATTTTCCTGTCACTTGGTTGGTTTTCAGCACACCCTCAGCTCCTGGCAGATTTGCATTGAGCAGGCAATCATGGGGAAATTCTCACAGAAAGTTGTGTGTGTATACGTATATGTGGATGGTGGTGATGGAATGGGGAATAAGTGGCAAGATACGGGAGAAAGAAAACTGTTCTGTCCTGTTTACCCAACATGGGAGGCAGCATTATACGGTGGGAAAGAGAATTGGATTGTGGTTTTCTGCTCCCTAATTGTAACTTTCTTTTTCATTGAATTTCAGGAAATTATATATACAATAGTGTAAAACTGTAAAATTATAAAAAAGCTAACAGAAAAAAGAAAGCCTCATTTCCATTCCTGACCCCTAGTTCCTTTGCTGTAGTAATCGCTCCATTTTCTTACATTTTGTTCAAGAGATATTCTATGTATATATAAACTTAGTGGCATATCACTTAAAATATACAAATAATACTGCTTTTGTGCTCTTAGATCTCTTGAACTTCAGCATTAACTTTTAAAAATTCCTAGATGAAAATACTAATCCATACCTGACAGAACCCACAGGGATTTTGTTTGTGACAATCACTGAAGTAGTATTTGTGAACATGCTTGAAAATCATCAGGTATTTTACAAGTACAGGGTGGAGGGGAGGGATAGTGATGGAAGTAGCATTTTCTCCACAAAGGACAGTGAGTCACGTGTGATCTGATTTGACAAGAGCAGTTCTGAATTGGCAGCAGGTCTGTTGTGTCAGCAGCATCCTGCCTAACTCTTTTGGGCATGTTTCCCTGCCTACAGGTCCTGTCCCTCTTATGGCATGGTCTTGGGGTTTTCTGCATGGCTAATCAAGAGACTCCACTTGCGCTTTAATTGTCAGGTATGTATTCACTTGAGATAAGCAGTGGAAGCTTGCCAGATTGTGGGACACCTCTGCCCCCCTCCTTCACCCCTCCCCTTTGCTCTCTCTTCATGTTCAGGGAGTTGGTGCTGGAACTTGGCTGATGCGACAGTTTGAATCACCGTCCCTTCGTGCTGTGGGATCCATTCACGTTTAATTTGTAGTTGCTGGAATCATTTCTCCCTCCCTCATCCTAACTTCCTTTTTTAATTGGCTCCCATGGGCCTCCAACTCCTGCTTTAATCAACCAAAGCAGAGCTGCTGCAGAGAGTCTTAAACTGGTGCCTGGGGACCCTAGGTTTTTCTGTTATGACTCTCCTTCTTCAACTTTTTTTCTAATCTGTTAAAACAACTTATCTTTGGATTAGGCCTGAGGGTATAGGGATCCTTAGGGCATTGGTTTCACCGAGGCAGCTTGAACAGCGCCAACTTCTAGATTTTGCCAACTATTGCGTGTGGCCTGGAGCTTTTTGTTCCTGCTAGCAGAGAGGGAGAAGATTTCTGGCTGAGGTGTCCAAAATGGGCCTGGTGAATGATGGGAGTAGATGAAAAACTTATCATTTGAGGAGTGTGAGCCTTGACATTTTGGTGCACAGACTCCTTCTCTATAGCAAAAAGCTTTGTGGAAAACTTGCTGTGTCTGCTTCTGTTTGTCACTGCCCAAAGGGGGAAAAAAACACTAGTTGTACAGTTTTTGACAACAATCATTATTGGGTTACATTTTTTAAAGTATTTTTATTTTATTTATTTATTTAAAAATTTTTTGTTTATTTATTTATTTATTTTTTGGCTGCTTTGGGTCTTGTTTGCTGGGTGCGGGCTTTCTCGAGTTGCGGCGAGCAGGGGCTACTCTTCGTTGTGGTGCGCGGGCTTCTCACTGCGGTGGCTTCTCTTGTTGTGGAGCACGGGCTCTAGGTGTGTGGGCTCAGTAGTTGTGACATGCAGGCTCAGTAGTTGTGGCTTGCAGGCTCAGTAGTTGTGGTGCACGGACTTAGTTGCTCCGTGGCATGTGGGATCTTCCCAGAACAGGGCTCGAACCTGTGTCCTCTGCACTGGCAGGCGGGTTCTTAACCACTGTGCCGCCAGAGAAACCCTAAAAGTATTTTTTAAATAGGCTTTAATTTTTAGGGAAGTTTTAGGTTCACAGCAAGATTGAGTGGAAAGTACGGAGAGTTCCCATATACATTTTGCCCTCACACACACACACACACACACACACACACACACACACTTGCTCCCCCACCATCAACATCCTGCATCAGAAGGGTGCATTTGTTACAGTCAGTGAACTCACATTGACACATCATTATCACCCAAAGTCCACAGATTACATTAAGGTTCACTCTTCATGTTGTATATTCTATGGGTTTTGACAAATGTATGATGACTTGTACCCACCATTATAGTACCATACAGAGTAGTTTCACTGCCTTAAAAATCCTGTGTGCTCCACCGATTCATTCTTTCCTTCTCTCCTAGCCCTTGACAACCACTGATCTTTTTACTGTTTCCATAGTTTTGCCTTTTTCAGAAAGTCATATACTTGGAATCGTAAGAGTATATAGCCTTTTCAGGTTGGCTTCTTGGGTTATATTTTTAAATGACATTTAAAAATTATTTTTAGTATGGTTTTAAAGCTATGATAGAGAATAAATATATCTCTGGCAAACACAAGCACATTTGTGTGACCTCTTTTTGAACAAATGGATAATGCTAAAGGAAATTGTCCTTGTACAAGCTCACCTTTGGAGAAGCAATGCAATAGTAGACTTGACTTTGAGTGCCTTATTACCAACACTCTTTGACCACACCACAATTATGGTCCAGGTTGGAAAACACTTGTTTGAGGGTTGAATTGTGACTTTTATACTGAATGATAAGGTAGCTGTTATCCTACAGATAAACTTGCTTACAAGGCTATGTCTTGAGACAAGACCAAGAAAGACACAGAAATCTGTCTATACTTTCAACAGTGTTCATTGAGAACTGCATTCTAGATAAAGCAACCATATGTATATATTTGTTATCACTATGTAATATATAAGTGATTTGTAAATTATTATATATATAACTCCCAAGAGATTGTGAACTCTTCTGTGTCTTTCTAGAATGTGTCCCTAACTCTACCATGGTGTCTACTTATAGTACACACTCAATACATATTGAATGAGTAAACATTCTGAAGTTGACTACAATTCTCTGAACACATTTTGTTGTTGTTGTTTATATTTAGAAGGTCAGGTTCTCACATGTTTTTTCATGTATTTTACGTGTTTATATGGATAGAGAAGGTAAACAAAATGACTACATAGTCCTGCTTATCTTTGGTCAGGGCAGGGTGGCTGTAGAAGATGTTAACCAGAATTCCATCAGATGAATGTAGAAGTAGATCCAGAATGCTGGGATTTGCAGGTATGGCCCCACTAGATGTGAGAGTATGTGGTTGACCAGTGTGGTCAGGGAAAACTATGCATCCCAGGGAATTATGAATCTTAGTCAGGGTGTAAGCCTACCAGTCTTTTCGCCCTGTCCAGCTTTGCTTCTCTTTGTGCTTCTTCCCTGGCACAGGACATTTCCTCTGCCCTGCCAGGTGGTTGAACAGTTGGGAGGGAGGGCTATACCTTTTCTTTTATTTACTTGCTTATTGCTGTAGCCCAATTCATAATTTTGCAAGCAAAGAGGAGGTCTCTTTTACTTCTTCACTGGTTTCTGCTAGACTCAGTTCCTGATTAAGTTCATAAATGTTGACTGAACACCTACTCTAGTATTGGATATAGCAATATGAGAGTTTTAAGATGAATAGGGTCATACAGCTAATGAATGGTAAATCCGGGCTTAATCTGGGTCTACTGACCTAAGTTTACTGCTTTTGACACTATACCAGGCTGTTTTGTGGGGTTCTTTTGTCAAAGTAAGAAAGTGAAAGGAATTATGTGTTCTTATTTAAACCCAGGAAGAGATAATGCAGGAAGGACTAAAATTCTAATAGTTAAGGTTAGTGTGTAGAGTGCCTATTCTTCTTAGGTGTTTAGATTTAATTTTTAAATGTAGTTTTTCATATACTTAATGTTTATACTTGCCTGTTTTAAAGAAAAATGTATAATTGAGGATAAAACTGTGTTAATCCATTAATCCAAGTAAAGCACTTCTGTTGGATGACTAGTTGCTCAGATACAAGGACATAACCAGTGTGATAGTTTATTTTAACATTAGTTGTCCTCCAAGTCTCTAGGAAGAAATAAGCAGCCAAAGTCAAACCTTAAAATGAGGGTATACATTATTATAAGAAATATGAGAAAAATATTATTAAACCGAGGAAGACATTGAGTTAGTGGTTATAGTAAGTACTGTTATCAAGGATAGAGATGATTGCCTGGGAACAGTGTGTTTAAAGAGCTGAGGAGAGAAAAGAATCAGCATAATATTGACAGGTTGTGTTGATGTAGAACCAACCTTCTAGAGTTCATAAAGTTTCAAAGCTATAAATATATTCATCTTCTTGAACAATTCTGGGAGGAGGAAATAAATTAGAGTAACTAAATTTCCACAAGGTATTATGAAGAATTATTGGCTGAACAGATTTGCTGTCCCTTAAGGCAATGCTTGGAAAATGATACATAAGAAAATGATGTTTGTCTGACAGTAGAATAAACATGAAGGAATTTGGAGGCATCTCTATAGATTTTGGTGAAAAATTCATTATTTTTTTATGTTCTAAGAAAAAATATGTAATATGATTAAAATTATAACAAATTAAAATATAGCAAATACTGAATTTCCATAACATTTCTAAATAATATATTTTCCAAGTTTTAAATGAAAACTTTGAGTTTGTTTCTGTGTATGTAACTTTAAAATATGGAACTTTACAATGTTAGTTTTTATTTATTTTTTTTGAAAGGAAGATGGGGAAGGTCATTTGACTTCATATTTATTTTTTCTCATTTAATGACCTAATATACTCTCACTTCTATTCAGTGTTGTATAGTCTTTTTTAAAATTTTTTTGAATTTTATTTTATTTATTTTTCTATACAGCAGGTTCTTATTAGTCATCCATTTTATACACATCAGTGTATACAGGTCAATCCCAATCTCCCAATTCATCACACCACCACCCCACCCCCCCGCCTCTTTCCCCCCTTGTTGTCCATACGTTTGTTCTCTACATCTGTGTCTCAATTTCTGCCCTGCAAACCAGTTCATCTGTACCATTTTTCTAGGTTCCACATATATGCGTTAATATACGATATTTGTTTTGCTTTTTCTGACTTACTTCACTCTGTATGACAGTCTCTACATTCCCACCAACAGTGCACGAGGGTTCCCTTTTCTCCACACCCTCTCCAGCATTTGTTGTTTGTAGATTTTCTGATGATGCCCATTCTAACTGGTGTCAGGTGATACCTCATTGTAGTTTTGATTTGCATTTCTCTAATAATTAGTGACATTGAGCAGCTTTTCATGTGCTTCGCGGCCATCTGTATGTCCTCTTTGGAGAAATGTCTATTTAGGTCTTCTGCCCATTTTTTGATTGGGTTGTTTGTTTTTTTAATATTGAGCTGCATGAGCTGTTTATATATTTTGGAGATTAATCCTTAGTCCGTTGATTCGTTTGCAAATATTTTCTCCCATTCTGAGGGTTGTCTTTTCGTCTTGTTTGTAGTTTCCTTTGCTTTGCAAAAGCTTTTAAGTTTCATTAGGTCCCATCTGTTTATTTTTGTTTTTATTTCCATTACTCTAGGAGGTGGATCAAAAAAGATCTTGCTGTGATTTATGTCAAAGAGTGTTCTTCCTATGTTTTCCTCTAAGAGTTTTATAGTGTCCGGTCTTACATTTAGGTCTCGAATCCATTTTGAGTTTATTTTTGTGTATGGTGTTAGGGAGTGTTCTAATTTCATTCTTTTACATGTAGCTGTCCAGTTTTCCCAGCACCACTTATTGAAGAGACTGCCTTTTCTCCGTTGTATATCCTTGCGTCCTTTGTCATAGATTAATTGACCATAGGTGTGTGGGTTTATCTCTGGGCTTTCTATCTTGTTCCATTGATCTGTGTTTCCGTTTTTGTGCCAGTACCATATTGTCTTGATTACTGTAGCTTTGTAGTATAGTCTGAAGTCAGGGAGTCTGATTCCTCCAGCTCCGTTTTTTTTCCCACAAGACTGCTTTGGCTCTTCGGGGTCTTTTGTGTCTCCATACAAATTTTAAGATTTTTTGTTTTAGTTCCATAAAAAATGCCATTGGTAATTTGATAGGGACTGTATTGAATCTGTAGATTGCTTTGGGTAGTATAGTCATTTTCACAGTATTGATTCTTCCAATCCAAGAACATGGTATATCTCTCCATCTATTTGTGTCATCTTTAATTTCTTTCAACAGTGTCTTATAGTTTTCTGCATACAGGTCTTTTGTCTCCCTAGGTGTGTTTATTCCTAGGTATTTTATTCTTTTTGTTGCAATGGTAAATGGGAGTGTTTCTTTAATTTCTCTTTCAGATTTTTCATCATTAGTGTATAAGAATGCAAGAGATTTCTGTGCATTAATTTTGTATCCTGCAACTTTACCAAATTCGTTGATTAACTCTAGTAGTTTGCTGGTGGTATCTTTAGGATTCTCTATGTATAGTATCATGTCATCTGCAAGCAGTGACAGTTTTACTTCTTTTCCAATTTGTATTCCTTTTATTTCTTTTTCTTCTCTGATTGCCATGGCTAGGACTTCCAAAACTATGTTGAATAATAGTGGCAAGAGTGGACATCCTTGTCTTGTTCCTGATCTTAGAGGAAATGCTTTCAGTTTTTCACCATTGAGAATGATGTTTGCTGTGGGTTTGTCGTATATAGCCTTTATTATGTTGAGGTAGGTACGCTCTATGTCCACTTTCTGGAGAGTTTTTGTCATAAATGGGCGTTGAATTTTGTCAGAAGATTTTTCTGCATCTATTGAGATGATCATATGGTTTTTATTCTTCAGTTGGTTAATATGGTGTATCACATTGATTGATTTGCATATATTGAAGAATCCTTGCATCCCTGGGATAAATTCCACTTGATCATGGTGTATGATCCTTTTAATGTGTTGTTGGATTCTGTTTTCTAGTATTTTGTTGAGGATTTTTGCATCTGTATTCATCAGTGATATTGGTCTGTAATTTTCTTTTTTTTGTAGTATCTTTGTTTGGTTTTGGTATCAGGGTGATGGTGGCCTCATAGAATGAGTTTGGGAGTTTTCCTTCCTCTGCAGTTTTTTGGAAGAGTTTGAGAAGGGTGGGTGTTATCTCTTCTCTAAATGTTTGACAGAGTTCACCTGTGAAGCCGCCTGGTCCTGGACATTTGTTTGTTGGAAAATTTTTAATCACAGTTTCAATTTCATTACTTGTGATTGGTCTGTTCATATTTTCTATTTCTTTCTGGTTCAGTCTTGGAAGGTTATACCTTTCTAAGAATTTGTCCATTTCTTCCAGGTTGTCCATTTTATTGGCATATAGTTGTTTGTAGTAATCTCTTATAATCCTTTGTATTTCTGCAGTGTCAGTTGTGATTTCTCCTTTTTCATTTCTAAGTTTATTGATTTGAGTCCTCTTTCTCTTTTTCTTGATGAGTTTGGCTAATGGTTTATCAATTTTGTTTATCTTCTCAAAGAACCAACTTTTAGTTTTATTGATCTTTGCTATTGTTTTCTTTGTTTCTATTTCATTTATTTCTGCTCTGATCTTTATGATTTCTTTCCTTCTGCTAACTTTGGGTTTTGTTTGTTTTTCCTTCTCTAGTTCCTTTAGGTGTAACGTTAGATTTTTTTTTGAGATTTTTCTTGTTTCTTGAAGTAGGCTTGTATAGCTATAAACTTCCCTCTTAGAACTGCTTTTGCTGCATCTCATAGGTTTTGGATCGTCGTGTTTTCATTGTCATTTGTCTCTAGGTATTTTTTGATTTCCTCTTTGATTTCTTCAGTGATCTCTTGGTTATTTAGTAATGTATTGTTTAGCCTCCATGTGTTTTTGCTTTTTACATTTTTTTCCCTGTAATTGATTTCTAATCTCATAGTGTTGTGGTCAGAAAAGATGCTTGATATGATTTCAATTTTCTTAAATTTACTGAGGCTTGCTTTGTGACCCAAGATGTGATCTATCGTGGAGAATGTTCCATGCGCACTTGAGAAGAAAGTGTAATCTGCTGTTTTTGGATGGAATGTCCTATAAATATCAATTAAATCTATCTGGTCTCTTGTGTCATTTAAAGCTTGTTTTTCCTTATTAATTTTCTGTTTAGATGATCTGTCCATTGGTGTAAGTGAGGTGTCAAAGTCCCCCACTGAGATTGTGTTACTGTCGATTTCCTCTTTTACAGCTGTTAGCAATTGCCTTATGTATTGAGGTACTCCTATGTTGGGTGCATATATATTTATAATTGTTATATCTTCTTCTTGGATTGATCTCTTGATCATTATGTAGTGTCCTTCCTTGTCTCTTGTAACATTCTTTATTTTAAAGTGTATTTTATCTGATATGAGTATTGCTACTCCAGCTTTCTTTTGATTTCCATTTGCATGGAATATCTTTTTCCATCCCCCTCACTTTCAGTCTGTATGTGTCCCTAGGTCTGAAGTGGGTCTCTTGTAGACAGCATATATATGGATCTTGTTTTTGTATCCATTCAGCTAGCCTGTGTCGTTTGGTTGGAGCTTTTATTCCATTCACGTTTAAGGTAATTATTGATATGTATGTTCCTATGACCATTTTCTTAATTGTTGTGGGTTTGTTTTTGTAGGTCCTTTTCTTTTCTTGTGTTTCCCACTTAGAGAAGTTCTTTTAGCATTTGTTTTAGAGCTGGTTTGGTGGTGCTGATTTCTCTTAGCTTTTGCTTGTCTGTAAAGCTTTTGATTTCTCCATCAAATCTGAATGAGATCCTTGCCGGGTAGAGTGATCTTGGTTGTAGGTTCTTCCCTTTCATCACTTTAAGTATATCATGCCACTCCCTTCTGGCCTGTAGAGTTTCTGCTGAGAAATCAGCTGTTAACCTTATGGGAGTTCCCTTGTATGTTATTTGTCGTTTTTCTCTTGCTGCTTTCAATAATTTTTCTTTGTCTTTAATTTTTGCCAGTTTGATTACTATGTGTCTCGGCGTGTTTCTCCTTGGGTTTATCCTGTATGGGACTCTCTGCACTTCCTGGACTTGGGTGGCTATTTCCTTTCCCATGTGAGGGAAATTTTTGACTCTAATCTCTTCAAATATTTTCTCTGGTCCTTTCTCTCTCTCTTCTCCTTCTGGGACCCCTATAATGCGAATGTTGTTGCCTTTAATGTTGTCCCAGAGGTCTCTTAGGGTGTCTTCATTTCTTTCATGCTTTTTTCTTTATTCTGTTCTGCAACAGTGAATTCCACCATTCTGTCTTCCAGGTCACTTATCCGTTCTTCTGCCTCAGTTATTCTGCTATTGATTCCTTCTAGTGTATTTTTCATTTCAGTTATTGTGTTGTTCATCTCTGTTTGTTTGTTCTTTAATTCTTCTAGATCTTTGTTAAACATTTCTTGCATCATCTCAATCTTTGCCTCCATTCTTTTTCCGAGGTCCTGGATCATCTTCACTATCATTATTCTGAATTCTTTTTCTGGAAGGTTGCCTATCTCCACTTCATTTAGTTGTTTTTCTGGGGTTTTATCTTGTTCTTTCATCTGGTACATAGCCCTCTGCCTTTTCATTTTGTCTGTCTTTCTGTGAATGTGGTTTTTGTTCCACAGGCTGCAGGATTGTAGTTTTTTTTCTTCTACTGTCTGCCCTCTGGTGGATGAGGCTACCTAAGAGGCTTGTGCAAGTTTTCTGATGGGAGGGACTGCTGGTGGGTAGAGCTGGCTGTTGCTTTGTTGGGCAGAGCTCAGTAAAACTTTAATCCACTTATCTGCTGATGGGTGGGGCTGGGTTCCCTCCCTGTTGGTTGTTTCACCTGAGGCCACCCAACACTGGAGCCTACCCTGGCTCTTTGGTGGGGCTAATGGCAGACTCTTGGAGGGCTAACGCCAAGGAGTATGTCCCAGAACTTCTGCTGCCAGTGTCCTTGTCCTCATGGTGACACACAGCCACCCCCTGCCTCTGCAGGAGACCCCCCAACACTAGCAGGTAGGTCTGGTTCAGTCTCCCCTGTGGTCACTGCTCCTTCCCCTGGGTCCTGATGCACACACTACTTTGTGTGTGCCCTCCAAGAGTGGAGTCTCTGTTTCCCCCAGTCCTGTCCAAGTCCTGCAATCAAATCCCACTAGCCTTCAAAGTCTGATTCTCTGGTAATTCCTCCTCCTGTTGCTGGACCCCCAGGTTGGGAAGCCTGATGTGGGGCTCAGAACCTTCACTCCAGTGGGTGGACTTCTGTGGTATAAGTGTTCTCCAGTTTGTGAGTCACCCACCCAGCAGTTATGGGATTTGATTTTATTGTGATTGTGCCCCTCCTACCGTCTCATTGTGGCTTCTGTTTGTCTTTGGATGTGGGGTATATTTTTTGGTGAGTTCCAGTGTCTTTCTGTTGATGATTGTTCAGCAGTTAGTTGTGATTCTGGTGTTCTTGTAAGAGGGAGTGAGAGCACGTCCTTCTACTCCCTCAGTATTAGTTTTTAAGCTTGTATAGTTCATGCAATTCCAGGTCAAGTCTTTGAATGATGATCTCTTCAAATTCTAGATATTCATTATTGATGAGAAATTTTCTTTGCATAAATACATGACAGCAGATGCCAGGAAATATTTATTGCTTTTTCTCCTTCCTGGCTATTATCTGGAATTTGGATAATTCAGTTCCTTTGGATCATACTTAAGGATGTGATCATCCTTTAACTCTCACAGCTCTTCTTTTTCTGTTATTGACAAATGTAATGTTAAATGGTCTTGTGAGGTACTTTTTAACATTACATTAACATCTAATCAAACTTTCTCATATCAAGTATTTCTTTAAAATGGTTACGTGTGTTCCTCAAGCATACACTGATGTTGCTCAACTAGTCTGTACAGTAGTAGCAGACAGTATAGTCTACTATCAGTACATTTTCATGTGTCAGTATATTTTCATGTGGGCCTTGGCATTTTTGAGGTTATTCAGGTGGTGTAAATATTAGGTAAGTCATTTTAAAAAAATAATCTTTTTATTTTGGAATACTTTTAGATTTATAGAAGTTTCAAAAACAATTACAGAGAATTCCAGTGTATCCCTCACCCAATTTCTCCCATGGTTAACTCTTACATAGTACATTTGTTAAAACTAAGAAACCATTATTGGTGTATTACTAGTAACAGAACTCTGTTATTTGGACTTCACGAGTTTTCCATTAATATCCTTTCTTTGTTACAGGATCCAGTCCAGGGTACCACATTACATTTAGTTGTCATCCCTCTCCAGTCCCCTCTGAGTCTGTGGCAGTTTCTAAGTCTTTCCTGGTTTTTCATGACCTTGACAGTCTTGAGGAATACTGGGCATGGTTTCTTGTAGAATGGCCCTCAATCTAGATTTAACGTTTTTCCTCATGATTAGACTGTGATTATGGGTTTTAGGGAAAGATACCACAAAGGTAACATGCCCTTCTTGTCATATCATATCAGGGAACAAGGTATCCACATGATACCACTGGTGATGTTAACCTTCATCACTTGGTTGATGTTGTGTTTGCCAGGTTTTGCCACTGTAAAGTTACTTTTTCCCCCCTTTCCCTAATATTCTTTGGAAGCAAGTCACTAAGTCTAGGCCACCTTCAGAAAAAGGGGATTAAGCTCTACCTCCTGGAGGAGGGAGTATCTACCTATATTATTTGGAATTCTTCTGTAAGGAAAAGTTGTCTCTTTCCCCTTATTTATTTATTTTTTCAATCATTTATTTATTTCAGTATGGACTCATGTATATTTATAGCATACTTATAATTGCATAGTTATAATCCAGTACTACATTATTTATTTTGTTGCTCAAATTTTTCCAGTTTTGGCCTTGTGAGGTCTTTCAGTTTAGCTCTTGTATCCCTTTGACATGTCTTCATCTTTTTGCTTTTTAAGTATTATTTTCTTTCTGGTACTACAAGATGCTTCAGGCTCATCTTGCATTTTATCTGTCCCAGTTCTAGAATTAGTCATTTCTCCAAGGAGTTCTGGTACCTTTTATTGAAGGATGGCCAAACCAAGATCCAGGTGCTGGAGGTGTTTATTGCTACTGGGATGTTATTGCTGCCAAGCTCTTTCAGCAGACAGAGCTGCATAATGTATATGCAAGTATAGTATGCCATATATACACACATATTTATAATGTTATATTTATTCACCTGCATATTTATTAAGATAAGTATGAATTCATACTGATGTCTGTGATACTAACTAGTAATACAGAGTTTATTCTTGCCTTGTTTACTTGCTCATCTGTAACTTTCCTCTGTGAAAGTATGATAGGCTGAATATGTTACTTTACTTCTCATATATGATTAAGCTAAAGATATTTTGATGGGGAAGGTTATCCTGTATTAGCTGTAATTACATGGGCCAGTGTTATCATAAGGGTCCTTGTAAGAGGAAGGCAGGAGGGTCAAAGACATGTAAAGTAATATGATGACTAAAGGAGAGATAGAGAGAGAGATGGGGATTGGAAGATACTATGCTACTAGACTTGAGGATGGAGGAAGGGGCCATCCTTCAAAGAATGAAGGTGGCCTCTAAACTGGCAAAGTCAAGGAAATGTATTCTCCCCTAGAGCCTCCAGAAGGAAGCAGTCCTGCTACCACCTTGACTTTAGCCTAGTGAAGTCTTTTGGACTTCTGACCTCCAGAACTATAAAATAATACATTTATGTTGGGTTTTTTTTAAACAGTCTTTAAAAAAAAATTTTTTTTTTAATTTTTTGGCTGCACTGGGTCTTCGTTGCTGCGCACGGACTTTTCTCTAGTTGCGGCGAGCAGGGCTATTCTTCTTTGCGGTGCACGGGCTTTCCATTGCAGTTGCAGAGCACGGGCTCTAGGCACGTCGGCTTCAGTAGCTATGGCTCGCGGGTTCTAGAGCACAGGCTCAGTAGTTGTGGTGCATGAGATTCGTTGCTCTGCGTGCATGTGGGATCTTCCGAGACCAGGGATTGAACCTGTGTCCCCTGCATTGGCAGGCGGATTCTTAACCACTGCGCCACCAGGGAAGTCTCCACGTATGTTGTTTTAAGCCACTAAGTTTGTGGTAATTTGTTACAGTAGCAATAGGAAACTAATACAGACAGTGAGAAACCTGTCTCCTCCCACCCACCATTCACTTACTTATTTCTTCAACCCAAGTTTAGATGTGAAGAAGTTTCAGAATTGTTAACCACAGCCATGTAAAAAAAAAATTTACCAACTAGTGTACAGGGTTTGTATACAATTGCTTTTACCTTTAGCCTTATAATTTCCAGTCAGAAAATACCACTTTGCAAAGTTACTTAGGTAAGCTTCTCTTTTCTCTACCCCGTTTAGCGCAGTCATGTTCACACATTTGTAACACAGTTAGATTCCTTTGTCACAGTTTGCATTCCATCTTGGGATTCCCCTACGTTCTGGTTGATTCTTTTTTAGTTTGCATACATTAAAGTTCACTTTTTTTTTCTGTGAATTTTGACAAATGTATAGAGTCATGTACCACCTAGCCCAGTACAATACAAAACTGTCCCTATACCCTAAAAATTCCCCTGTCCATTACCTTTGTAGTCAACCACTTCCCTCCCCCTCATCCCCTGGCAATCACTAATATACATTTTTTCCCTATAGTGTTGCTTTTTCCAGAATATCGTATGAATGGAATCATACAGTACATAGTCCTTTGGATCGTTCTTATCTCACTTTTTAAACTGCATTTAAGATCATCCATGTTGCTGCATGATTCAATAGCTCATTCTGTTTTGTCACTGAATAATGTTCCATTGTACAGATGTACCACAGTTTATTCATTCCCTTGTTGAAGGACATCTTAGTTGCTTCCAGCTTTTACTGTCTATGAATAAAACTGCTATAAGCATTTATATACAGATCTTTGTATTGACATGAGTTTTCAGATCACTTGGGTAAATACTAAGTTGTACGATTGCTGGGTATGTGGTAAGTGTACAATTAGCTTTATGAGAAACTGCCAAACTGTCTTCTGAAGTGGCCGGCTGAAAGTTTCTGTTATTCCACATTCTTTTCAGCACCTGTTATTGTCAGTGTTTTGGATTTTAGTCATTCTAATAGGTGTGTAATGGTAACTCATGTTTTTAGTTTGCATGTCTTTAATGACATATGATGTTGAGCATCTTTTCATGGGTTTATTTACCATTTATATATTTTCTTCAGTGAAGTGTCTATTCAGATCTTTTGCCCATTTTTAACTGTGATGTTTGTTTTCTTAATATTGAATTTTGAGTTTCTAAAAAGTTAATAACTGATATATTTTCAAAGTGAGACTCATTCATATTTTTCCATTGTTATGTCATCTCTTAAATTCATGACACTTGCCCCCTAAGTCCCAGCTAGCTCAACAGCCTGGAACTCTTATCTCTGTGGTTTCTGACCAGTGAGACTTCGGCTCCCTGCTTGGGCTCCACCTCCCTGTACCATAGCCCATAAAATGTCCCCAGAGAGGAAGCCTGAATAAATGTGGGGCTTATCTTGTATGCTTCCTCCTTCTAAAGAATTTTATCCCTGCTTTGGTTGCTGTACAATGCCTGCAAGCAATTGTTTTTTATCTTGTGCCCAAATTTTATAGTTATTTATGGTGGGAAGATTAATCTGATAGTAGCTATTTCATCATAGCCAGGACCAGAATTCTTCAGCTTTAAGTTCCAGAAACTCACTTTCGTCAAATCATATAAGTAGTTAGTCTTTAGGGGAGCTAAAATAACTAATCAAATTTGCAAGTATGGAATACACTCCTTAATTTGGGTAACTGCTTGAGAATCTTTTCCTATCATTGCAGCTGCATCATCAGAATATACGTACTCAAAATTTAAACCCCAAACACATTTGTTGACAATGTAATCCTTCATAGATATATCTCATTTAGAGCTAATTGTTTTGAATTTCAGGAATGAAGCTGAAAAAAAGAATTCCTCCTCTTATCATCATCATGTTCAAGTTGCACATATACAAAAATAATTGCCATTTTAGCAGTAGCTGTGTATACATCAAGTTGCATGGAAAATAATTTTGCTAACTTTGTTCATTCTGTGGTCTAGTTCTTTAATACGCTGAGCTGTGGAGTCATTGAAAAGTGGTAGCTGAGCTACCTTCTTTGCCATGGATTCATTCAAGATTTGCTAGCAAGCATCTTTGACACAGTCTTTCCCTAATGACTCAACAATTGTATATGTTCTTTGTTTTAGCAACTCAAAATGCTTTTTTATAAGAAGGACATTTATAAATGTTCAATGGAATATTGAACATTTACTTTTTTCTGCTTTTTAATTCAATAATATTTCTTTAAAAAAACTTTTGTTTTGAACTTATTTCTTTATGTTTTGTATATAAAAATGCTTACGTTTGATAGTTTCATTAGCTAATATATCTCTGCAAATAAAACATTGTGGTTTTAGCACCTCATGGTCAATTATAGCTATACATATAATTTAAAATATATGAGGGTTCATACTTCTGAGTAAACTAGTATGAACTCAGTTCATTTCTTGGGAACCATTTCCATTGTTATCATTTGGTTTACTACTATGGCTGCCATCAGAAAGGATATGTCTTTTCTTGGAAAGGAACTCTGTAAAGCTTGTTTTGCCATAGACGAATTAGGGTTAAAAATAAATAATATAAATTATATTTCCTAAATTTAACTTATAATATTAAACCATACATTAAAATTTAAAGTATTGTGAAAGCAAGATACAAAAATAAATATGTATATGTTTTCTCAATTTTTACACACTTTGGGTTATAGTCTATAAGCAAACCTTAAAATATCACCTGTTTTAGTGTGGTTCTATTGTGCATGACTAGTATGTGAAGATAGTACTCTCACACCCAAACAGTCTATATCCTGTTCAAGGAGATGAGTCTGCTGATCATGTGCTTGGATATTACAAAAATGTTGAATTGCTATAAAAGTTTCTAAAGCTTCCCCTCAGTTTCTGTTCATTTCTTGTTGTTGACCATACTGTGAGAAGCACTGTCCTAGATCAGGTCACCATTATATCTTCTCTAGATTATTGCAGTATCCTTATAACCAGTGTGCTCTCTTCAATTTTGATTTTCCTGCCACCTCCCATGTACCCTTCGGCCCTGGCTGGGTCATAGCTAGTTGGTGGTAGAATGGGATTGGAATGCCCATGGTCTGATTGCCTGTTCACTGCCTGTCCCAACATACTACACTTCCTGAGTTGGTGAAAGATTAAATCTTTTTAACATACCAAGGTCCAAAAGTGGGCAAACACACTTTAGAAAGGTTTTAATACTCATTATCAAAAAGATTTTTCTGGTTAGTCTTCAGTTAACTAGAAGATTCAGTTAACCATTATCCTCTTTACATATAATGTTTGGGTGGGTTGAAGTTTTTTGTTTTATACTTAGGCATGCAATGGAAGCACCAGAAGGCAGCAGAACACAAGTGGCTAGGTAAGACCATGGAAAAAGGAAAATTTGTAGGGCTAAGATTTTAGAGAGTTTAGAAAGCGAAAGTGGAGAAATGACAAAGAGAGGAATAAGTCAGTGAGACTTCTCATTGTGATAGGTTTTATCTTTTCCCACAATTTTCCATCCTCAGAAATTGTACATTCAGTATCTAATAACTATCTCCAAGACTCAACACAAAAATAACGGTGAAAAATACTAATGTTCCACAAATTCATCCTTCAAAAGCCTCAGCAGTAATTTGTTGTCAGTTACTCCTTTTCTTGGGAACATTTGAGAGGAGGTGTGGAGACGGAGGTGTTGAGATTTGTTGAAATAGAAGAAGTGGCAGATTTGGATGTCATGGATGCCTGAAGTCATGAAGGATGTTATCTAGGGTTCTGCTCTCCTCTTCCTTTTAACCAGCCTTTCTCTCTGCTCCTCAGAGTCTACATTATCTAAATTCCTCTTTCTGGTATTCAACACCCTTCATAACATGGCCCCACTGTGTTTGTTTTCCAGCACTTCCCAACACGAACCCTCAGCTCTAGTCAGGTAGTCACTTAACTACTCCACGCTCTGTCATCTCCACACCTTTAGGCTGCTCTTTAAACCCAGAGAGCCTCACCTCATCTTCTGCCGTGCAGCTTTAGAAAAATAACACAGTCTTTTTTTTTTAAACATCTTTATTGGAGTATAATTGCTTTACAATGGTGTGTTAGTTTCTGCTTTATAACAAAGTGAATCAGTTATACATATACATATGTTCCCATATCCCCTCCCTCTTGCATCTCCCTCCCTCCCACCCTCCCTATCCCACCCCTCTAGGTGGTCACAAAGCACCGAGCTGATCTCCCTGTGCTATGCGGTTGCTTCCCACTAGCTATCTATTTTACGTTTGGTAGTGTATATATGTCCATGCCACTCTCTCACTTTGTCACAGCTTACCCTTCCCCCTCCCCATATCCTCAAGTCCATTCTCTAGTAGGTCTGTGTCTTTATTCCCATCTTGCCACTAGGTTCTTCATGACTTTTTTTTTTTTCCCTTAGATTCCATACATATATGTTAGCATACTGTATTTGTTTTTCTCTTTCTGACTTAGTTCACTCTGTATGACAGACTCTTAACTCCATCCACCTCACTACAAATAACTCCATTTCATTTCTTTTTATGGCTGAGTAATATTCCATTGTATATATGTGCCACATCTTCTTCATCCATTCATCCAATGATGGACACTTAGGTTGCTTCCATGTCCTGGCTATTGTAAATAGAGCTGCAATGAACATTTTGGTACATGACTCTTTTTGAATTATGGTTTTCTCAGGGTATATGCCCAGTAGTGGGATTGCTGAGTCGTATGGTAGTTCTATTTTTAGTTTTTAAAGGAACCTCCATACTGTTCTCCATAGTGGCTGTATCAATTTACATTCCCACCAACAGTGCAAGAGGGTTCCCTTTTCTCCACAGGCCAGACACTATCAAACTCTTAGAGGAAAACATAGACAGAACACTCTATGATATAAATCACAGCAAGATCCTTTTCGACCCAGCTCCTAGAGAAATGGAAATAAAAATAAAAATAAACAAATGGGACCTAATGAAACTTAAAAGCTTTTGGACAGCAAAGGAAACCATAAACAAGACCAAAAGACAACCCTCAGAATGGGAGAAAATATTTGCAAATGAAGCAACTGACAAAGGATTAATCTCCAAAATTTACAAGCAGCTCATGCAGCTCAATAACAAAAAAAAAAACAAACAACCCAATCCAAAAATGGGCAGAATACCTAAATAGACATTTCTCCAAAGAAGATATACAGATTGCCAACAAACACATGAAAGAATGCTCAACATCATTAATCATTAGAGAAATGCAAATCAAAACACAGATTCTTAGGGTCTTATTTTGTAAAATGGGTATAACTTATATCTTGTAACAACGTCACAGGGATTAAATGAGACAATTTTTGTAGGGACCACAGACAGTAAAAGACACCTAGGAGGTTCTCAGCACATGTTTGTTCCCTTCTCTTTCCTATCTTCAAGCCACCGATCAACCACAACTTCCTTCCTGAATGAATTTCTGTCTACAGCATACACTGATATCTCGTTTTCCTAAGCTCTTGTGGCACTTAATGTTAAATTCAAGGAAGGGAAATTAATACAATACTAATCTTACCTCTCACATTGGCGAACAAATGAGAAACCATGATAAGGTCCAGTGCTGGGGAAACTGTGGGAAAATGAGCCCTCCCATACAAATGTTTTAGCAAGATATAATTTACATAGCATAAAATTCACCCTTTTAAAGTGTAGGTTTAGTATATTGACAAGGTTGTGCAACCATCACCACTATCTGATTCTAGAACATCTTCATCACCCTGCAAAGAAAGTGAATACCCATTAGCAGTCATTCCCCATTTTTCCCCCTGCCTAGTCTTTAACAACTACTAATCTACTTTCTGTCTCTGTAGGTTTGCCTATTCTGGACATTTTATATAAGTGAACTCCTATAATAAATATGTGGCCTTCTGTGTCTGGCTTGTTTTACTCAGTATAATATTTGCAAAGTTCATTCGTGTTGTAACAAGTATCATACTTAACTCATTTTACGGGTGAATAATATTCCATTGTATGTATATACCATATTTTGTTGTCCATTCATCAGTTGATGGAGATTTAGGTTGTTTTACTTCTCGGCTATTATGAATAATGCTGCCATGAACATTCATATACATGTTTTGTGTGAATACGTTTTTAATTCTCTTGGGTTTATACCTAGGAATGGACTTGCTGGGTCATATGGTCACTCTATGTTTAACTATTTGAGAAACTGCCAAATTGTTTTCTAAAGCAGCTGCACCATTTTACATTTCCGCCAGCAATGTGTGAGTGTTCAAATTTTTCCAAATCCTGCTCAGCACTTGGTGTTGTCTGTCTTTTTTTTTTTTTTTTTTAAATGGGAATTATTTATTTATTTATTTTATGGCTGTGTTGGGTCTTCGTTTCTGTGCTAGGGCTTTCTCTAGTTGCGGCAAGTGGGGGCCACTCTTCATCGCGGTGCGCGGGCCTCTCACTATTGCGGCCTCTCTTGTTGCGGAGCACAGGCTCCAGACACGCAGGCTCAGTGATTGTGGCTCACGGGCCCAGTTGCTCCACGGCATGTGGGATCTTCCCACACCAGGGCTTGAACCCGTGTCCCCTGCATTGGCAGGCAGATTCCCAACCACTGCGCCACCAGGGAAGCCCTTGTCTTTTTGATTCTAGCCATGCTACTGGGTATGAGGAGGTATCTCATTGTGGTTTTAATTTATCTTTCCCTAAAGACTAATGATGTTGAGTGTGTTTCATTTGCTCACTTACCATTTGTGTATCTTCTTCTGAGAAATGTCTATTCAAATATTTTGCACATTTAAAAATTCAGTTTTATGTGTTTTTATTGTTGAGTTGTAGGTGTTCTTATATATTCTGGCTACTAGACTCTTATCAGATACATAATCTGCAAATATTTTTTCCCATTCTGTGACCTTTGGCTCTCTTGATAGTATCCTTTGCAACACAAAATTTTAAAATTTTGATGAAGTCCAATTTATTTTTAATTTTATTGCTTATATTTTTGGTGTTATATCTAAAACATACATAATCCAAGGACACAAAGATTTAAATCTATGTTTTCTTCTAAGAGGTTTGTAGTTTTACATCTTACATTTAGGTCTTTGATCCATTTTGAGTTAATTTTTTGTAGGTGGAGTGAGGTAGGTGACCAACTTCATTCTTTTCCATGTGGATATCAAGTTGTCCCAGCACTATTTGTTGAAAAGTAATACACTCTTTGGGAGTACCTAGTTTAGCAGTATTTTTTGTAATTAAAAATATACCAATCTTATTTCCCAGAAATCCTTCCTCTACTTTATGGAATACTGATGTGACTGTATAGAGAGTTATATTCAAGGACATTTATTGCAGCATTGTTTTAATTGAAAAATATTGGATACAATAAAGCATCTTAATTGAATAATGGGTAAATAAATTGTGATATGTTCATATAATGGAACACAATGTTCCTGTTAAATAGAATGATGTAAAATTATACATATCGACTTTGAAAGATACCATGATGTTTTACTGAGTTAGAAAATATTTATTCTTTTAGCTGATGTTTCTTGAGCTCTACTGTTTGCTAGTCACAATGCTATGTGCTTTATGAGTGTTGACTCATAACAACCCTATGAGATAGCTGTTATTATTATCCCATTTTACAGATGAAGTAGCTGAAGTTTGTAGTATTCAAGCAACATGTTGAAGGTCACAAAGCAAGCAGATAAGCTAGGATATGGTAAGTCTGACTCCAGAGTTTGTACTTTACCTAAGACATTAGTTCCATATACATATATATATATGTATTATTTGGCAATGAAGGTTTGCATGAGCATAGTGAAAATCTAGCAGAATAACTAGCAAATTATCCATGGTCAGATTTAAAAGATATGAAGGAGAGCAGAAAAAACATGTGCTGAGAACCTTCTGTGTGTTTTTACTGTGTTATTGTCCTTACATAAATTATCTCATTTAATCCTTATGACATTGTTAAAAATATGTTATATACCCATTTTTCAAAATAAGACCCTAAGAATCTAAGTGTTAAGTACCTTTCTCAAGTTGCACAGCAGAAGATGAGGTGAGGCTCTCCGGGTTTAAAGAGCAGCCTAAGCAAAGGTGTGGAGATGACAGAGGGTGGAGTCGTTAAGTGACTGCCAGACTAGAGCTGAGGGTTCGTGTTGGGAAGCGATGGAAAACAAACACAGTGGGGCCATGTTGTGAAGCGTGTTGAATACCAGACAGAGGAATTTAGATATGTAGCCTCTGAGGAGCAGAGTGAAGGATTGGTGGAGATGAGAATGAAGATGGTAAATCCTTCATCTTTATACACTTCTTCATTGCTTGACTTTGTTACAACAACTACATATTATTTTATAAGTAAAAAATTGAGATAAAGGTATTTGATAAACATTTTGGGCTCTTATTCTATGCTAGATACTGTACTAATGTTGATTTCCAATAACAGAGACCCTCACGAACACACCTGTAGTTGAACAAAGATGGGTTTATTGGTTTTTTGCAAAGAGAGAGAACATATGCCATGAGGAACATGGGGCATCTCAGTAGAAAGACGTTAGAAGGGATTTATTATATGATTTGGGTTTGTGTTAGTTGACTTTGGGGAGAATTGAAGGGAATAGAGATTTTCTCTGGATGCTGTCAGAAAGCGGAAGGAAGTTCTGTGATTGTGTATCTTAAGTGTTATCTAGAAGGCACTTGGGCTAAAGCTTTACTTGGTAAGGAGACAGCAGTCATTCATATTAACCTAAAGAGAGGGATGTTCGGTCATTTTTTTTTTGTGGTTGGGACAGTGTTTTGATTTTGTCTGTGCTCAAACATGATTCTAGAGTGGTCTTGTTTTGTCTTGATCCATCATGCTCCATGCTCATATAGCGACCTTGTCTAATGTTGGCGTTCTGTGAACTTGTTTATGTTCAACAGGATTACACCAAGACCTGACTGATAGTGCCAGGCCAGCTCCCAGATTCCAGGGGCTGCTTTCCTCTCTGACACTGTGTGTTGGGAATCCAGAAATGAAAAAGGCAGTTGCTGTCCTCAAGGAGCTCCCTCAAGGGGAAGTGCATGTAAATAAATAAATTACACTACAGTGTGGTACTTATAATAACAGAAATGTTAAAAGCAACTTCAACAAGTTATTTAGCATGTATTCAAGTTTTATTTCAAAATTACCACAAAGGAACTATATCTCTAAGAAAATTTGTTGAAAGAGTTTCTTCTGGTTGAGAGAGTTTTTTTTCTCTATTTCTTTTAATAGAGAGAAAGTGTATTTAGATGAGATTGTTAGACCAGGTATAAGAAAGAAGTGTCTCTTAAAGATTATAGAAAGGTCTCATGGTTTTTAAAAGTCACTGCACCTTGATACAAACTGCTATATATAAAATAGATAAACAATAAAGTCCTACTGTATAACACAGGGAACTATATTCAATATCCTGTAATAAACCATATGGAAAAGAATATGAAAAAGAATATGTATATATATGTATTACTGAATCACTTTGCTTTACACCAGAAACTAACACAACATTGTAAATCAACTATACTTCAATTTAAAAAAAAAAGATACTCTTTGTAAAAGGAAAAAAAAGTCACTGCATGTTTAAAATATATTAAACATGTGCAGTCTTTATATATCAATTATACTTAAATAAAAATGTTTAAAAAGTCACTGTACCTTTAACCATTTGGTAAAAGTCATTAGGCTTGTCCTAAAACTTATGATAAATCTTTTAGGAGGGACTTCCCTGGTGGTGCAGTGGTTAAGAATCCACCTGCCAATGCAGGGGACACGGGTTCAAGCCCTGGTCCGGGAAGATCCTACATGCCATGTTCCAACTAAGCCTGTGCACCACAACTACTGAGCCTGTGCTCTAGCGCCTGTGAGCCACAACTGCTGAGCCTGCGTGCTGCAACTACTGAAGCCCGGGTGCCTAGAGTCCGTGCTCCACAACAAGGAGAGGCCACCACAATGAGAAGCCCACACACTACGATGAAGAGTAGTCCCTGCTCACTGCAACTAGAGAAAGCCTGTGTGCAGCAATGAAGGCCCAATGCAGCCAAAATATAAATAAATAAATAAACAAATTTATTAAAAAAAGTCTTTCAGGAAATTCTAGTTTCCCTCATATAGCAATCCCATCTTATCATTTCAATAAGGACAGCCTTTAAAAAAATTTTAGTGCCTGTCCAAATCCAATGAATTAGGGTTTGAGTAGTCACCATAGGTATTTAAGATGAGCACACTTCCAGGAAAAAAACCATGGCCTCTAACTAGTCAGAATGAGGACAAAAGACCATTGAAAGAACTTACACATCTCCACCTTATTCTTCATTAGAACTTGGAAGTATGACACTTCTTTGGCTTGTGAATTTTGACTAATTCTCATTCCAAACAGGACATTTCTCAGGGCAAGTTTCATGTCCTTATTACAAAGACTGTAGATCAGGGGATTAAGGAAATGAATCATTATTGAATATACCAGTGTGAGAATTTTCTGCATCAAAGTTGAGATGCCATATGTAGGACTCACATACATCACCATGACTGTCCCATAGAAAAGAGACACCACAGCTAAATGAGAACCACAGATGGAAAAGTCCTTTCTCCGGCCAGCTGCAGAAGGGGCCTGAAAAACAGCTCTGAACAACAGGGTGTAGATCGAAGAATCTATGTAATAGTGAAAAAGAGGACAAAGGAACTCTGAGTATAGAAAATAAATTCAGTAATGGGGGCTGGAGCACAGGACAGAGCCATCAGTGGGTCCATGTCACACAGGAAGTGATCAATGATATTGGGTCCACAGAAGGGGAGTTGGGAGATGAAAAAAATGGGGATTGGGTAGCCAAGGAATCCAATGAGCCAGCAGAGGGACACCAGCGTTCCACAGAGCTTCCTAGTCATGATGGTGGGGTAGTGCAGTGGGTGGCAGATGGCAAATGATACACAATTACTGCCAGGAAGAGACATTCAGCTGTGCCCAGGGAAAAGAAGAAATGGAACTGGAGGAAGCAGCCAGAAAATGAGATGGCCTGGGTTTTGGAGAGAATGTTGACTAGCATGTTAGGAATAGTGGAGGAAACATACCAGATCTCCAGGAAGGCAAAGTTTCCCAACAGAAAGTACTAGGGGGAGTGTAGTCGTGGGTCCCATCTCACTGCACAGGTAATGGCTCCATTCCCCAGCAAAGCCAAGGCATAAACCACCAAAAACAGTGAGAAGAGAAGAATCTGTATCTCCCAGCGACCAGGAAATCCCAGGAGAACAAACTCAGTCACAATGTGTGTTGCCAACCTGTTCATGGGTCTTAAATCTATGAAGAAGAAAGACATGAGTGTAACCCAAGTTGCTTTGCTTCCTACATATCTTTAGGATTTTATTGAAAGGGAACTTAAACCTTACAGGAAAATATTGAATATATGAGATATTTTGAAACCAGGTGGGATTAAATCTCACCTTATTTTGAATTGATTGTGGATCTAAATCTCAGTATTATTTTGCTAGAAACCAATGCAGCAAGATCCATATCAGTTTGTACAACCAGTGGTATAAATTTCTTTCTTTTTAATTTTGATCCTTAAGAAGACCCTTTCTGATTTTGGTCTGTTTTTCTAAAGTTGATTATGGGTCTTCATGCACAAAATCATCCACTTTCTCTTATTCAGCATAACTTGTTAAAATCAACAACAACAGATATTTTGAGGACAGCTGGTCTGAGGTTGAGCTAAGCCTTTGGCAACAGAACAGAATTAGTTGACTTAACACATGGAGATATAAATTACTCCAGAATGTTAGCTTTTCAGAATGGCCTAATCAACTGAGTTAATTGTGACAGACATCACTACACTCAAGACTCAAGGCTGTTTCTAAGTTTTCCTTTAAAATTTTCTTTTAAAATATCACTCTAACCAGTTGAGTGATGCCTAAAAAAATACAAAAGGCCCAGTATATCATAAATATTTGCTTTAAAGAATGTGAGAATATTATTTTAAAAATATCCCTATTTATAAGTGTTTATTTTTATATTTTTTACTCATACTATACAAAAATGAACTATCTTACTTTTTATATTCAGATCCTACCTAGATAAAGAAAATGGTGTTTCAATACAGAGGTTTAGTTCATTTAGTAAGTAGTTTTGGATGATAAAAACAAATAAAGGGATCTGAGATCAATGGGGTTTTATCTGCAATTTTATCTGGTAAAATCAATTTTGTTCTCTGAAAAGGAAGAGAGCACATTTTCAAATATTTGGACAGGCATGTACTTTTCAGTAGCATTTAAAAATTGAATAAAAAATGTATAAATCTTTGTGTTTAAACAACAGAGTAATCTTGTAATTGATTAATATTTAAAAAGCACTGATTGAGTCTTAAAAATAATAGTTTCAATATTGAGTTTTCTTGTTAAATTCAGATCTCCTGCCTTGTATATTGGAAGTCACCAGTCATAACTTTCTTAGGGATAGGAGATAAGAAATTTGAAAGGCAAAGAAGAATAGAGAATTTGAAAGAAGGATCATGTATGATACTTAGGAAAAAAGATTTGGACTAGTCCCCTGTTGGTGGTTTTTAAGGAAGCATAAAAAATGAAGATTGAGCATCCAAGTCCAAAGCTGTCTAGTTTTCCAATCAATGTTGAATTCAAAAGATATCTGTTTACCACCTTCACTGAATAAGGTGCTCAATAAATGATTCCCAGACTGTTATTTACAAAGCATAAATAAATCATTTTCTCTGCTACAGGTCAGGAATTAAGTCCAAGCTCACAGATTTAAACTAAAAATTAGAAACATGAGATCTATGCTTCCTATCTTTCTTTCTGAAAAAATGAGCTATGTCTGATTAGTGTGAATAACAGTTCAGGACACTCTCCATTATATACTGACAACTTCACATCTCATTTAGTCTTTTCTGTCAACATACCCTATAAGATTTATTAGCAGCAACATTATTTTCCTGCAGTCCTTGGTGAAAATGTAGATAAGTAATGAGATGATCAAAGGGTGGGAAGCTTAATAGAAAAGCCAGAGTAATCAATTTTTATTTTAACCACTGATGGAATAAACTGACTCCATTAAGTTCTTCATAACTCCGCCCTTCAAAGCCTCCAAAATTACTTGCTGGGAATAGTTAGGGTATTAGAATGGACTATCCACCATTTTATGCCATAAACACACTGTTCCTCACACTTTTGGGATTTATAAATCATTATATGAGGACAAGCCTAAGGGACCAGTTTTTTCATACTCCCCTTTCCAATACAAGAAACCAACCAACCAGCCAACCAGTCAGCTCACCAGTCCACCCACCTCAAGAATAATAGCTTGATTAAATAGCTTCCTTCCAAATGTTCTTCACTTGGTATGCTGTCTTCTCAGACAGTCTGAGAGAAGAGTATACCACTTGATTACACCTGGAATGTGAGTTTACTTTTAGAAAGATGGTCCCTAATAATCATAAAATCATAGAATTGGAAAGAAATGATGCAGATGATCTATTTTAACTCTTCATTTTACAGATAGGCTTTACAGAGGGTGCGTGACTTTTTATCCAATGAACATAAATGTTCTATGTTCATATATGGAATGTTTACACTATACTACTACAGAGGAACAATGACTAATCAGATTTGTAAAGTAAGATGCACTCTGTAGTATATAATAGCAGTGGTTGTAATATGGACAATTGGTCCTTTTCTCTTACATACAGTGATGGATTTCCTGGTTCAGCTTGGAGACAGGGATGGGCACAGTGGAGTTGAATATAAAGGCATCTCTTCTTCATTGGCTTGGATGAGGAGAACTCCAGGTGAGGGCACTTTATGTGGTCCACTGGACTTCCTTCATTTCTGGAGGCTCCAGAGACTTGTTTTCTAGAAGTTTGCTGAGACATTTAACATATGAAGCTTCTTTTAATCCATGTTTCCTCTCAGGGATTACTCTAAAACTCCATGTCTCTCCCCAAGTGGTCTTGGTGGCTTCCTCATTTCCTCTGGAGTGCCACCTCTTTTCAATCTTTGGGGCTTATCTAGGTTTTAGTAGATTAGCTCCTAGGGGGTGGCTAGAGTTAAGGAAACAGAATCCAGGGGAAATACTGAGTAAATTTCAGGAGTCTTTTCACTGCAGAGATTGCATTCCATTAAGGAACAACCCTCTGTGGGGATCAGTACAATAAATGAAAGTTTTGCCCATGACTCTAATTCTGAAACTGAGACATGTTTGTGAACAAATATTTCCTCTCTATCTTAAATGAAGTGCTACAACACAGAGAAACAGAAAACTGTTTTCTGTTGTTCACTTTAAAATTAAATCCACTAAAATTTCCTGGAGTCCTTCACTGTAATGACCAGGTGGCTTGTACTAAGTAGGAACTGCCTTGCATGACCTGGTCATGATGTGGAATGACCTTACTTGCTGTGGAAGGCAATCCAAGATGGTGGAAGGCAACCCAAGATGGCAGAAGCCATTTAATTGACTTATCTAGTCAAATTGTCAGTTTCCATTCTGATTTCACTTTCTAAGAATGGGGAATTGGAAACCAGTGCAAATGTGAGAAGAGAGTTTTAATCATTGGTCTTTTGTTTCTTCTAAAAGAACTGGGGTTTCTTCCTAGGGTCCTCTTAAACCACTTCTGTAAAATAAGACTTCTAGGGAAAGGTGAGTGATGATCAATGAGAAAATCTTCACTGATGGGTACTGGAGAAGCTTGTAAGTGAACTTGATATTCAGTGACACTCTAGATTCCCCACTGAGTATTCTTGGCTTCCTTGTCAAATATTAGTTGGCTATATATATGAGGGTTGATTTCTGGGCTCTCGATTTTGTTCCATTGGTCTATGTGTCTATTTTTATGCCAGTACCATACTGTTTTGACTCCTATAGCTTTGTAGTATAGCTTGAAATCAAGAAGTATGATGCCTCCAGCTTTCTTCTTCTTTCTCAGGATTGTTTTTGCTATTTGGGTTTAAGTAGGTTTAAGTAGGACTCTTGGTATTTTCTTTTAAATGCAGCTTTCTTTTTGTTGGCAGTCTTAGAGTCTTCTGCTGTCTCATCATTGGGTCTTTCCCCCTTTTCAAAGAAGCTCTCCAGTGATGTTTGATTTTTATTCATTTTGGCTAGGGTTAGCTTGTGGGCTTACCAAAACTGACTGAGACAAGTGCACAGTGCGGGAAAGAGGCTTGGACAGAAGTGGTAAATAAAATAATGGGCAGGCCATACGCAGACTAAAATAAGTGTCCTATTCTGACCTAAAGCCTGCCACCAGATGCAGCTGTACAACTGAAGTACATCAACTCACTTGCCAGTATAAATCCTGCTGCCAGATGCAGCTTAAGTGTCATTTGCCACTCACTGATAGGGTTTTGATATGAGTCTGCAAGCAATAGATTTATTATGGTCTCTGTGCAGTCAGACCTCTCTGCTAATGATAATCTGTATTTGCAGCTGCTCCCCAGTGCTAGCATCACTGCCTCAACTCCACCTCAGATCATCAGGCATTAGATTCTCATAAGGAGTGTGCAACCTAGATCCCTTGCATGCACAGTTCACAGTAGGGTTCACGCTCCTATGAGGATCTAATGCTGCTGCTGATCTGACAGGAGGCGGAGCTCAGGTGGTAATGTGAGTGATGGAGAGCCGCTGTAAATGCAGATGAAGCTTCACTCGCTCGCCCGCCACTCACCTCCTGCTGTGCGGCCCGGTTCCTAACAGGCCATGAACTGGTACTGGTCTGTGGCGCAGGGGTTGGGGACCCCTGCTATAAGACACTGATGAAAGAAATTGAAGAAGACACAAATAAATGGAAGGATAGCCTGTGTTCATGGATTGGACGAATTAATATTGTTAAAATGTCCATACTGCCCAAAGTCATCTGTAGATTCAATGCAATCCCTATCAAAATTCCAATGGCATTGTTCACAGAAATGAAAACAAGCCTAAATTTTCTATGAAACCACAAAAGACCGAAATAGCCAAAGCTATAGAGCAGTGTTCATGAAAAAGAAGGAAATAGGCATGAAAAAGAAGGAAATAGTGACATTTGCAACAACACTGGTGAATGCGGACGACATTATGCTAAGTGAAGTAAGTCAAACACAGAAAGACAAATACCGCATGATTTCACTTATACATGAAATCTAAAAAGTTGAACTCTTCAAACCAGTTCTCTGAATGGTGAACGCCGGGGGGTGGGAGGTGGGAGGGGTGGGGAGGTGTTGGTCAACAGGTATAAACTTTCAGTTGAAAAATGAATAAGTTCTGGGGATCTAAGATACAACCTGGTGAACTATAATTAATAATATTGTACTGTACTTGAAATTTGCTAGGAGAGTAGATCTTAAGTGTTCTCACCACACAAAAAAAGTAACTATGTGAGATATTTGATGTGTTAATTAACTTGAGGTGGTAATCGTTTCATAATGTATACATATATTAAATCACCATGTTATATATATCTTAAAAAACCTCATTGTATGACTTAAATATATACAATTTTACTTTATCAACCATACCTCAATAAGCTGGAAAAAAATGAAGAAGTATATACTTTCTCATACAAACAGAGAATTTATTGCCAGTAGACCTGCACTATGCATGTTTAACTTTTTCAGGCAGAAGGAATATTATATCAGACAGACACATGGTTTCACCAAAGAAATGAAAAGCACTGGAAGTGAAATAAAAGAAATATATATAGTAGTAATATTTTGTGTGTTTATAGCATAAAAGTAAAACCCATGACAATAAAAAGTAGCCCAAAGAATGAGAGTGAGCTATTGGGAATACATTGGTGTAAATCCCTTATACAACATATGAAGTAGTATAATATTATTTGAAGTTAGACTGTGATTAAATAAATATGTATATTGTAGATCCTAGAACAACCATTAAAAAAATTTAGAAAAGAGATACAAATAATAAGACAATAAGGTAGTCAAAATGAATTAATAAAAAGAAGCCAAAAGAAGACAGAAAAAGAGGCAAAAAAGAACTGGAAAGATAGAATAAATATAGAATGCAGCTAGCAAAATGGTAGATTTTAATCTAACCATATCATAAATTAGATTAAGTATAAATGGTCTAAAGAAACCAATTGTACACAGGGGGAAAATATGCATTGGGGAAAAAAGCAAGACAATAATATGCTGTCTACAAGAAATCCACTTTAAATTAAAAAAATAGATAGATTAAAAGTAAAGTACTAGAAAAAGATATACTCCATATTAATGAAAAAAAAGTTGGAGGAGCTATATTAACATCAGACAAAGCAGACTTCAGAATGAGGAATATTACCAAGAATAAAGTAGGATATGGAATGATTCAAAAGGGGTCATTTCTTCAGGAAGATATAACTATTCCAAATATATGACATACCAAACAACAGAGCTTCAAAATACATAAGCAAAAATTGGTCAAAGTGAAGTTAATTCAAGGAGTGAATTTTACTATACATAAAGTGAAAATAAATATCAATACATTAAAAAACAGAATGTATTAAATATGATTCCTTTTATGTAAAGTTTTAAAACAGGTAAATCTAAACTTTTTTAGTAGATAAATAAAAATTATAAAGCAAAGAAGTTTACAATAGATATTAGTGGGAGAAATAGATATGATAAAAAAGACTTACAGTGTCCTATTTCTTGTCTTCTGTGGTGGCTATTGGATATTTGCTTTATAATTATTAATTAAGTCATTATACTTTACATATGTGTTTTGTGCATTTTCTGCCACATATTACCTTTTAAAGAAAGTTGTAAAAAATAAATTTTTAGACAAAATCATGGGAGACCTAATTGAATAAATTCTTTTTGAAGTATCATGCTATGTAAAATTTTGCTTCTTTGATTTATATTGTCTTATTATATAATTAGAACAAAATAATTTATTTTGCTTCCTTTTTTGCCTTGGAATCTAGGATCCTCAAAGATGTTTTATTCTGAAATTGAAAGTTTTATTTATTGATCTGACCTGTTCATCGTTTATGTTATTTCTCACAGTATCTTGTTCCTTATGTGTCATCATTGGGCTGGTATAGTACATATTTTATTATACTTCTAGTTCTTTATTGGGGGAGATCATTTATAGAAGTCATTAGTCATTATAGAAGTTAGTTATAGTCATTAGTCATTATAGAAGTCTATAACCTTTTTTTAAGACCATTTTTTTTAGAGCAGTTTTAGGTTTACAACAAAACTGCGAGGAAGGCACAGAGATTTCCAATATATCCCTTACCCACACATATACCTAGCTTCCCCCTTTGTTGACATCACTCCCCAGAGTGGTACATTTTTCACCAAGGATGAAGCTGCATTGACACATCATAATCACCCAAAGTCCACTCCTTGTGTACATTCTATAGTTTTGGTCACATATCCTTCATTATAATAACATACAGAATATTCTCACTGCCCTAAAAATCCTCTGTATTCTGCCTACTCATTTTTCCAACACCTTTCCTCCACTCCTGGCAAGCATTATTATTATTATTTTTTCTTTTTGGGTCTCCATAGTGGGATTTATTACCGTAGGGGAAAAATGAGGGGAAAAAAAGTAGATGCTTCAGGGCTGTACACCGCAGTGCTGGCGCAGTAAACAGGCAAGCAGGGCAGCAGCCTGGCATTCACCTCAAACTGGAGAGCAGCAGCGCGGACAGGACATGCTAACAGGCCGCTGGGGTCGGGCGCCGGGAATCCACCCGCAGCCGCCCCGCCCCGCCCCGCCCCGCCCCGCCCCGCCCCGCCCCGCCCCGGAATCCGCCCCGGAATCCGCCCCGGAATCCTCCCCCCGCACCGCCCCCCGCACCGCCCCGGAATCCGCCCCCCCCCCCCCCCCCCCGCCTCAGCAGGGCCCAGGTGACGCACGGTGACGTCAGCGCGCCCGTTAGGCACGCGGGTCTCCGCCACAGGAGGGCGCCCGGGCGTCTGTGGAGGAAGAGCAGGACTGAGCTGGTATTTTCCTGTGGGGAGATGAGAGAGGCTGGTCAACCCTGAGGTACTGAGGTGTGAACATCCGTATCAATTCGGTGTTAAGATTTTTAATCTCGTGGTTTGAGCACTTTTAACATTTCCTCCTTTCGCTGTCGCTAATGTTTTCCTGAGGGGAAAATTGCAAACCGTGAGCGGTGTGGTTTCAATCATGAGAAACTCTGTGGAGAGGCCCCTGCCTTTCCCAGAGTTAATATTTATTGTCTCCATAGTTTTGCCCTTTCCAGGATGTCATAGTTGGAATCATATAGTTTGCAGCCTTTTTTAGATTGCCTTATTTCACTTAGTAATATGCATTTAAGATTCCTGCATGTCTTTTCATGGTTTGATAGCATATTTCTTTTTAGCATTGAATAATATTCCATTGCTGGATGTACCACAGTTTATTATCTGTTCACCTGCTGAAGGACATCTCAGTTGCTTCCAAATTTTGGCAATAATGACTAAAGCTGCTAAAAATATCTGCGTGCAGGTTTTTGTGTGGACATAAGTTTTCACCTCCTTTGGGTAAATACCCAGGAATGCTGTCACTGGATCATATGGTAAGAGAATGCTTAACTTTGTAAGAAACCTCCAAATAGTCTTCTGAAGTGGCTGTACCATTTTGCATTCCCAACCAGCAATGTGTGAGAATTCCTGTTGATCAGAATTTCTCTGATTACATATGATTTGGAACATCTTTTCATATGCTTATTTGCCATCTGTATGACTTCTTTGGTGAAGTGTCTATTTAGATCTTTAGCTCATTTGTTTGGTTTGTTTTCTTATTTTTGCATTAAAAAGTTAATTAAAAATTTTATTTTTATTGAGGTATAGTTGATTTACAATATTATATTAGTTTCAGGTGTACAGTATAGTGATTCAAAGTTTTTAGAGATTATATTCCACTTAAAGTTGTTATGAAATATTGGCTATATTCCCTGTGCTGTACAATATATACAATATATATATTTTATACATAGTAGTTTGTACCTCTTAAACCCCTACTCCTATCTTGCCCCTCCCCCATTCCCTATCCCCGCTGGTAACTACTAGTTTGTACTCTATATCTGGAAATCTGTTTCTGTTTTATTATATTCATTCATTTGTTTTATTTTTTAGATTCCACATATAAGTGATAACATACAGTATTTGTCTTTCTCTGTCTTATTTCACTAAGCTTAATACCCTCCAGGTCCATCCATGTTGTTGCAAATGGCAAAATTTCACTCATTTTTATGGCTGAGTAGTATTCCATTGTATATGTATACCACATCTTCTTTATCCATTCATCTTTTTTTTATCTCTCTATTGCTCATGTTTCTTTTTTTTAAATTAAATTAAATTTATTTATTTTTTTATACAGCAGGTTCTTATTAGTTATCTATCTTATACATATTAGTGTGTATATGTCAGTCCCAATCTCTCAATTCATCCCACCACCACCACCTCCCCACCAGTGTCCCCCCTTGGTGTCCATACGTTTGTTCTCTACATCTGTGTTTCTATTTCTACCTTGCAAACTGGTTCATCTGTACCATTTTTCTAGATTCCACATATATGTGTTAATATACAGTATTTGTTTTTCTCTTTCTGACTTATTTCACTCTGTATGACAGTCTCTAGGTCCATCCACGTCTCTACAAATGACCCAATTTCATTCCTTTTTATGGCTGACTAATATTCCATTATATATATGTACCACATCTTCTTTATCCATTTGTCTGTCAGTGGGCATTTAGGTTGCTTCCATGACCTGGCTATTGTAAATAGTGCTGCAATGAACATTGGGTTGCATGTGTTTTTTGTTTTTTCTTTTTTTTGAAAAGGTAGTCTTTTTAATAACTGCTTTTGTCACCAGGTTAAGTCATGCAGTTACAAAGTAGGTAGAAACTTCTGAAAGGATATTATTGTTAAAAAAAGAAAAGCTCATTCTTACGTAAATATTATCGAGTACTTCATTGGGACACTACTGTTCAAAAGGCCCTGGCCAAACAACTCCCAATCAAAACACAACCCCAGATTGTTTCCAGCCCACTGGGAATGAAGCCATGTGTAGAAGACAAGGCCTCTAAATGAGGACACAAAGTCAGGGCGAGTCGGGACCATTGGCAATGCTCAGAGCAGCCAGCCAGACTCCAAAGAGGGAACACAAGTGGTTTTTTTCTGGGACACTCTACTTGAATTATTGTTCAATTAGTCAACACAATAGATCTTCAAAAGAGGACAATTAATTAACATGATAAGGAGGTTACTGCATTCTTTGGACTATATGTCATAATTGTGGTTAGTAAATTCCGACAGTCTTAACAAAAATAGCCTCCATCATTTGCAGGTATGAAGATAACTTAATTCTCTGCCGGGCTTTTTATTTTTGCTGGATGACAATATGCAATTGTCAAGTTATAAATGATACTGTTTTATGTTATAAAAATACTAGCTTTTTTCATTTATTATGTTTACAGGCATTCACTGCTTGAGTCAAGTTTAGGCTTGTTAAGTGATTTTATTACAGCAGCATGTACTTACTTTATTCTAAAAGAATAAAATGCATAAAGAGAAAGGTTTTTCTGTTTGTAACCTGTAAAATTGAGTTATTTGGCTGATGTAAAATACCAATAACTCACTTGAGGACCATGCTACCTCCTGAAAATGCCATATACCTCCTTCTTAAATGTGTCAAAGCACCTGATAGATCTGTCAAGAGCTGAAGTGGCAAGTGACTGACTACTCTTGGACAAAAGGAGCTTTCCCAGGGCTACAGCTGACTGTGCTGGGAAACAGCCATGGAGCAAGACAACACAGGCAGAGGGAAAAGACTTTATTTGAAGGCAAAATACCCAAATGGCTCTCTGACATAGCTAATTTCTGCTATCACTTATTAGCTTATATGTGGTCCCCTAACTTTTTTCTTAAGGGGCTGATTTGGATTGACTTGTTGAGAATGGTGTCCGTTATCTATTAAGTCATGAGAGAGAGATTTCTGCAGTTACATGTAAACTTGTGATAGGTCTGCAGATGAAGAGGTGAAGAGGGTAGTGAAGAAGTCAGCTGCAGTCCGGTCCAGTCTATGTGAAGGTCACACCAGCTTCATTGTACACCTTGAAGACTTTCTCGATGGCATTGACATAGGCAGCTGTTCTCAGGTCCAATCCCAGGTTATACTTCATGGCTGTGTCCATGATTTGCCTGGCAGAGCACTCCATGGTGTAAGCTAAGCCAGAGTGCACAATGTCTTTCTCAGAGGCACCTGATATCCTGTCTTGGAACTCTGCTGTGGGTACAATGGGAATAGTTCCAACGTGCTTTCCAAGTTTCCTTTCCAAACTCTCTTGAACAGACATGAGTAAATGGTAGTTAGAATCCCTTTCATATTTGAAGATCAAACGGCCATAGCTGGCATGATTTAGATTCTTCAGCCACTCAAAGTAAGATACTGTCACTCCTCCAGTAGAGATCTAGAATAACCATGATGTTCCTCTCTAGGAAAATCTTATCAGCTTCTGGAGTTGTCGGTCTGTTGGCATCTTCAGCAATGATCTTGGTTTTGACTCTGGGTGCATTGGACTTGGTCAGCTGCTTCTTGATGGCAGCAGGGATCAATATGTCACAGTCTGCCTCCAAGATGCTCGCTTCCTAGATCTTTGCTTTGGGGAAGCCCAGGATTGTTCTGTGTTGCAATTTGAAGTCTTCCAGTTCCTTTGGGTCATTACCATCTGGATTCCATATGCTCCTGTCAGATTCACCAACACCAACACATTTAGCACCGAAATGATGTAAATATCTCATAGAGTGCAGGCCCACATTACCAAATCCCTGAACAACAAATGTTTTATCTACAAATCCTGGTGTCATTCCTAAAATACTCATGTAAGAAGCTTCATTGGTGAAGTTTTCAATCCCATGGAAAATTCCCCGACCAGTAGCAGAGATCCATCCGTGGATTCCACCCTGACTGATGGGCTTACCGGTAACACAGGCATGGGCATTAATATCATAGTGCCCTATGGTGCTAGCATAGGTGTCAGCAATCCAGGACATCTGCCTCTTGCCTGTGCTTATGTCTGGGGCAGGCACATCAATGCCAGGACCAATAAAGCCCTTCTTTGACAGCTCCATGGTGAACCTCCTTGTGATCTTTTCCAACTCATTATCAGTATAGTTCTTGGGATTGATCTTAACACCAGCTTTGGCACCCCCAAATGGCACATCAACCACTGAACACTTATATGTCATCAGAGAAGCCAGAGCTTTTACTTCATCTACACTCACATCAGTGCTGTAACGGATACCTCCCTTGCAGGGCGTGCAGTGCTGGCTGTGCTGGGCCTGGTAGCCCTTGATGACCTCCCAGGAGCCATCGTCATGCTGGATGGGAAAGGACAGGCTCAGAACATGGTTGCAGGGCTTGATGATCCGCAGGATGCCACGCACCCGGTTCCTCTTCTGTTCCTCGCTGTCCCGGGTCTTGAGGTCCTCCACCAGCTTGTCCTCCATGATGCTGGTGCCACGGTCAAAGAAGCTTTCCACCATTTTGAAGAAGTTGGGGTCTTGTTTATGGTTTCCTTTGCTGTGCAAAAGCTTTTAAATTTCATTAGGTCCCATTTGTTGATTTTTGTTTTTATTTCCATTTCTCTAGGAGGTGGGTCAAAAAGGATCTTGCTGTGATTTATGTCATAGAGTGTTCTGCCTATGTTTTCCTCTAAGAATTTTATAGTGTCTGGCCTTACATTTAGGTTTTTAATCCATTTTGAGTTTATTTTTGTGTATGGTGTTAGGGACTGTTCTAATTTCATTCTTTTACATTTAGCTCTCTAGTTTTCCCAGCACCAATTATTGAAGAGGCTGTCTTTTCTCCATTGTATATTCTTGCCTCCTTTATCAAAGATAAGCTGACCATATGTGTGTGGGTTTATCTCTGGGCTTTCTATCCTGTTCCATTGATCTATATTTCTGTTTTTGTGCCAGTACCATACTGTCTTGATTACTGTAGCTTTGTAGTATAGTCTGAAGTCAGGGAGCCTGATTCCTCCAGCTCCGTTTTTCTTTCTCAAGATTGCTTTGGCTATTTGGGGTCTTTTGTGTTTCCATACAAATTGTGAAATTTTTTGTTCTAGTTCTGTGAAAAATGCCAGTAGTAGTTTGATAGGGATTGCATTGAATCTGTAGATTGCTTTGGGTAGTAGAGTCATTTTCACAATGTTGATTCTTCCAATCCAAGAACATGGTATATCTCTCCATCTGTTTGTCATCTTTGATTTCTTTCATCAGTGTTTTATAGTTTTCTGAGTATAGATCTTTTACCTCCTTAGGTAGGTTTATTCCTAGGTATTTTATTATTTTTGTTGCAGTGGTGAATGGGATTGTTTCCTTAATTTCTATTTCTGATCTTTCGTTTTTAGTGTATAGAAATGCAAGAGATTTCTGTGCATTGATTTTGTATCCTGCAACTTTACCAAATTAATTGATTAGATCTAGTAGTTTTCTGGTGGCATCTTTAGGATTCTCTATGTATAGTATCATGTCATCTGCAAACAGTGACAGCTTTACTTCTTCTTTTCTGATTTGGATTCCTTTTATTTCTTTTTCTTCTCTGACTGCTGTGGCTTAAACTTCCAAAACAATGTTGAATAATAGTGGTGAGAATGGGCAGCCTTGTCTTGTTCCTGATCTTAGTGGATATGGTTTGAGTTTTTCACCATTGAGGATGATGTTGACTGTGGGTTTGTCATATATGGCCTTTATCATGTTGAGGAAAGTTCCCTCTGTGCCTACTTTGAGGGGGATTTTATCATAAATGGGTGTTGAATTTTGTTGAAAGCTTGTTCTGCATCTACTGAGATGATCATATGGTATTTATTCTTCAATTTGTTAATATGGTGTATCACATTGATTGATTTGTGTATATTGAAGAATCCTTGCATTCCTGGGATAAACCTCACTTGATCATGGTGTATGATCCTTTTAATGTGCTGTTGGATTCTGTTTGCTAGTATTTTGTTGAGGATTTTTGCATCTATGTTCATCAGTGATATTGGCCTGTAGTTTTCTTTGTTTGTGACATCTTTGTCTGGTTTTGGTATCAGGTGATGGTGGCTTCATAGAATGAGTTTGGGAGTGTTCCTCCCTCTGCTATATTTTGGAAGAGTTTGAGAAGGATAGGTGTTAGCTCTGCTCTAAATGTTTGATAGAATTTGCCTGTGAAGCCATCTGGTCCTGGCCTTTTGTTTTTTGGAAGATTTTTCATCATAGTTTCAATTTCAGTGCTTGTGATTGATCTGTTCATATTTTCTATTTCTTCCTGGTTCAGTCTCGGAAGGTTGTGCATTTCTAAGAATTTGTCCATTTCTTCCAGGTTGTCCATTTTATTGGCATAGAGTTGCTTGTAGTAATCTCTCATGATCCTTTGTATTTCTGCAGTGTCAGTTGTTACTTCTCCTTTTTCATTTCTAATTCTATTGATTTGAGTCTTCTCCCTTTTTTTCTTGATGGCTTGTCAATTTTGTTTACCTTCTCAAAGAACCAGCTTTTAGTTTTATTGATCTTTGCTATAGTTTCCTTCATTTCTTTTTCATTTATTTCTGATCTGATCTTTATGATTTCTTTCCTTCTGCTAACTTTGGGGTATTTTTGTTCTTCTTTCTCTAATTGCTTTAGGTGTAAGGCTAGGTTGTTCATTTGAGATGTTTCTTGTTTCTTAAGGTAGGCTTGCATAGCTATAAACTTCCCTCTTAGAACTGCTTTTGCTGCATCCCATAGGTTTTGGGTCATCGTGTTTTCATTGTCATTTGTTTCTAGGTATTTTTTGATTTCCTCTTTGATTTCTTCAGTGATCTCTTGGCTATTAAGTAGTGTATTGTTTAGCCTCCATGTGTTTGTATTTTTTACAGATTTTTTCCTGTAATTGATATCTAGTCTCATAGCGTTGTGGTCGGAAAAGATACTTGATACGATTTCAATTTTTTAAAATTTATCAAGGCTTGATTTGTGACCCAAGATATGATCTATCCTGGAGAATGTTCCATGAGCACTTGAGAAGAAAGTGTATTCTGTTAGATTTATCTATTGATTTTTCTGCATTAATAGAGATGATCATGTTGTTTTGTCCCCTTCCTTCTATTAATGTGGTGTATTACATTGATTGATTTTATGTTAAACCACTCTTGCATTACTTGAATTTCTTATGTTGAACCACTCTTGCATCCCACTTGGTCATGGTGTATAATCCTTTTAATATACTGCTGGTTCAAGTTGGTAGCGTTTTGTTGAGTATTTTTGCATATATCTTTATAAGATATTGATCTGTAGTTTTATTTTCTTTTGATGTCTTTGTCTGGTTTGGTATCAGGGTAATGCTGAATTCATAAAATGAGTTAGGAAGTATTCTCTCCTCTTTTATTTTTTGAAAAATTTGAGAAAGACTAGTGTTAATTCTTCTTAAATGTTTGGTAGAGTACATCACTGAAGTGATATGGCCCTGGGTTTTCTTTTTTTAGGCAGATTTTGATTACTGGTTCAGTCTCTCTACTTTTTATAGGTGTATTCAGATTTTCTATTTCTTCTTGAGTCAGTTTTGGTAGTTTGTGTGTTCTAGAAATTTGTGCATTTTGTCTAGGTCAGTGGTCCCCAACCTTTTTGGCACCAGGGACCGGTTTCGTGGAAGACGATTTTTACACGGACGGGGGGCAGGGGGATGGTTCAAGCAGTAATGAGAGTGCTGGTTCAGGCAGTAATGCAAGTGATGGGGGTATGGTTCAGGTGGTAATATGAGCGATGGTTCAGGCGGTAACGCAAGCGATGGTTCAGGTGGTAATGCGAGTGATGTGGAGCGATGGGGAGTGGCAGATGAAGCTTCACTCACTCACCCACTGCTTACCTCCTGCTGTGCGGCCAGGTTCCTAACAGGCCACACACTGGTACCGGTTCACAGTCTGGGGTTGGGGACCCCTGGTCTAGGTTATCTAGTTTGTTGGCATATAATCATTCTTAGTATTCTCTTATAATTCTTTTTATTTCTCTAAGGTCAATAGTAGTGTCCCCACTGTCCTCCCTCACTCCCTCCTTTCTTTCTTTCTAGTATTTTGAGTGTTTCTTTTTTTTTCTTAGTCCTGCTTGAGGTTTGTCAATTTTTTTGATCTTTTCAAAGAACCAACTTTTGACTTCATTGATTTTCCCTATTACTTTTCTCTTCTCTATTTTGCTTATCTTTGCTCTAATCTTCATTATTTTCTTCCTTCTATTAGAGTTCTGTTTACTTTGGTCTTGTTTTTCTAGTTATTTAAGGTGTAAAGTTAGGTTATTTATTTCAGATCTTTCTTCTTTTTTAATGTGGATATTTACTGGTATAAGTTTCCCTCTGAAAATTGCTCTCACTCCATTGTTTTCCCATTAACATGGTTTTAAAATTATTGTTTTATGCATTTGTGTTTTACATCACATAGAAAAAAAAGAGGATTACAAATCAAAAATACTGGCTTTTATATTTATCTATGTAGTTAACTTTACCAGTGGTACCTTTACCAGTGTTATTTATATCTTCATATCTTCATATGGCTTCAAGTTACTGTCTGTTGTCCTTCCTTTTCAGCTTGGAGGACTCCTTTGACATTTTTTGCAGGGTAGGTTTGCCAGAGTTCTTGGTTGAGTTTTTTCTTTTAGGACCCTAAATATGTCATTCCACTGCCTTCTGGCTTCCCTGGTTTCTGATGAGAAGTTGGCTGTTCATCTTTGTATGCCTTGTTCATAAAAAGTTACTTCTCTTTTGCTGCTTCCAAGATTCTTTTGCTGTCTTTGTATTTGACAGTTTGATAATAATGTGTCTCAATGCAGATCTCTTTGAGTTTATTTGGAGTTCATTGAATGTCTTAAATATGTAGATTCATGTCTCTCATCATCAGCAGTTTTTGACCATTATTTCTTCAAATATTCTTTGTTTCTTTTTTTGTCTCTTTTCTTCCTCTGGACTCCTGTTATGTCTATATTGATATATTTGATGTGTCCCACAGGTCTCTTAGACTCTGTTGGTTTTACTTAATTCTTTATCTTACTGTTCCTCAGATTGGATAATCTCAATTGACCTATTCTCAAGTTCAGTGATTCTTTCTTCTGCTTGCTCAAATATATTGTTAAAATCCTCTGGTGAATTTTTCACTTTTTTTATTGTTCTTTTTAGCTCTAAAATTTAATTTAGTCCTTTTGCATAATTTCTATCTCTTTATTGACATTCTGTGTTAGGGAAGATTCTCAGGAATATATGGAAACTCTTCAGAGGCCTTATTCTCCAAAGTAACTCACTCCCCAGCTTTTCCTCCTAGAATTTTAGTGCAGCTAATATTTGTCTCAACTGATATCCTTTGCCTTGGGTGGCAGTGGTTGGTTCATTTGCCTTATTATGTTTTAGAGGAATATCCTCCATGTGGCTGTTTCTCTGTTCTGAGAGAATTTCAAGTTAGGTGAAATAAAGGCAAACCTACTGTTGTAGTCTTCCAGGGAGCCCCTAGACAGGTCAAAACAGACAGGAAACTTTTGAGAATGAGGTCCATTCTGTGTTCTCTGGAACGAGGAACGCCTTCTAGGAATATGGTCTGCTATCTTTAAAATGCTTCTGAGCTGAGGAGAGGGGGTTGTGGCGAAGGTAAGCTAAAATGCCACAGAGCTCTCCTACCATGTTTTATTTGCCTTTTTCTTGATGAAGCATTCATTTCATTGCTCTATATCTTTGAATATTTTCCAGAATTTTAATAAAGCTGATTCTGACAATTTTTGCCTGTGTTTTCAACTTTTCTGTGGAGGAATGGGTCTTTGGTGTTTCCCATTCTATCATTTTTATTTAGAGATAAATGAGTGGTAAAGCTGAAGGAAAACAAGGGAATTATTGACACAAAATTCCCCTTTCCCCTTTGTTGCATAGGGAGACTGATGTTGGGGATAGGCTTACAGGATGCTTATTAAAATGTTGATAATATTCCATGTTTTTTACTTGGATAAAGAAGGGCACAGGCATTTCTGAATTTCATATTCTTTAATCTTGCAGATATATTACATAGACTTTTATGTATGTTTAGTATATTATGTAATTTTAAAAAAGGATTTGTGATAGATTTATTATTGTCTCTAACAAGACCCTTACTAGAACTGTGTTTTTTTAATAACTTGAACCTATGTGTGAACAAAACACTTAAAAACATATGAATCTAGTGATAGGGGAAAAATTAAATAAGTTATGGTTTATTCACAAAGAAGACAATATTAAACTATGAGGCATATCTATTTGTATTCATTTGAATAGAAGGTTAAAAAATTTTAAGAGAATAAAAATAGCTATAAAATATTTGTATAATATAATCAGTTTAAAGAAATTAAAACCATTATATGTGTATGCATTTGCATGCTTGTATATGTTAGAAACTGACCAGTACTAAACTTGTTATTTGTGGGAAATGGGATTGTGAGAAAGGAGGATGGGAACTTTTACCCTTAACTTTACACTCTCATATATTGTTTGAAAAATTTATGACAAGTGTATATTATTTTGTAATAAAAACACATATCAAAATGTATTTTAAAAACAGATAAGCTTCTTAAATATTAAAATTGTAAACAATCAGTTAGTGGTTTTGTGACTAAAACATATTTAATTCTAGTGAGGACTGATTCAAGAACTAGCTCACTCATCCATTTCTAAAAACTATTCCTTTCACTACCTGATTACTAGTCAGTTAAGATGCTGATGCTGGGGATAAAAACATAAGATAGTGTCCTTTTCCTCAAAGGCCTTATAGTCTAGGGGAAGAGACACAGACACATAATAGACTCACCTCAAAGCGTCTGTAAGTACAAGGATGGAATTTGACCTGGTGTATTCTAGTTGCATTATGGAAGGGACACATAGTCCAGCCTGGGGATATTAGAAAGGTTTTCTGGTGGAAGTGATGTGTGAGTTGAATCTTAATGAAAGGGTAGGTGTTCTTAATGAGAAAATAACAGATATAGATACATATTCAACATCTAGTAAATTGCAGCAGTAGGATACTTGCTATTGAGTTTTATACAAAATATTTTCTGTTCCTCTTTCAGCTAATAAGTTCAGCTGAATCATTAAAGTATTAGGGCTGAATTAAGGCACAACTGTGATGTATATTTCAATCTTGTTTTTAGTAGTTTTCTAAGCATATTTTCTGATTCCTTTTCCTACCTTTTTTAGATCCCTCTACCCACCCTGAAGCATAGTGCTCTCCAGTTGCCCAAGAGGACTTTCAAAGAGATACCTTTTGGCCTTCAGGTGAGTTTTATTCCTTTTTCATGCTACAGCAATGTTTAAACATTTGTACTTGTAACTATTTAATGGGATGATTTGGGCTTTGAAGGGTATAAACACAAAGGAACTTTATTTTTTCTCACCATGTCTACTTCAAACATTTTCTGATGTTCTGTTTGTCTCCACCTGTGGATAGTATCTTGGACCAGTATGATAGGTTTTCTGATAGCTTTTAGTATTAATACATGGTTTCTTTATCCAGGTACAATCTAAAACCAAATTTTAATTTTTTATACAAATTAAAACTTATTCCTCAAGACAGTTTGACTTAGGCTTCTACTTCTTTTGATCTACTTCTTTTCCTCTGCCCTTTCATTCCTCCCCTCACATTTCTACACTGCCTCTGGTTACTTTAGGTTTGAGGCAGAAGAGAAGTAAAGGTAGAAAGGCTTTTCCTTTACTGGTATTGTTGCCTTACAGGTTTGACAAAAGTTTGTATGTTGATTTTTATTTCATGGAGTTATTTAATTTTGGGGGGCCATGGGAGCACTCTAAACTGCAGTTCCCTGATGTGGGCAATGCTTCATTGGCTGGCTACTTATGACTTCTTTCATCTCTGGATTCTGGTGACCCATTCCATATAGACTAACTTTTGGAATTGCTTTACTTCTCCAAGTAGTACTTTTGGGAGGGATCCCTTTCAAGATGGTCCAAATTTGTTACCTTCCATGAGCTCTAACTAGGACAAATGTGGGTATTCTATATTTGTTCTATTATTGCTGAGAAGTCCGTTATAGCCCAGTTCTTTCTGCCTTGCTCTCTGAGCCAGCTCTTCTACAGTATTTACATTTTTTTCCAGGTATGAACCAGGGCAGGTGTCTCTTAAACTCCAGCGGACAAGGGCAAGCCCTCTTAGTGGTTCTCTTGATGTAATTTTAATTTTCCTTAGTGGGATTGCATACTGAAGACTCACCAAAGATATTCTTACTCATTGTTTCAAACAAACTTCTAGCCTCCCCTTGTATACTGTTAATGAGGATGATAAACTAAGAATTGTGACTCTGGCTTAACAATGTCTTAGTGTATCCAACATTGATGTGTGGGGTTTCTGCCAAAAATTCAGCACAACAGGCATTTTATATGTTATGTGTCTTTTAAACAAAGCGTTAGACAGCCATGTAAGCAAATAACCAATTTGATTCATCTCTCTTAAAGTTGTGAGACAGAGATTACACATTGAAAAAGTCAAAATCTTCCTGGAGGCAAATATAAAGATTTTTTTAAGAGTTATTTTTACCATGTGTCAGGTGGCAATCTCTTCCTATGGAAACACATTCATGAAACTAAAAGCACATCAAAATATAATCAAATACGTGATGAATTTCACTGTTCACAAAAGGACCATGATGGTTATGAATAAAGCCAAATCAATTTGGATTGGAAGAAGAGGATTATTTTTCCACTTGCAGAAAGAGAGTCATTGGGTTTCACAAAAACCTTTTCATAAGGTTTGGATAATTCTCATTCCACAAAGGATCTGATAGAGGGCAAATTTCATGTCCCTGTTGTGTAGGCTGTAGAGGAGGGGATTTAAGACTGGTGTCACTACAGAGTATATCAGTGTGATGATCTTATGCATAGCAACTGAGTTGCCAGGTGTGAGGCTCACATACATCACCATAATGGCTCCATAGAACAGAGACACTACAATTAAGTGGGATCCACAGGTAGAGAAGGCCTTTTGCTGCCCAGCTGAAGAAGGAACCTGAAGCACAGCTCTGAGCACCAAGGTATAGGACCCAAGGATGTACACAATGGTGATAATGATGATAAGAGAGCTCACAGAATGGAATACATGCTGTACGATGGGTGAGCGGGCACAGGACAATGCCGTCAGTGGGTCCATCTCACATAGAAAGTGATCAACGATGTTGGGACCGCAAAAAGGTAGTTGAGAAATTAAGAAAATAGGAATTGAATGTCCCAGGAAACCAGTGAGCCAACAAAGAAACACTAGACTGGCACAGAGCTGCCCAGTCATGATGGAGGTATAGTGCAGTGGACGACAGATGGCCAGGTAGTGATCGTAAGCCATGACGCAGAGGAAGAAGCATTCAGTTGTGCCCAGGGAAAAGAAGAGGTAGAATTGAGTGAAGCAACCAGAGAAGGAAATGGTCTTGGTTTTGGAAAGAAAATTGACCATCATACTGGGGACTGTGCAGGTCATATACCACATCTCTAGGAAGGAGAAGTTGGCCAGGAACATGTACATAGGGGTATGGAGTCGGTGGTCCCACTTCACGGCACAAATGATGGCCATATTCCTAGTTAGAATCAAGATGTAGACAAAGAGAATCATTGAGAAAAAGATGATCTGCATTTTCCAGGAAAGCCCAACAAGACAAACTGTGTCACAGTAGATACCCCTGACTTATTCATGGTCCTCAGACTGTGGAGAGAAGACAGATAGATAATGACAGATCACTTCACTGCTGAGGCATTTGAAATTTTTCTTGGGACAGGGAGTTTGATTCATTCAGGCAAATGTATCGAATATTCTAAAACAAGTCTTGAATAAATCCTGTCCTATTCTGAATAAGCCCTTTGGCCCTGATTCTTTGTAAGTGTACAGTTCTAGGCTGCTTGAACTTTCTTTGCCAGTGGACCAAATCAGTTAAATTTCATCTTCTTTTCATATAAAGAAATCTTGAAATAGAGGCAAAAATTGTTTGTCTTATGTCTAATTTTTTTTAGTAAAATCTTCATATATGGCAATTAATGCCGTTCACTTCAAAATGAGAGTACACATATGCTGTCATTTAAAAACAGATTTGAATCTGACACTTTCTACAGATTTCAGTGATTTGAGCTTCGACACTATTTCAGATTCTCTCTCTCTCTCTTCAACTATTTCCACTAGGAGATTTTCTATCATTTTTCCCCCATGATACCAGAAGAAAATAAAAAAGGATATTCAGATAATAAATTATTTATATATTTTGCTATTTTCTATTTTAAGACATTTATATTGCATCACAGCTCATTTACAATTCAGTATTTAACCCTTTGTTTATAGCAATGAAAAGTCACTATTATTCACCCCATGATGATTAATTTCACATGGTAATTTATCATGCTTCATATACATTTAAAATATATATATTAAAGATGAATATAACATATGAGATGTATTGGAGAAGAAAATTAAAATAACCAAGAGATTTTCTTCGAAAGCTCTTCTTACTGCTGCCACAAGTTTCCCTTAAAATTCACTATTTGGAAGATTTTACTTTAGTCTATTTAAACAATAGCTCCCAATTTTCAAAATAACAGAAAATGAGAGAATCAAAGATGTTTCAAAAATAATTATTTACCCATATTCCAAAATTTGTCCTTATTTCCTTTAGAACACCATCACTAAAGAAGATGTCTTTTTAAGTATCAAATATTGGGTTGGCCAAAAAGTTCCTTTGGGTTTTTCCATAACATCTTATGGAAAAACTCAAATGAGCTTTTTGGCCAACCCAGTACAACTCAGAATAAAGATCACAATGATAGCTTTAACATAATGAAATCTCCAGACATCTTTTAATAAGACACTTTTAACTTTTTTTGACTGATAAGAGGAAATTTTCCTTAAAAATAATTTTGATAGTGATATATATAGAATATTTATAGTACTCATTTAACACAATCAAATAGAAAAATATTCCTTCTCTTCGGTGAGGTTATATTAAATAAGATAAACATATTTATAATGATACACATGTTGCAGGCTCATTAAATTAGTAATACATAAAATGCATAAAAAATTAGGAACTATGAACCTACTCATCAAGAAGCAAACATAAGCTTCCTGTTGAGATGGTTATGTCTGAGCAGTTTGTAGTCTTGTGGACAAGAAAGCAAGAAGAGAAGGAAACTGAAAGATGAAGATAAATTCTTTTTAATTTTTAAAACTGGGATGATTATGAAGAACTAAACTATCTTGCATTGATGCTTATTTTGTTGAGACATCTGAAAAGATGGCTCCCCACTATGGGAACTCCATGCTTTCCAGTCTAGTGCCCGCTCTTCTCAAGAAGACAAGAAAACAGTGATGCAGAGAGTAGCCAATTACCCCCGGAATAGCAGCAACAATGACTTGAATTCATAGTCTCAGAGTCACAGACTTCAACTCAAAATCAAAACGCACAAGACTTAACTTCAAGTATTTGAGCTATAGACCACTTTTTTGACATTAAAATTAAAAATCAAATCTCACAGAAAAACTATCAGTCAACTGTAGTGAAAGCATTGTAAATGAATTTCACAGATAATTTCCGACATAATTGTAAGAAGCAGTTCTTAATATATTCACCATTAAACCCTATGTGAATCTTAGTCCTCATACACACTGGTTTGATTTTATTGTTAAAAAAATTTTTTAATACCACTTTTCCTGAAGTTGCAGATGAGTAATAGGGTGGACAAAGAGGGGAGAGCTGAAACAGGATACCAAAAAAAAAACCCACCTCTGTTTTTTCTTGGGTTTAGCTGCAGTGGATGGAGCTAGTTTCATACTGTTTTGTTCAAAATATCTATAAAAGTCATACCGTTCCTGGTGGCCCAGCCACTTCCTGAAAAGGGGAAGACCCGTGGATGACTTTGGTACCATTTAGTGCACTTATTTTGGAGAGTGTGAGTTCCATGGTGATCTAAATTCTCTGTGAGATTTTTTTTTTTGTTCTTGAGCTGAAAGAGAAAGCAATATTCTTTGATACTCAACCTCTTGAGCATATCAAATGTACAGATGTATAGGTGACTAGACCCACCTGTGCTGTATAATAGCAGCAGTGCCCAGCAGGGAAGGTATCTCCTATATAGCACGAGGCTTTCCTAGGTCATCCTGGGGAGTCCATAGATTCTCCCCTTTGCTGGCTTTATTTTTATTTTTTAAAATTAAAAATAAAAAAAATTTTTTTTGGCTACGCCATGCAGCATACGGGATCTTAGTTCCCCAACCAGGGATTGAACCCGTGCACCCTGCAGTGGAAACGTGGAGTCTCAACCACTGGACTGTCAGGGAAGTCCCTCTCCTTCACTGGCTTTAATGTGGAAGCCCTATGGGAGAGCTTCATGCATAACTTATTTTACTTCCCTTGCACCATAAGATTCTAGTGGCCTCTTTCCTACAGAGTATGTTGTAACTATGTGCTGGTCTTCATTTATGCATCATTTTAGCCACTGTTGAGAATTCTCAGGTATCTCTTTCTTAAATGAGATCTTATAACTTTCCATGCTTCCCCTAGGGACCTTCTTACTTCTTGCCTGGGGGTTTCATTGATATTTCTGATAAGTTGGCTCATAGGGATTATTAGAAATAATGTGCTACGTTGACTCTGGGGGAACCCTATGGTCTCCTTAAGCCTGTGTGTTTCAAACAGGGTATGTGATTTTTTTTTTTTAGCATCTTTATTGGAGTATAATTGCTTTACAATGGTGTGTTAGTTTCTGCTTTATAACAAAGTGAATCAGTTATACATATACATATGTCCCCATATCTCTTCCCTCTTGCATCTCCCTCCCTCCCACCCTCCCTATACCACCCCTCTATGTGGTCACAAAGCACCGAGCTGATCTCCCTGTGCTATGCGACTGCTTCCCACTAGCTATCTATTTTATGTTTGGTAGTGTATATATATCCATGCCACTCTCTCACTTCGTCCCAGCTTGCCCTTCCCCCTCCCCATATCCTCAAGTCCATTCTCTAGTAGGTCTGCATCTTTATTCCCATCTTGCCCCTAGGTTCTTCATGACTATTTTTTTTTTTTTAGATTCCATATATATGTGTTAGCATACAATATTTGTTTTTCTCTTTCTGACTTACTTCACTCTGAATGACAGTCTCTGGGTTCATCCACCTCACTATAAATAACTCAGTTTCGTTCCTTTTTATGGCTGAGTAATATTCCATTGTATATATATGCCACATCTTCTTTATCCATTCATCTGTCGATGGACACTTAGGTTGCTTTCATGTCCTGGCTATTGTAAATACAGCTGCAATGAACATTTTGGTACATGACTGTTTTTGAATTATGGTTTTCTCAGGGTATATGCCCAGTAGTGGGATTACTGGGTTGTATGGTAGTTCTATTTTTAGTTTTTAAAGGAACCTCCATACTGTTCTCCATAGTGGCTGTATCAATTTACATTTCCACCAACAGTGCAAGAGGGTTCCCTTTTCTCCACACCCTCTCCAGCATTTATTGTTTGTAGATTTTTTGACCATCAATATTTTGAATTTAGTTATATATTAACTACAAAAGTAGGATAATTGGCTATGTTATTTATTAATGTCATTGTTAAGATACTCACAAAATTTCATCCTTTTGCTGTTTATACAGTCTTCAGAATGCAGGAGGCCTGCCTCTAAGTATTTGGTCAAACTTGGAGCAAACTCAGAGGATAAATGTTCTATTGCCAGGGTAACTTTGGATATTTGTATTGAATAACAGTATTTTTAGAATGATGAGAAAGACTGCCTCTAATAAACATGACTAATAAACATGAAAATTTAACTTTTGTCCAAGCGATTTAGTTAATGGACTATAATTATGACTGTATGTATCAAAATTTATAGGAGAGCTATAATTTCAAATATGCTTTCCGTAACTATACCTATATTTGCCAGACCACATGCTATCATTTTGTCTGGAAAACATAGTTACTAGGTTTGCAATAAAAAAAAAGTTGAATGTTGAATTTAAATTGTAGCGCATTAAGGCCTCAAATGATAAAGTTAAATCCACCTCTTTCATCTTTCTATTCACCTCAAGTGATACAACAGAATGAACAGTTGGAGAGAAGAGGCAGAAAAAGGAACCTGGGCAATTCTTTCTGTATTAACTAATAAGGAAGCCAGATCCTCCTCTATAACCCCAACCACTTGCTTAGGATTTAAGCCACTTGCTCAGAGGAGAGCACTTTAAAAATTGTAATTGCAAGGATTCTTCTTTCTTTAAATATTTATATTTTAAGGTTAATCTGTAGATAAATCCAAAGGACAAGAGAGTCTGCTGGTCTTCTTTCTCAGTTTCTACTTGCCACTTGTCTCTTGCCAACAACTCTGAAAGAATAAGAACAGCCTGCTTTAACTGCTCTTGCTGAAGGATATTTGCCAATCAAAACTTCACTGACCAATATTAGAAAGAAAGTGGTTCAAAACTCAGGCTACATTCTAACTGAAGGATATTTAATGCCCCTCCAAAATATCCAAGACATTTGAACACTATTTTCCTTAAGTGAGTTGTGTAGTGGGAACTCTGTGATACCAGAGTGAGCCCTTATTGTGAGTATTTCACTAAGAACTCCTTAGAAGTATGTTGGGAGAAGAGACCTGCAGGCCCTAACACATTGTTCCTACAAAGAACAAAGGAACAAAGGGTTAACAGATTTACAGAAGGATAGCATGCTCTTACAGCAGTGGGTGTACAGAAGGAGTGATGCACTGATGCAGGCAGACTTTCCTTACATACCTGGTGGTGTTTCTGTCTCCAAGAGGAGGATGTGAGAGCATCTCTACCTACAAGATTGTACTCATTACCCAATCTAAAAAGCTCATTCATGGATGGAGAGCCGCATTTGTGGCTCCAGAGACTTGCTTCCTTTAGTATTCTGAACCAAATGAAATGTATTTTTCATGTCAGTGATTATTAAGAGTTTACAGGTCTCTCTTGAATAGGATCCATGATTCCCCAGTGTGCTCCCTGGGAGGCACCTAGTTCCCTGTGCATGTATTTCTGTGCATGCATCTAATCCTACCTATATTTGTTTATATTTCTCCCAGTGGTTTAACTAGTGACACACAGAGGTCTGGATAAATATCCAAGAGAAGCCAGGAAAATTTTCCTCTTTGTGGTGATAATCTTCCTCTAAAGAACTGATCTGAGTTTGGGAAGGGAGGTGGAGAGTGGGACAGGTTAATGGGAGAGGAGAGAAAAAAGGAGAGAAAGAATATATGTGCATATGTGTGTGTGTGTGTGTGTGTGTGTGTGTGTGTGTGTGTGTGTGTGTGTGTATGTGATCTTTTCTCCAAAGTACATCCACTTCATTCTTGGTGTCTAACCTGTAAGGACTTAAGTTAAAAAGTTTCTTCGTCTATATATAGTTACTTAATTTTGGTACATTCGACATAAGATAAAGAATCTTCTTTTTCAATTTTAAGGATAGCTTGAACACATTTGTTTGGAAAAATTGAGTTTTCTGTAAAAGTGGATTTGTAATGCTGTTGACTGACATGATGCAACATTAGTGAAAATGAAAGTTTAGCACTGTAAATGGTTCAGAGATGGGAAGTATGATTTCTTTCATTGATATCAGGTGAAGGAGAACAAACAAGATGAGGCAGAGAACCTGAGGGGAAGATGAATTCAATCATAGCAAGAACTCAAGGAGAGAACACTACTGAGTTTAGGAGTGAGGCTGTGTAAGAACAAAGCAACTTCTAAAAAATGTAGTCCCTGTACCAGCAGTATTAACGCCACTCGACAGCTTGTTAAAATGCAAGTTCTCAGGCCCTACCCCGACCTATTGAGTCAGAAACTCTCAGTCTGGGGCCCACAAACCTCTTTTTAAATAAACTTTCATGTGATTCTGATGCATGCTGAAGTTTGACAACCACTGTATAGATCATTAAAGTCTGGGTTAAGGATGGGTATGTTTGAAATAGCTTCTAAGTTTGGGAAGGATTTCAGTAGGATCAGGGATTAGTTGAGCATGGTTTGGAGAGAGGATTAAGAATGATATTTGCAGGGATAATTGACACTTGAAGCTGAGTTTTAGGTGATGTTGTTATCTAGAAAAGTAGGCTTAGATTTCAGCATCTAGAAGACTTTTTTTTTTAATTTGGTTTTTTAATAATTAAATTTTGTCATTTCTATTTTTTTTTTAATTTTTATTTATTTATTTATTTATTTATGGCTGTGTTGGGTCTTCGTTTCTGTGCGAGGGCTTTCTCTAGTTGTGGCAAGAGGGGGCCACTCTTCATCGCGGTGCGCAGGCCTCTCACTATCGCGGCCTCTCTTGTTGCGGAGCACAGGCTCCTGATGCGCAAGCTCAGTAATTGTGCCTCACGGGCCCAGCTGCTCCGCGGCATGTGGGATCCTCCCAGACCAGGGCTCGAACCCGTGTCCCCTGCATTGGCAGGCAGATTCTCAACCACTGCGCCACCAGGGAAGCCCAGTCATTTCTATTTTTAAGGAAGATCAGAGCATATAAACCAGCCATACTGTTATAGGACAAGAACTCACAACAATCTTTATATGGACTATAAATAATAATAATAACAATAATAATAATATATCAAACCCAGCACATTATCATTTCCCCAGTGTTTTCACCTACAGCATGGAGCAGTGGAAGCAGCTGGTAGTCTGGGGCCCTCAGAACAGTTGAAGCTGGGAGTTTAGGTTGGATGGGACTCTGAAAAAAGCTGTAGAAATTTGGACAAATCGTTTTCCTTTTATAACCTCTGCTGCTTCATTTAAACCAGGCTCTGATTTTGTGTCATTTTGGTTTTCACAGAAATTCTGTGTCTTAGTGGGAAAATTATATTTGTGCTCATTTCACAGAAGAAGAAACAGACCCAGGATCACACTGCTGGTTGGTGATAGATCAGGGGTCAGAATTCGGGTTCTCTGCTGAGGTCTAGTAGGAGCCTTGACCAGAGGTCAGACATAGGGGCTGCTGATCTCCAAGGATGACCCCCAGGAAGTGTGTGTTCTTTGCTCTGCAACTTCATGCCGATAGGTCTTGGGAAACTCTGTCTAGAATTGTTAGCTATTCCTCCTGCCTATTTCTTGTGACCTTTCCCCATGCTCCAGGCTGTGATATATTGAGGAAAACAAAGAGGCCCGGCATAGGCAGGGAAATGGTGGAGAAGATTATTCAGACATCATGTGAAAGGGAGTGACCTGGGATAAAATGGGGGCACTGGGTGGGAACAGAGTTGTACTTAAAGAGAAGGTGGTGGGGTATTAGATAGAAAACTAGGACACAGAAAATCTAGGTCCTAGCCTGAGTGTTTTCACTTACTAGCTCTAAGAGCTTGGTGAGTTCATTTCTTCAAGTATTAGATACATACTTACCCTTTTGTTCTCCGTAGGGCTGATATGAGAGTGAAATGAGATAATAGACATGAAAATATTTTGTAAATGTCTATATAATCATAATATGATTAAGTGTGATTCAAGAGCCTCAAGAGTGGATTCCTAACTCCATTATCTCTCAAGATTGTCATGAAAATGTCATTCTATAATTAGAATTTCCTGTCTGAGGATCTAGGAGGACTTTCCATTCCTCTTGGGCAAGCAAGTTCCCTGACTTTTCCCCTTCCCCAAATATATATCCTCAAGATCAGCTTGTAGATACAAATTCCTTTAAAAAAGAAATAACAAGTTTTATTTGACAACTAGAAATAAGAGTTTTTAAATGCCCATGCCTCTCTTTAGTCTACTGTCAATACAGCAACCAGGGGGATGACCATTTTACAATGTAAATGGGATTATGTTACTCCTCTGCTCAAAACTCTGCTCAAAAAGGCTTCCCATCTCATACAGAATTAAAAGTTCTTACTATGGCTCACAAGGTCCTGCACAATTTGGTACTCTGTGTACTCTCTTTGACTTCATCTCTGATAATTTCCCCCTTAATCTCTCTACTCCTACCAAACCAAACTACTTGCTGTTACTGGAACACAATTCCGCCTTAGGATCTTATAGAGAACTTGCCTCCCTCCGCCTGGAATGCTCTTCCCTCAGCTGTCTACATATCTTATTCCCTCATCTCCTTCAAGCTTTTGCTTAAATGTTGCCTTCTCAGTGTGACCTTCCCTGATCATCCTATTTAAAATTTCACCCTTTTCTCCCACACTTCCTGTCCTCCTAACCCCTTTCTCCGTGTTGCTTATCACTCTCCAACATGCTGTATTTTTACTTTTTACTTCTTTTATTGTCTGTCCCTCACTAGAAATTAAACTCCACACAGATAGTGTTTTTGACCATTTTGGCCTTAGTGTATCTCTAATGCCTACAGGAGTGTCTAGAATAAAGTAGATGCTCAATAAATTTTTGTTGAATGAAAAAAGTACTGCTTTATATGATGTTAAAACATCACTTATATAAGCATGAAACTTTGTCCCTAATCTGGAAGATTCTCAACCATGAAGAGCTAAGGGGATAAGAAAGTTTTTCTGTTACTAAATTCTTTAGGTAAGAATCCATTAGGCATTTAAATTAGATTACTTATTCACTTTAAAAAATATTGTACTGTCTTAAGAAATGCCTTGAGTACATTAATGATGATCACCTGGGATAACTTCTCTTGTTCTAGCTTCACCTCCATCCCCCCAAAATCAAAACTAAAACAGTGTGTGAAATAGGACAAATATAATGCCCTCATATTACTATCTAAGAAGTTATTCATGTTGAAAATATTATTATTACACTTAGAATGTAATCTGAATCAGCTATGGTTTAGCTCTGCCAGGTTAGTTGAAGAATAAAACATGGATGGACTCCACTGAAAAATATCTTCTTTAAAGTGTGCATTGGAGAATTAGCAGCAGTATATGAAGTCTTTCTTAATTAATCTTTTATGCCTGGACAATGGTTCACTTGTTCTCATGTAAGATTAGTTTATGTTCATTCTATTCTCAGGACTTTCTTCAGTGCAGCCTTCATCTCCTTGTTTCATAAGCTGTAAATCAGGGGGTTTAAGAAGGGAGTCACCACAGAATAGAATAAAGTCATAATCTTCTGAATTTTAGCTGGGTTATCAGCTGTAGGGCTCACATACATGGCCAAAAGAGCGCCAAAGAATAAGCACACCACTGTCAGATGTGATCCGCAGGTGGAAAAGGCCTTCTGCCGGCCAGCTGCTGAAGGGACTTTTAACACAGTTATCAATAAAAGGGCATAGGAGCCAAGGATGTACAGAAGAGTTAGTATGATAATGAGGGAGCTCAGGACATAGAAGACAATCTCAGTGACAGGAGCTGGGGCACAGGACAGTGCCATTAGTGGGTCCATGTCACACACAAAGTGATCGATGGTGTTGGGCCCACAGAAAGGCAATTGAGAGAGCTGCACAGTGGAGACAGAGTAACTAAGGAACCCAAACACTCAGCAAAGAGATGTCAGAATAGAGCAGAAACGTTGGGTAGTGCAGTGGGTGGCAGATAGCAAGGAACTGATTATATGCCATGATGCAGAGGAAATATGCCTCAGTTGTACGAAGGGAAGTAAAAAAATATAACTGGAGGAAACAGCAGACAAAAGAGATGGTTTTTGTCTCTGAGAGGAAATTGATTAGCATACTGGGCACAGTGGAGGTAACGTACCAGATTTCAAGGAAAGCAAAATTCCCTAGGAGAATATACATTGGGGTATGGAGCCGTTGGTCCCACCTCACAGCACAAACAGTGGTCCCATTTCCCACCATGGTAAATATATAGACCCCAAAGAACAGTGAAAAGAGGAGACATTGTAACTCTTGACAACCAGGGAAGCCTAGGAGGACAAACTCAGTCACCGTGCTTGCCACTGAATTGTTCATGAATCCCAGAACTGCAGAGAAGACAGAAAACACTAATATACAAGTTGTTTTGTTTCTTGAAAAACTTGTAGGAAACCTATGCAAGGTAGCTATGTTGCCTGTTTGGCAATTAGTTTGGAATAACCCATCAATTAACTCCTACCTCTTATTTAAAAGCCACCAACCAACAATCCTAGTGATCCCAAATTTCAGTAAAATTGGGTTCATAACAATAGAATCTTTACATTACTTGGATTTTCTTTATCAATGGGTTAGGTTAAAAAAACTCCTCTCTTCCCTTTGAAATTTTGGAAACTCAGAAGCACTACCCTCTGTGAAAAGGAGCAAGGTGGTTATCAGTTTGTATTTCTTTTCCCTACCCATCATTAATTATTTCTAATAGAACAGCTTTTAGTCTGAGTTAATTTTTAGCCAAGAATTAGGAGTGGAATAACTAATTTTTTGGACATCTCTCCCCAAGTGGAAAGTACTTGACATACTTCTCAGATACTCCAGAGCTGTGAATGTCCATCATGCACTCTGAGCTGTTTACATCTGAATAATTTTCTCTTAGAACATATTAGTGAATTAGTGAATAAGTCTCAGCAAAGAAACCAAGAGGAGAGGTCATAGTAAAATTTTTCTGGAGAGTACAGAATTCAGTTACCTCAGAATATTCTTGAATTGACTTTACTTCACATTTTTATTGTAAATGCCTCTAATGTGTCAATTGAGTCTCTACTACCCTAAACAAGGTGGGGAAAGGGGGGAGGGAGGTCCAAGAGGGAGGGGATATAGGTATACATATAGCTGATTCACTTCATTGTACTGCAGAAACTAACACAACATTGTAAAGCAATTTTACTCCAATAAAAAAAAAGAAATAAAAAAATAAAATCATTTTACACAAATCTCTCATTAAAATAAACCATTTCAAAATATATGGTTCAGTTACTTAAAAGGATTCATTCTTATGTTGTCCACATATCATAGATGATAGGTTTTGACATTTCTGACTGCAGTCCCGCCTGCCTACCTCCAGGAAACTTAGGATCTTAATAAGCTTAGAAAGGTCATTTGGCAAAAGTCAAGTAGACAAACAGACATAACATTACTCTAAATGTTGCAAAAGATCAATTCTTCTTGCTGAACACAAATGATACTTTCTTTTCATTCATTTTGGTTATACACAAGACATGTAAAAAATTTTCAATAAGCCTTCTTCAAAGGCAAGGACATATTTTAACATTGTTATTTGGAACATTTCAAATGCTGTAATAGAAATTGCTTACGTCCTGTTATTTCAGTTTATTAATGTTACAATGTTCAATATATACTTTACCAAAATAAAATTTATTTTCAAAGTAAAAGTACTTAAAAAATAATTAGAACATGAAAAATATAGAACCAGGCAAAAAAATAATCCTGCTTCCCAGAGTAAACAAATTTTAACTCTTCGGAGAATTGCAGTCCTCTCTTATTTAAAAATTAAAATGAGATTTTTCAAAATATGTTGTTTTATAACCTGTTTATTTATTTATTTATTATTGAAGTATAGTTGATTTACAATATTGTGTTAGTTTCACATGTACAACATAGTGATTCAGTTTGTTTGTTTTTTTTGTGGATTATATTCCATTATAGGTTATTACAAGATATTGGGTATAATTCCCTGTGCTATACAGTAAATTCTTGTTGCTTATCTATTTTATGTATAGTAGTTTTGTATCTGTTAATTCCATACTTCTAATTTTTCCCTCCTCCCTCCTCCCCCCCTCCCCTTTGGTAACCATAAGTTTGTTTTCTATGTCTGTGTGTCTGTTTCTGTTTTGTATATAGATTCACTTGTATTATTTTTTAGGTTCCAACATATGTTATCATATAGCATTTGTATTTCTCTGTCAGACTTACTTCACTAGGCATAATATTCTCTAAGTCCATTCACATTGCTGCAAATGGCAATATTTCATTCTTTTTTATGGCTGAGTTATATTCCATTATATATATGTGTATATATATACACACATATCACATCTTCTTAAGCCAATCATCTGTTGATGGGTACTTGTATAATCTGCTTTTTAAACTTAATATATTTTAGCTTTTTTTCCATGTCAAAAATATAGCTCTACATCATCAGTTCAGTGGCTACGTGGTTTTCTATAGATTTAATCAACTCCCTAGTGATAGATTTTGATTGTTATCAGTGTTTTGTATTATAATAAGTACTCTAATTAATATTCTTGAGCATATATCTTAATATACTTGACCCATAAAGTGAGGTTAAATGATTAAAAATTTAATAATTAGACTAATCAATGTATTGTGTCCTAGTTTTTGATGATGAAGATTTTTAGATATCCTTTGATACCTATCATTTATTGAAGTCAGCAAAGCAAAACCCTATTATATATAAGAAAAATTCCTGCTTAATATTTCCATAGCATGTTGTACATATCCCTACTAGAGCATGTGCCATAATGACTAAATCACGTTTTTATGTTTCCTCTAGACTGAAAACTTTTATAATTCATAAATTATGTTAAATTTATATTCTCAGTTGACTGAGTTTCTGGTGCTTAGTAGGCACTTGCTCAATGAATTAATGGTTGAATTAATTTCAAACTCATCAATTCTGTCAGTGAAAAGCTAATCTACTGAATTTATGAACATCACCATCACTAATCTGAACATCACTGGGCAGTCTTGTGTGACTGACTCAAATTTATAGCAAATCTATGGTCTACTAAACCAGCTTGCCTCATATCCCTGTCATGTGTGAGTGTCCATTCTAAATATAAGCCTCCCTAGTTACTTACCCTCTTTTATATTTCAGGCCTATTATCACCATTCTGCTCAGTACTTCTTTTTTTTAATACATTTTTTTTATTGGAGTATAGTTGATCAGTACTTCTTATTTCATCTTTTCCTTCCCCTTTAGTATTCACATCTTGGTGAATGGAACTACTTACTCTCCATTCACTAATCCATTTAGCATTTGCTGAAGCTAGAAACTTGAGTTGTTCAAGGCACTTTCTAATTCTGTCAGGTCCTATATGCAATCAGTCACCGAATCCTATTGATTTTCCCTACCAAATGTTTTTCAAATCTGTCCTGGGCACATAGGAGATCAATGTAAATGCTTTCCTTGTTTGGATGGTCCAGTAGCAGAGTGAAGCAGCTCCACATATAACCAAAAAGAAAAATGGGCCTCTTTAGGAAGGACTGGGAATGTCATTTTAGGAGAAAAATGGATCCTCACATGGATTGGTGAGGAAGAAAGAGAACATTCACTCTGCAATCTATGTGCTGAGATACCACAACTGGATCTGGTTTATAACTGATTGACTAAATCCAGTAATACTTAACTCAGTCGTCCTGTTACATCACTATACTTAAAGGAAAATAAATGACAATGTCACATTGATTTGAGTTCAAATAGCATATGACATACTGCATGTTCTTGGGCAAGCTAACACCTATTTTTCAGCACTCCTGTGAAAATGCTGTTGAATATGTATGCCAAGTACAGTTCCTGGAATATACTAGGACCTGACAAAATTCATAGTTGTTGTTGTTAATAATAGGACTATCAACAAATATGATTACAAAGTAGCTAAGATAAATTTTTTTTTTTATACTGCAGGTTCTTATTAGGCATCAATTTTATACACATCAGTGTATACATGTCAATCCCAATCGCCCAATTCAGCACACCACCATCCCCACCCCACCGCAGTTTTCCCCCCTTGGTGTCCATATGTCCATTCTCTACATCTGTGTCTCAACTTCTGCCCTGCAAACCGGCTCATCTCTACCATTTTTCTAGGTTCCACATACATGCGTTAATATACGATATTTGTTTTTCTCTTTCTGACTTACTTCACTCTGTATGACAGTCTCTAGATCCATCCACGTCTCAACAAATGACTCAATTTCGTTCCTTTTTATGGCTGAGTAATATTCCATTGTATATATGTACCACAACTTCTTTATCCATTCGTCTGTCGATGGGCATTTAGGTTGCTTCCATGACCTGGCTATTGTAAATAGTGCTGCAATGAACATTCGGGTGCATGTGTCTTTTTGAATTACGGTTTTCTCTGGGTATATGCCCAGTAGTGGGATTGCTGGGTCATATGGTAATTCTATTTTTAGTTTTTTAAGGAACCTCCATATTGTTCTCCATAGTGGCTGTATCAATTTACATTCCCACCAACAGTGCAAGAGGGTTCCCTTTTCTCCACACCCTCTCCAGCATCTGTTGTTTGTAGATTTTCTGATGATGCCCATTCTAACAGGAGTGAGGTGATACCTCATTGTAGTTTTGATTTGCATTTCTCTAATAATTAGTGATGTTGAGCATCTTTTCATGTGCTTCGTGGCCGTCTGTATGTCTTCTTTGGAGAAATGTCTATTTAGGTCTTCTGCCCATTTTTGGATTGGGGTGTTTGTTTCTTTAATATTGAGCTGAATGAGCTGTTTATATATTTTGGAGATTAATCCTTTGTCCGTTGATTCGTTTGCAAATATTTTCTCCCATTCTGAGGGTTGTCTTTTCGTCTTGTTTATGGTTTCCTTTGCTGTGCAAAAGCTTTGAAGTTTCATTAGGTCCCATTTGTTTATTTTTGTTTTTATTTCCATTACTCTAGGAGGTGGATCAAAAAAGATCTTGCTGTGATTTATGTCAAAGAGTGTTCTTCCTATGTTTTCCTCTAAGAGTTTTATAGTGTCCAGTCTTATATTTAGGTCTCTAATCCATTTTGAGTTTATTTTTGTGTATGGTGTTAGGGAGTATTCTAATTTCATTCTTTTACATGTAGCTATCCAGTTTTCCCAGCACCACTTATTGAAGAGACTGTCTTTTCTCCATTGTGTATCTTTGCCTCCTTTGTCATAGATTAGTTGACCATAGGTGCGTGGGTTAATCTCTGGGCTTTCTATCTTATTCCATTGATCTATGTTTCTGTTTTTGTGCCAGTACCATATTGTCTTGATTACTGTAGCTTTGCAGTAGAGTCTGAAGTCAGGGAGTCTGATTCCTCCAGCTCCATTTTTTTGCCTCAAGACTGCTTTGGCTATTCGGGGTCTTTTGTGTCTCCATACAAATTTTAAGATGATTTGTTCTAGCTCCGTAAAAAATGCCATTGGTAATTTGATAGGGATTGCATTGAATCTGTAGATTGCTTTGGGAAGTATACTCATTTTCACAATGTTGATTCTTCCAATCCAAGAACATGGTATATCTCTCCATCTGTTGGTATCATCTTTAATTTCTTTCATCAGTGTCTTATAGTTTTCTGCATACAGGTCTTTTGTCTCCCTAGGTGTGTTTATTCCTAGGTATTTTATTCTTTTTGTTGCAGTGGTAAATGGGAGTGTTTCCATAATTTCTCTTTCAGATTTTTCATCATTAGTGTATAGGAATGCAAGAGATTTCTGTGCATTAATTTTGTATCCTGCAACTTTACCATATTCATTAATTAGCTCTAGCAGTTTTCTGGTGGCAGTTTTAGGATTCTCTATGTATAGTATCATGTCATCCGCAAACAGTGACAGTTTTACTTCTTCTTTTCCAATTTGTATTCCTTTTATTTCTTTTTCTTCTCTGATTGCCGTGGCTAGGACTTCCAGAACTATGTTGAATAATAGTGGTGAGAGTGGACATCCTTGTCTCGTTCCTGATCTTAGAGGAAATGCTTTCAGTTTTTCACCATTGAGAATGATGTTTGCTGTGGGTTTGTCATATATGGCCTTTATTATGTTGAGGTAGGTTCCCTCTATGCCCACTTTCTGGAGAGTTTTTATCATAAATGGGTGTTGAATTTTGTCGAAAGCTTTTTCTGCATCTATTGAGATGATCATATGGTTTTTCTTCTTCAATTTGTTAATATGGTGTATCACATTGATTGATTTGCGTATATTGAAGAATCCTTGCATCCCTGGGATAAATCCCACTTGATCGTGGTGTATGATCCTTTTAATGTGTTGTTGGATTCTGTTTGCTAGTATTTTGTTGAGGATTTTTGCATCTATATTCATCAGTGATATTGGTCTGTAATTTTCTTTTTTTGCAGTGTCTTTGTCTGGTTTTGGTATCAGGGTGATGGTGGCCTCATAGAATGAGTTTGGGAGTGTTCCTTCCTCTGCAATTTTTTGGAAGAGTTTGAGAAGGATAGGTGTTAGCTCTTCTCTAAATGTTTGATAGAATTCACCTGTGAAGCCATCTGGTCCTGGACTTTTGTTTGTTGGAAGATTTTTAATCACAGTTTCAATTTCATTACTTGTGATTGGTCTGTTCATATTTTCTGTTTCTTCCTGGTTCAGTCTTGGAAGGTTATACCTTTCTAAAAATTTGTCCATTTCTTCCAGGTTGTCCATTTTATTGGCATAAAGTTGCTTGTAGTAGTCTCTTAGGATGCTTTGTATTTCTGCAGTGTCTGTTGTAACTTCTCCTTTTTCATTTCTGATTTTATTGATTTGAGTCCTCTCCCTCTTTTTCTTGATGAGTCTGGCTAATGGCTTATCCATTTTGTTTATCTTCTCAAAGAACCAACTTTTAGTTTTATTGATCTTTGCTATTGTTTTCTTTGTTTCTATTTCATTTATTTCTGCTCTGATCTTTATGATTTCTTTCCTTCTGCTAACTTTGGGTTTTGTTTGTTCTTCTTTCTCTAGTTTCTTTAGGTGTAAGGTTAGATTGTTTATTTGAGATTTTTCTTGTTTCTTTAGGTAGGCTTGTATAGCTATAAACTTCCCTCTTAGAACTGCTTTCGCTGCATCCCATAGGTTTTGGGCCGTCGTGTTTTCATTGTCATTTGTCTCTAGGTATTTTTTTGTTTCCTCTTTGATTTCTTCAGTGATCTCTTGGTTATTTAGTAACGTATTGTTTAGCCTCCATATGTTTGTCTTTTTTACGTTTTTTTCCCTGTAATTCATTTCTAATCTCATAGCGTTGTGGTCAGAAAAGATGCTTGATATGATTTCAATTTTCTTAAATTTACTGAGGCTTGATTTGTGACCCAAGATGTGATCTATCCTGGAGAATGTTCCGTGTGCACTTGAGAAGAACGTGTAATCTGCTGTTTTTGGATGGAATGTCCTATATATATCAATTAAATCTATCTGGTCTATTGTGTCATTTAAAGCTTCTGTTTCCTTATTTATTTTCATTTTGGATGATCTGTCCATTGGTGTAAGTGAGGTGTTAAAGTCCCCCACTATGACTGTGTTACTGTCAATTTCCTCTTTTATAGCTGTTAGCAGTTGCCTTATGTATTGAGGTGCTCCTATGTTGGGTGCATATATATTTATAATTGTTATATCTTCTTCTTGGATTGATCCCTGGATCATTATGTAGTGTCCTTCCTTGTCTCTTGTAACATTCTTTATTTTAAAGTCTATTTTATCTGATATGAGTATAGCTACTCCAGCTTTCTTTTGATTTCCATTTGCATGGAATATCTTTTTCCATCCCCTCACTTTCAGTCTGTATGTGTCCCTAGGTCTAAAGTGGGTCTCTTGTAGACAGCATATATATGGGTCTTGTTTTTGTATCCATTCAGCCAGTCTATGTCTTTTGGTTGGGGCATTTAATCCATTCACGTTTAAGGTAATTATCGATATGTATGTTCCTATGACCATTTTCTTAATTGTTTTGGGTTTGTTTTTGTAGGTCCTTTACTTCTCTTGTGTTTCCCACTTAGAGAAGTTCCTTTAGCATTTGTTGTAGAGCTGGTTTGGTGGTGCTGAATTCTCTTAGCTTTTGCTTGTCTGTAAAGCTTTTGATTTCTCCATCAAATCTAAATGAGATCCTTGCCGGGTAGAGTAATCTTGGTTGTAGGTTCTTCCCTTTCATCACTTTAAGTATATCATGCCACTCCCTTCTGGCTTGCAGAGTTTCTGCTGAGAAATCAGCTGTTAACCTTATGGGAGTTCCCTTGTATGTTATTTGTCATTTTTCCCTTGCTGCTTTCAATAATTTTTCTTTGTCTTTAATTTTTGCCACTTTGATTACTATGTGTCTCGGCGTGTTTCTCCTTGGGTTTATCCTGTATGGGACTCTCTGCGCTTCCTGGACTTGGGTGGCTATTTCCTTTCCCATGTTAGGGAAGTTTTCAACTATAATCTCTTCAAATATTTTCTCTGGTCCTTTCTCTCTCTCTTCACCTTCTGGGACCCCTATAATGCGAATGTTGTTGCGTTTAATGTTGTCCCAGAGGTCTCTTAAGCTGTCTTCATTTCTTTTCATTCTTTTTTCTTTAGTCTGTTCCGCAGCAGTGAATTCCACCATTCTGTCTTCCAGGTCACTTATCTGTTCTTCTGCCTCAGTTATTCTGCTATTGATTCCTTCCAGTGTAGTTTTCATTTCAGTTATTGTATTGGTCATCTCTGTTTGTTTGTTCTTTAATTCTTCTAGGTCTTTGTTAATCATTTCTTGCATCTTCTCAATCTTTGCCTCCATTCTTATTCCAAGGTCCTGGATCATCTTCACTATCATTATTCTGAATTCTTTTTCTGGAAGGTTGCCTATCTCCACTTCATTTAGTTGTTTTTCTGGGGTTTTTTCTTGTTCCTTCATCTGGTACATAACCCTCTGCCTTTTCATCTTGTCTATCTTTCTGTAACTGTGGTTTTTGGTCCACAGGCTGCAGGATTGTAGTTTTTCTTGCTTCTGCTGTCTGCCCTCTGGTGGTTGAGGCTATCTAAGAGGCTAAGATAAATTTTTTAGCATAATTATTTAAAAACCTGAATGATTAAAGAGTCACTCTGTTCCAATGTATCACACAGCAAAGCTATGGGCAACTCTCTTTGGTTGCTCAGATTTATTTTACTGACCTCCTTATATATTCTGGCACTTAAAAACATACAGTTTGGTCTGATATAAAGGAAGAAGACATTAAAACATAGTAATGTTAATAATTCAAGAAGCAGAAAATAAATAATTAAAGGGAGTGTGTTACATTACCTGTGATGAGCATGAGAGTAAGTGGGAATAAGTTATATTTTATTGGGGGCGCTGTAGAAAATGAGTTACTGAATACAACACTAAACAGTCTTCTCATACCAAATTACATAGTTAATCAGATTTCTGAATAATGAGGCATTCCTTTTTGAATCATTAAGCAAGAAAGTTTCAAGGATTGTTAAACTGAGATGAGTAGCTGGGCACTGGAGTCAGCATTTCTTATAACATAACTTATTATGTTACTAGTGGGTGAAACTATATATCCAGAAACATAAAACACACAAAAGTTTGCAAAAGTATATTAATATTAAAATGTGATTCCGCTGGAGCTAGCATCCATTTGTAGATGTCTTAGAAAAAATACAGTGATGCCTAGACAGGGAGAAAAGTTACTTACCCTTCATGATAGGGCTAAGTGTAGACAAAGCTGGGAATAAATACTGAGTCTGTATCTTCTCATAGATGCTTCTTTTTCCTTTACATAGAATCAAAACCCAGGGCCCTGACCCTTATCATCCTAGGATATACAAAGTTAAATGCTGAAACTCCCTTTCCTCCCTTCCTGAAGTGCTCAAAAGAAACAGTTGTAGCAACAGGGTACCTCTGTTGGGCAATATGATAGCCGGTGAAAAGAAGCACAGCCCTGTGATTAGTCATTGAGATGTGGGCCTCATTTGACATACTGATATTTTCATCAAGAGCTACACAAGGGACCTCAATCACCCCCAGGCACCCAGATCTTTCACTTGGGTCACCCAGAAGAGAAAATTCAACAAGTGAGTTTTATATGTTGGTTACTTTTGCTGTAGAGTAGCTGAAAAAAATGGGGTATGAACCTCATGAGGAGATTTCAATAAGGGGGCATAGGTGAATGAAGGGGAAGGGAGTGTTGTTGAGCCTCTCCAGGGTGCAATTAAAGTTTCATCTTAGAGATTATTGTGAAGTCTTCAGATTCCTCTTGGGCTGGTTTATGACTCCCTCAAGATTCCTTGGTGTAACATCCTTTCCTTATCTATAATTTTCATTATAGTTTAGGTTAAATTGGCTCCCAGAGTGAAGGCAGGGGTAATGTCTTGAAGGCAGTGGTGAGCTGTCTGTGCAGATTTCCAGAGAATTTCTTTTTGATTCCAGGAAAAGTCTTTTTCTCTGTAGAATATTCTCTGGGAGTATATTTTCTTCACATACTTGACAACTGTAAATTTTTGTTTCCAGTCCTCAATTACTGTTAGACTATTAGTTTTCCATTTTTCCTGTCTGTTCTTTGTTCCCTTATTTCTCCTTTCTTTTCTTCTAGATTATTCAAGAATTTTCATTATTTTACTTTCCCGTTACTTTTTTGATTTTTTTTTAAAAAGATTTAATTTTTAATTTATTTTTGTCTGCGCTGGGTCTTCCTTGCTGCACATGGGGTTTCTCTAGTTGTGGTGAGCGGGGGCTACTCTTCATTGCAGTGCACAGTCTTCTCATTGTGGTGGCTTCTCTTGTTGCAGAGCATGGGCTCTAGGCATGTGGGCTCAGTAGTTGTGGCTCGCGGGCTCTAGAGCACAAGCTCAGTAGCTGTGGCACATGGGCTTAGCTGCTCTGCGGCATGTGGGATCTTCCTGGACCAGGGCTTGAACCCGTGTCCCCTGCATTGGCAGGTGGATTCTTATCCACTGTGCCACCAGGGAAGTCCTTTTGATGGTTTTAAAATATTTTTTCTTGTGGTAAAATATACATAACACAAAAATGATAATTTTAACCATTTTAAGTGTACAGTTTGGGACATTAAGTACATTCATACTGTACTGGCAACCATCACCACCATCCATCTCCAGAACTTTTCATCATCCCAAACTGAAATTCCATACCCATTAAATAACTTCTCATTCCACTCTCCCCTAGACCCTGGCAACCACTGTTTGACTTTCTGCCTCTGAATTTTACTACTCTAGGAAGCATATAAGTGGAATCACATAAAATTTGTCCTCCGTGATTGGCTTATTTCACCTAGCATAATGTCTTCAAGGTTTATTCATGTTTTAGCATGTGTCAGAAGTTCCTTCCTTTTTAAGGTTGAATAATATTCCATTGTTTGTGTATATAGAATTTTGTTTATTCATCTTTTGAAGAACATTTGGGTTGCTTTCACCTTTTCACTATTGTGAATAATGCTGCTGTGAACAGAGGTGTACAAATATCTGCTTGATCCTCTGCATTCAGTTCTTTTGGATATATACCAAGAAGTGGAATTGCTGAATGATATGGTAAGTCTTGGTTTTTAGGAACTGCCATACTATTTTGCACAGAGGCTGAACCATTTAACATTCCCACCAGCAATGTACAAGTGCTCCTGTTTCTCCACATCCTTGCCAATTCTAACTTACTGCTTGCTTGTTTTTGATAATAACCATTCTAATGAGTGTGAAATGGTATCTATCTCATTGTAGTTTTGATGCATTTCCCTAATGATTAGTGATGTTGAGCATCTTTTCATGTGCTTATTGGCCACTTGTATATTTTCTTTGGAGAAGTCCTTTGCCTCTTTTAAGTACTTTGCCCATTTTTTAATTGTTTGTTGTTGTTGTTGTTGAGTTATTGGAGTTTTTTATATGTTCTGGATATCAATCCTTTTTTAGATATATAATTTGTAAATATTTTCTCCCATTTCTTGGGTTGCCTTTTTATTCTGTTGATAGCATCCTTTTATGCACAAATATTTTTAATCCTGATGTAGTCCAATTTATCTATTTTTTCTTTTGTTGCCTGTGCTTTTTGTGCTGTATCCAAGAAATCATTGCCAAATCCAATGTCATGAAAGTTTTCCCCTGTGTTTCTTCTAAGAGGTTTATAGTTTTAGGTCTTATGTTTATATCTTTGAATCATTTTGAATTAATTTTTGAATATAGTATAAGATAAAGATCCAGTTTCATTATTTTGCATGTGGATATCCAGTTTTCCTAGCAACATTTGTTGAAAAGACTGTCTTTTCTCTGCTGAATGATGTTGGCACCCTTGTCAAAAATCATTTGACCATATATGTGAGGGTTTATTTTTGAGATTTCTATTCTATTCCATTGGTCTACATGTCTGTCTTTATGCTACTACCACATCGTTTTGATTACTGTGGCTTTGCAGTAAGTTTTGAAATCAGGAAGTGTGAGACCTCCAACATTGTTTTTCTTTTTCAAAATTGTTTTGGCTTTTCAGGGACCCTTGAGATTCCATATGAATTTTAGGATGGATTTTTCTATTTTTGCAGAAAACATCATTGAGATTTGACAGGAATTTCATTGACTCTGTAAATTACATTGGGGTAGTATTGACATCTTAATAATATTGTCTTGCAATCCGTAAACATGGGATGTCTTTCCATTTATTTGTGTCTTCTTTAGTTTTTTTTTCAGCAACATTTTATAGTTTTCCATATGGAAGTCCTTTTGCCTCCTTGGTTAAATTTATTCCTAAGTATTTTATTCTTTTTGATGCTATTATAAATGAAATCATTTTCTTAATTTCCTTTTTGGGTTGTTCATTGTTAGTGTATAAAAATGCAACTGATTTTTGTTTGTTGACTTCGTATCTGGTAACTTTCCTGGCTTTGTTTTTAAGTTCTAACAGGGGTGTGTGTGTGTGTAATCTTTGGGGTTTTCTACATATAAGATCACAGCATCTGTGAACAGAGATAATTTTACTTCTTTCTTTCCAATTTGGATACCTTTTATTCCTTTTTCTTGCCTAGTTGCTCTGGCTAGGTCTTCAATAATATGTTGAATAGAAGTGGTGAAACTAGGCATTCATGTCTTGTTCCTAATCTCAGAGGAAAAACTTTCAGTTTTTAAAAAAATCATTGAGTATGATGTTCACTGTGAGTTTTTTCATATATGACTTTTATTATGTTGAGGTAGTTTTCTTCTGTTCCTTGTTTTTTGAGGAAAGGGGTGTTGAATTTTGTCAGATGCCTTTTATACATCAATTGAGGTGATCATACAGATTTTCTTTCATCTGCCAATGTGGTGTATTACATTGATTTTCATATGCTGAAACTTGCAGGAAGAAATCCCACTTGGTCATGGTATATAATCCTTTTAATATGCTGTTGAATTTGGTTTGCTAATATTGTTGAAGATTTTTGCTTCTATATTCATAAAGGATATTAGTCTATAGTTTTCTTTTTTGTACTGGCTTTGATATAAGATAATATTGGCCCCATAGGATGAGGTAAAAGTGTTCCCTCCTCTTCAACTTTTTTTGAAAAGTTTGAGGATTGTTGTTCATTCTTCTTTAAATGTTTGGTAGAATTCATCAGTGAAGCCATCTGGATCTGGGCTCTCCTTTTTTAGGTTTTAAATTATTGATTTAATCTCCTTACTGGTTATAGGTCTATTCAGATTTTCTATTTCTTTATGATTCATCTTGGTAGTTGTGTGTTTCTAGGAAGTTGTCCATTTCATCAAGGTTAACCATTTTTTTTTAATGAATAATTGTTCATTGTACTCTTTTATAATAATTTTTATTCCTAAAATATCAGCTGTGAAGTCTCCACTTTATGATTTTATTCATTTGAGTTTTTCTCTTTTTTTCTTAGTCAGTCTAGCTAAAGGTTTGTCTATTACGTTGATCTTTTCAAAAATCCAACTCTTGATTTCATTTCTTTTGTTGTTGTTGATTTTCTATTCTCTATTTTATTTATTGCTGCTCTAATCTTTATTAGTTTCTTCCTTTTGCTACCTTTGGGTATGGTTTGTTCTTGTTTTTTTTTTTTTAGTTCCTTAAGGTGTAAAGTTAGGTTTTAACTTGAGATCTTTCTTCTTTTGTTTGTTTGTGCTACTGCTTATTTTAATTTTATTTTTAAATTTTAATTTAATTTTTTCAGGGTTTTAAAATTTGAATAAATTTGATCTGTAACATTGTGTAAGTTGAAGGTGTACAATGTATTCCTTTGATACATTTATATATTGTAATGACTGCTGATATAACAATATTTATCATTACATAATTATAGTACAATGTTATTGTCTGTATTCATTATACTATGGCTTATTTACTACTTGTTTCAAGTTTGTACCCTCAAACTATCACTCTTACCCTTTCCACTCCCCATCCTCTGGTAACCACCATTTTACTCTTTTTTTATAGGTTTAACTTTTTATATTCCACATATAAGTAATATCATACAGTACTTGCCTTTGTCTGACTTATCTTGCTTGGCATAATGTGCTCAGGGTGCCTCCATTTTGTTGCAATGGGAGGATATTTTCCTTCCTCATGGTTGAATAATATTCCATTATGTATATGTACCATATCATTTTTATCCATTCATCTGCTGATGGACATTTGGGTTGTTTCCATATTTTGACTGTTGGGAATAATGCTGTGATAAACACAGGAGTGCATATATCTTGTTGAAATACTGTTTTCATTTCCTTTGCATATAAACCCAGAAGTGGAATTGCTGAAGCATATGATAGATGTATTTTTAATTTTTTGAGGAATCTCTATATTGTTTTCCATAGTGGTTGGACCAATTGACACTCCCACCATCGATGTATAAAAGTTCCCTTTTCACCACATCCTTGCCAGCACCTATTGTCTCTTGTCTTCTTGATAATAGCCATTCTAACAGGTGTGAGCTTATATATCACTCTGGTTTCAATTTGCATTTTCCTGATGATTGGTGCCATTGAGCATCTTTTCATGTGCCTGTTGGCCATTTTGCTGCCCTTTTTGGAGAAATGTCTATTTAGTTGTTCTGCCCATTTTTAAATCAGGTTGTTTGTTTTTTTGTTATTAAGTTGACTGAGTTCTTTATATATTTTGAATATTAACCCCTTATCTGTATATGGTTTGCAGAAATTTTCTCCCATTATTATCATTTTGTTAATTGCTTCTTTTGCTGTGCAGAAGCTTTTGAGTTTGATGTAGTCCCATTTGTTGGTTTTTTTCTTCTGTTGTTTGTGCTTTTGGTGTCATGCCAAAAAAAAATATTCTTGTCAAGACCAATATCAATGAGTTTCTTCCTTATATTTTCTTCTAAAAGTTTTATAGTATCAGGTCTATGTTTAAGTCTTTGATCCATTTTGAGTTAATTTTGTGAGTGGTGTGAGTAAGGGTCCAATTCCATTGTTTAACATATGTTTCCCCAGTTTTCCTAGCACCATTTATTGAAGAGACTGTTCGTTCCTCGTTGGGTATTCTTGACTCCTTTGTTGTATAATAGTTGACCATATATGCTGTGACTTAACTCTGGGCTCTCTATTCTGTTCCATTGGTTAATGTGTCTATTTTTGTGCCAGTACCATACTGTTTTTATTACTATGGCTTTGTAGCATAATTTGAAATATGGAAGCATGATGTTTCCAGCGTTGTTCTTTTTTTCTCAGGATTGTCTTGGGTGTTTTGTACTTCCAAACAAATTTTAGAATTATTTTTTCCATTTCTGTGAAAAATATCTTTGGTATTTTAATGGGGGTTGTGTTGAATCTGTACATGGCTTTGAGTAGTATGGGCATTTTGATAATATTAATTCTTCTGATCCATGAACATGGTATGTTTTTCCATTAATTTGTGTCTTCTTTGATATCTTTCAGCAAAGTTTTGTAATTTTTTTGTACAGATCTTTCACTTCCTTGGTTAAATTTATTCCAAAGTATTTTATTGTTTTTAATGCTATTGTGAGTAGGATGGTTTTCTTTATTTCTTTTTCAGATGCAGCATCGTTAATGTAAAGGAACACAATTGATTTCTGTATATTGATTTTGTATCCTGTCACTTTACTGAAATTGTTGATTAATTCCAATAGTTTTTTTAACAGATTCTTTGAGATTTTCTATATATAGGATTATATTATCAGCAAATAATGACTATTTTACTTCTTTCTTTCTGATCTGGATGCCTTTTCTTTCTTTGTCTTGCCTAATTTCTCTAGCTAGGACTTCCAGTACGATATTGAATAGGATTGGTGAGAGTGGATATCCTTGCCTTGTTCCTCCAGTGAGTATATTAGCTGTGGGTTTGTTGTAGATGGTCTTTATTATGTTGAGATATGTTCCTTCTAAACCCAGTTTCTTAAGGGTTTTATCATGAAAGGATGCTTTATTTTGTAAAAACTTTTTCTCTGTCTTTTGAGATGATCATGTGATTTATTTTTCATTTTATTGATGTGATATATTACATTTATTGATTTGTGTATGTTGAACCATCCTTGCATCCTAGGGATAAATACAACTTGGTCATAGTGTATAATCTTTTTAATGTGTTCTTGAATTCTCTTTGCTAGTATTTTGTTGAGAATTTTTGCATTTATATTTATCAGGGCTATTTATCAGGGCTATTGGTCTACAGTTTTCCTTTCTTGGGTTACCCTTATCTGGTTTTGGTATCAAAGTAATGCTGGCCTCTTAGAATGCATTTGGAAGTGTTCCCTTCTCCTTGATATTTTGGAGGAGTTTGAGGAGGATTGGTGTTACTTCTTCTTTAAATGTTTGGTAGGATTCTCCAGTGAAGTCATCAGGTCCTGGAGTTTTCTGTTTTGGGAGTTTTTTGATTACTAATTCAATCTCTTTACTTATTATTTGTCTGTTCTGATTTTCCATTTCTTTCTGATTCAGTCTTGGTAGGTTGTGTGTTTCTAGAAATGTATTCATTTCTTCTAGGTTATGTAATTTGTTGGCATATAATTTTTCATAGTAGTCTCTTATGATTTTATTCCATAGTATTAGTTGTAATGTCTTTTTAATTTCTAGTTTTATTTGAGTCTTCTCTCTTTTTTTCTTAATCTAGCTACAAGTTTGTTGATTTTGTTTATCGTTTCAAAGAACCAGCCCTTAGATTTGTTGATATTTTCTATTGTTTTTCTGGTTTCTAGTTCATTTATTTCTGCTCTGATTCTTATTATTTCCTTCCTTCTGCTAATTCTGGGCTTAGTTTCTTCTTCTTTTTCTAGTTCCTTGAGGTGTAAAGTTAGGTTATTTGAGATCTTTCTAATTTCTTAATATATGCATTTATTGCTATAAACTTTCCTCTCAGAACTGCTTTTGCTGCATCCCATAATATTTGATATGTTCTGTTTTCATTTTTATTTGTTTTGAGATAATTTTTTATTTCTTTTTTGATTTCTCCTTTGACATAATGGTTGTTTAGAAGTGTGTTATTTAGTTTCCACATATTTGTAGATCTTCTCACTTTCCTCTTATTGTTGATCTTTCTTCTGTTTTAATGTAGGGATTTACAGTTACAGATTTCTCTGTTAGCACTGCTTTATTTTCATTCCATATGTTTTAGTATGTTGTGTTTTTATTTTCATTTGTTTAAAGGTTTTTAAAGTAATTTTCCTTGTGATTTTTTCTGTCCCATTTACTTTCTGCTTGTTTGTCGATTTTCCAGTTTTCCTTCTGCTGTTGATTTCTAGTTTCATTACATTCTAACTGGAAAAGATATATATGATTTCAGTTTTTCAAAATTTATTAAAGCTGTTTTGTGCCCTAATATATGGTCTATCCTGGAGAATTAAAATACTTTAAAATTTTGTTTAAAACCATGAGATTGTGCATATGTTTATGTGTTTATGTGTGCATATGTGTGTGTGGGGTCCATTCATGAGAGACAAAGGGAAGGGGATGGCAGAGTCTTTAGCAGAAAATTAAATACCTTTGAACCAAAAGGAGAATATATTGCAGGCAATATATTAAGGATTGGAGAAAATGCTATGTGTAATCAAAGCAACAGCTGAACCATAGCCACAAACTTCCAAGGATGGCTAATATTCAGTTTTCTTTCTGGGTGGTGTTAGGTTCTCTGGGGTCCTGGTTTTTCTTATTTTATTGAAAGCAACCCCCTTTCTCCCTGCCCACCTTGTTTGCAGGGTGGAATCCTCAGGAATCTGGAGCTGCTTGCAGTGAAAAGGAAATGAGGTCTACATCCTAGATTTGTGTTTATACCAGTCCCTATATTCACTTGTCTCTGATTTGTGGGTTTTTGCATGATTATGCTGCAAGATCATCTTCTGAAAGTGAGGGGAGAAGTGAGAATGTATGGAATTTAGATATAATAGAAAAGAATTTCTGGTTATGGTCATGACTAAGCAGCTTGTATTAAACTAACCCTTCTACCAAAGTAACTATAAAATCTGGACAAAGTACATAAAACAAGCACTTGAAGGCACTGGAGAGCAATCAACACAGGCAAGACTTCAGGGGCTACAATTCCAAGAAGGGAGGAACAAGGAGATGAGTTCTACATTCACCTTGAGTGTTTTTCCCGGAGGACAATGACACTCACTGGGTAGGGCGAGGATATGGGGACATGGAGGCATGTGAGAAAGAACAGGGGGAAGGAAGAATAAAGTCTCAGCAGAAAGCAGTAGTTTCACCAAACTGAGGAAATAAAGGATTTGGTGTTTGTGGCTGCCAAAGCAGCTAGGCTTTGAGAAAATATACTGGAGAAAGGAGGACCACAGAGAAGTGAGGCTCAAAATATGATGTAGTCTCCTTTCAAGGCATTTTTGGATTTCTTAGGCATTCTGTGCAAGATGAGATTTCAAGAAATCTAGGAGAAAGCGAACTGGGAGGCTAAAGAGCTGAGCAGAGGTTTTAGGAGTCATGGGTTTCAAAGAGTACAGGAATAGGAAACCAGGGCTCGCTAAGGTGGAGGTATCCTGAGAACAGTTCAGGCTTGCAGTTGAGATCTCTGAAAGGTCATGTTCCTGAGTAAGGGTCACATCCCAGAAATAAGAGCAAAATTGTTTTAGATTATTTTAATAAAACACCTGAAAATACTCTTTAAATGAGATCAAAGTGATCTGCCTTACTCTATCTGCTTCTAAAAGAAAACTTTGTTACATTGTTTTTAAATTTTTAAAATATAATGTTTAGCATTCAGTAAAAAATGAGGCATGTAAGAAAGAGGACAAATGATCAAGAACCAAGAGAAGAAATAAGCAACAGATACATATTCACAGGTGACTGAAATTTTGGTCAATACTAGGATGAACAATTATCTGAATAAAACCACTTTTTAAACCTAAAAATGAGTTAAATGCAATTTTTGTAAATGAGTTAAATACAACTTGGGGCTCTAATTGCTCAAGAGCCTTTTTTTTTTTTTTTTTTTCAAGAGCCTTTTTGATGAACACTTTTTATAGTCTCAGAAATTTCTTAAGGGCCTTTTTCATGTCTTTGTTCCTAAGACTATATATAACAGGGTTAAGAAGTGGAGTCACAACAGAATAAAACAGAGTCACAATCTTCTGCATTCCAGCTTCATGCTCAGATGTTGGGCTCCCATACATGACCAGTACTGAACCACAGAACAATGAAACCACAGCCAGATGGGACCCACAGGTGGAGAAAGCTTTTCTTCGTCCAGCTGCTGAAGGGACTTTCAGTACAGCTCTCAGAACCAGAGCATAGGACCCCATGATGAAGAGAAAGGTAATGATGAGAGGCAGAGGACTTAAAGTGGAGAAGACAAGCTCCATCACAGGAGCTTTTTGGCAAGTGAGTACTAGAAGAGGACCTGGGTCACATAGAAAGTGGTCAATAATCCTGGATCCACAGAAGGACATTTGGGAGGTGATGATGATGGGAATCAAGAACCAGAGGAAACCAAGCACCCAGCAGCTGATCACAAGATTGGTGCAGAGACGGCCAGTCATAAGAGTAGGGTAATGTAGAGGCCGGCAGATGGCAAGGTATCGATCAAATGCCATAATACCCAAGAAAAGGCATTCTGTAGAACCCAAGGAGAAGAAAAAGTAGAACTGGAGAAAGCACCAAGAGAAGGAGATGACCTTGTTGTCCGAGAGGAAGTTGGCCAACATGTTGGGGACAGTAGAGGTGACATACCAGATCTCTAGGAAGGAGAAGTTGGCGAGCAGGATGTACATGGGGGTGTGGAGTCTCTGATCCCAGTGCACAGCACAGATGATAGAACCATTGCCCATGAGGGTCAGGAGGTGGACACCAGAGAAGAGCACAAAGAGGAGGATCTGTCCCTCCTTGGGGCAAGAGAAGCCCAGGAGGATGAAGCCAGTGATGGTGCTGGAGTTGTTGGGGATGTTGGAGATTTTCATGGGTCTGGGAGCTGTAAAAAGACCATCAAATTATTGAATGATTGTAAAGACAGATGGGGACCCAGATATGCACTGAAGCCACCCTGGGGAATGCAATAAACATTTATATATCAACAGTTACTATTTTTGTCTAATCCTGAAATACTGTCCTGGCTTAGTGGTTGGATTGTAAAAACACAAGGAGTCAGTGAATATCAGTAGATAGAGACGTTTACTTATTGTGAAATGTATGGAAACATGCTTAACATTTAATTCATTATATATAAAACTCTGCAGTAACTACCACTGAGGTCAAGAAATAGATTATCACTTGTACCCTAGAATCTCCTCTTGTGCTCCCTGTCCCTCCAATTGTCAACATTCTCCTTTCCTGATGGTAATCATCTCCCTGTTTTTCTTTATTTTAATAGCTAAGTATGCATTCTGAAACAAAATTTTAAAGTTTTGCTTGTCTTTATACTTTACATAAGTGAAATAATGGTATATATAGTATTTGGATGGCTTCTTTTGTTCAAAGGTAAGTTTTTTGAAATTCATGTTGTTATGTGTATCTATAGTGTGTCCATTTTACCACTCTATACTATTACGTTCTATGAATAAACCACCACTTATTAAACCATTGTACTATAGATATTTTGGCTATTTCTAGTTTGGAGCTCTTAGGAATAATGCCACTCTGAACATATAGTTCCTTTTTCCTGGTTCACACATGCATGCATTTCTGTAGGCTGGATCATAGGGTGTGTGTATCTTCAACTTTAGCAGATTAAGCTAAACAGTGTTCCATCATTATTGCACTATTTATCACTCCCACTGACAGTATATGAAAGCTCTGATTGTCAACATTCTCTTCTAATGGTAAGGTCTCTATTTACCAGAGCCTGGGGAATGAGATACAGACTGCATTTTAATGGCTTCTCTTTTTTTTTTCTTTTCTTTTCTTTCTTCCTGGCAGTATTTTTTTTTTTTTTTCAGAGTAGGTGCTTATGTCAGAACTGTTTTGCTCTCAAGGGAGAGTATTCTGGAAATTATAAAGAAAACTGTCTTCAAACTTGGTTTAGGAGAACATTTTAATGCATGATGTAATTTACAGCCACCTTTATCTTATATGAGCTTTGAGTGTTGTGATCAGCCTTATGATCTAAAGAAGACATGTCTTTACTGTACTCCTACGTTTCTTATATACCTCTCTCAGGAGAGAATTCTTTGAAGTGGCTCACTCAGGAGCATTTCCTAAGCAGCAAGTTTCAACAGAACTTTGTCATCAGCTCAAAATCAATTTGCCTGAGAAGTTACTTTATAAGAAGTGATTGGGAATTAGCATAATGCTTTGCACTTAGACAGCTTTTAATAAATATTTATAAAATGAATGAATAAATGCACTGTTTTAGCTTCCAGAAAGAGATCATGCCAACACAGCTACTTGTGGACAAAGCTGATTTAGATTGTGTGGCCATGGAACAGGACTACTGGAATCACTTTTCTCTTTTGAAGTACTTAACTAATGCATTGATTCTGTTTGATAATGCAATCTACCAGTTTCAGGAGTAAAACATTCAAATTAATTGTAGGAAATAACCGCAGCTCACTTCTGTTAATAGAGTTCCCAGCCACTTAGGGTAGAGATCCCCCAGCTGAGAGAAAGGATCAACAATAATCTGGTCTTGTTGAAACAGGTCTTTGATTATCTGGGTTGGGAATATGACTATGCAAAATCCATTGGTTCCTATTCTAGTTATATAAACTGTAGAACATGATATTATTGATTTAATGTTAAGGTACATGTAGCAAGAAACTTGAAAAGAAGAGAAAATTAGAAATTTTTTTGCTCCCTCTCCCAGTCTTGGCAGAATGACTTTGGATGGTTATCCATTTCCATAATAGCTTTATACTTTTCTGAGTTAAAAAAACTTTGTTAAATAATTCTGCACTCAGACCTTGGTCTTGGTTATTATAGCCTCTGTAAATAGGACATGTATAAGGAACACAAAACATATCTATTTTCCATTATCTGGAATCAATCAGTCAATCATAAGTTATTTTTGAGAGTTGGCATAGTTATCCAAGGAAACTGACAATAGTCTTTGAAATATTCAAAAGCAATAAGACCTCCCTGAATAAATGGCAGAAGGTGTCAGGAGATAGGTAGTTGATTACAGTGTATTTTTGTTTTGTTTTTGGAGAGGAAGAAAAATTGTGACAGGAGACTAGTAAACCAATTAATATTTCAAAATTTATAAAATGTGTACAAAAGCTTCCATCTCTGAGCCAGATCTAGTTCTGGATTTTATATGATTTCAATGACATGGGGGACTCATGTGGCCAATAAAATTTCCCAAGATCCTGGTAGTTTATATCTTGTATTACCTGAGGTCTTTTAGTGCCACAGCTGTGGGAGGAACAGGTTCTGGTTCTTGTACCATAAACTTACACTTTCTAAATGCCCTTTCCTATCTGATTTTAAGAACATGTGACTAGGGACTGAGATTAAGTTTCAGATACCAAACATTCATCTCTTGAAGGTGAACTTAAACCAGACATGAAATATCTAATATATATTTGCATTATTTTACACTATTCTCATTGAGGATGAAAATATTCAGAATGTGGTATTTTCTTTTGTTTTAAATTCTTCTCCATTATGGTTTATTACAGGATATTGAATATAGTTCCCTGTGCTATACAGTAGGACCCTGTTGTTTATCTATTTTATATATAGTACAGTAAGTCCCCTACATACAAACCCTCAAGTTGTGAACTTTCAAACATGCAAACGTGCATTCCATCAACGTCAGGCGTGAGTGGAATTGCAGCTTGCCCTCCATCAACTATTGCTGATGCTCCTTCAGCTCAACCATCTCCCACCTCCTCTCCCTCCTCCAGTCAGTAACTCTTCTTGCCTGTTCACTTGATGCCACCCCCTATATGCCAGCTGTTGTACTGTACTACTGTACTTTTCAAGGTACTGTACCGTAAGATTAAAAATGTTTTCTTTATTTTTTGTGTGTGTTTGTTTTTTATGTATTATTTGTGTGAAAAGTATTATAAACCTATTACAGTACAGTACTATATAGCTGATTGTGTTAGTTGGATACCTAGGCTAACTTTGTTGGACTTAACGAACAAATTGGACTTACAAACGCGCCCTTGGAACGAGACTCGTTCGTATGTAGGGGACTTACTGTAGTTTGTATCTGCTAATCCCAAAGTCCTAATGTATCCGTTCCCCACCCCCTTTCCCCTTCGGTAACCGTAAGTTTGTTTTCTGTGTACTGGGTCTGTTTCTGTTTTGTAAATAAATTCATTTGTATCATATTTTAGATTCCACATGTGATATCATATGATATTTGTCTTTCTCTTTTTGACTTACTTCACTTAGTATAATCATCTCTAGGTCCATTCATGTTGCCGCAAATGGCATTATTTCATTCTTTTTTTATAGCTGAGTAGTATTCCATTGTGTATATATGCAGAATGTGGTATTTTCTGAAACAACTCTCTGCTTTTCTGAACCATTTTTTTCTAATGTCCTGTTCTTTGAAGGAGGCTGTTAACAAATGTTAGAGCCATAAGGATACAGTAGCTGCTAATGAATAGAAGGAGTCACTCAAAAGAAAATTGGGTATAACATATGAAGGTCACTTATAAACTTTAAATTCCATAAAGTTTAAAAAAAGTCCTTTTTAGGTCTACAGGTTTAACACCAATTTAGAGAAGAGTCACCCAGTTTTCAATAGGTCAAAATAATTTGTTACTAATTGTGCTTGGGGCGTTTTTAATCAAAGTGTTTTGCAGGATGCTTCTAAAAGTTTATATATATATATATATATATATATATTTATATATATTTATATATATATTTATATATATATATATATATTGTGCTAATCATTTTGACGATCGTCTCAAAATATTTTCAGCACTTTAAGTGGCTTAGTTAATGTTCAAGAACTTACTTTCTGTCTGGTCTATTTCAATGTTACATTTCTTCTTTTACCCCTCACATCCAACTCATCAGCAGGGTGCTTCTGTTTCTAAAGTATGGCTCATATCATGCACTCCTCTGTCTTTACTGTCATCTCTCAAGTTCAGATTATCATTTTTTCTTCCTTGGACTTCTGCAGCAGCATTCTAACCCAGCTCCTTGCTTCTACTTTTGCCCTTCTACCCTCCGTTTTCCAAGCAGCAACAGAGTACTCCTTAAAAATGGAAAAACTGATCATGTTAGACTTTTAAGTAAAACCTTTTTCTCTCAGCAATTCTGTGCCAGGCAGTTTTACAAAGCTGTTCTAGAGAACAGGAAGGTGTTCTAGAAAACAGGAATTGCCATCGCCATTTTATGTTCAATCTAAGATATTTAACTAGATTGTATTGCTACTCACCTTTTATTACGGAGCTCCTCTGTACAGAAGAAACTGATGTTACTTGCCTCAAGTCTGAGTTGAAGCTGTCAAAAAAACAACCAAACAAACAAACAAAAAAAGGCTGGTAAATTCACCCTGCATGGACTACAGAGGGCACTATGAACATGGGTACAATGGTGTCTGTGTTTATGTACCCAGGCCACTTAGACTGAGTTAACAACAATCACCTTGTTTTTTGGTTTACTTGTTAAATTAGTCAACCCTGGAAAAGTTGAGATAGACTATGTCGGAGTGAGCCAGGCCATGCCACACACAGTACAAGGAAGACATTCACTGATATTTTAATTTTCCCTTAAAGCTTAGTATAGTAGAAGTCTTGGTACCCATTTATTGGCCCTCTCTCTACAGCCAAGCCAGAGATGTCTCATCACAATTCAATTCCCTCCTTTAGTTAGTTTGTATGGTTTCAGTGAGGGGGCTGCCACATCTGTAACACTGGATAATCTGTTTCTGGAAAATACTTAAAAGTAAGGATAATTTTTCAGACTGGGATGAGTGGTAGGCAGCTGTGTATGATAGAAAAAGCATTGGATTTAGAGTTAAGAGCTTTTGTTTACTAGTCATAGGAAATTAATACTCAGTTTCCTTAGCTATAAAATGCACATAATTATGCCTTCTTTAAAGGGCTGTTATAAAGATAACTGAAGGAGATAAATTCCTATGGAAGTAACTTGACCATTGCCTGACCAGTAAGAGCTTAAGAAGTATTGGTTGTATGTGTATGGCCATAGCAAATTCGAAGAGAGCTGTGGGTAAAAGCCAGTAGATTATGATTCTTTACTCTGTTAAACACTACATAACCTTGTTACCTGGATCAGCAAAGGGAATTCTAAGCTGAAGCTTCTCAAAAGTTTCTTTTTAATTTTCTTAGTGAGAAGAGATAGTCTTCTTGACAATAACCAGAGAGGAGAAAAGAGGTGGAAACTGTTGTGATAAGGATACTTGAATGTGTTTGCTGAAGGATGGAGGGATTATAAGCAGGGCCTGCCAGGAAGTCCTGTTTTTCTGATCCTTGAGGATCCATTTATTGTTGCTAAAAGGAAAACACTGTCAAGAGACATCTCTATGCGTGTTAGTCACTTCCCTTGGGACCTTCCTTAATTTCTGTGTTTTTTTTTTTCTATGCAAGATGAAATAATATATTTCCTTACTTTAAAACGCTCACAGATAGAATGAAATATTAACAAATCAACTGATTGTTTGATTAATTAATCAACCAATAAGTCTATCTCTAACTTCCCTAAATGTGCCTACCATGTGGCCAATGAAGAATCTTACAAACCTGAAGGGGATAAATGCAGCCCCAGATGACCATAACTGATCTGACATTCACAACTAGACCTCAAAGTTATTACAGGCTGATCAGACACTCTCAGCTAGGTCATGCTGTTCTGTTATTGGACACAAACATGAGACAAAACAAAGCTACTTTATAATTTTGTCTAAGCATAGAAAAAAACAAAGTCACTGTGCCAACCATGAAATACCAAATATCTTCCTCTCTTGGCTAAAATGAGTGTCTGCTACTTTTGTTTTTAAAAAGCCAATTACAGCTTTATTCTCCTTCTCTGCCCTCTCTATAGATAAAATTTGTTGAGATACCTAGTCATAGAATTGCCCTTGCTTTGACAACATCCAATCTGGAGCAAACCACCACTTCCTTAGACCCTCCCTCAAATCAGTCAACCAAAGCATTATCCTATAATAGATTATTTTTAAAAATTGAAGTATAATTGATTTACAATGTTGTGTTAGTTTCAGATGTACAGCAAAGTGATTCAGTTATACATATATATGTATATATATTCTTTTTCAGATTCTTTTCCATTATAGGTTATTACAAGATATTGAATATAGTTCCTTGTGTTATACAGTAGGTCCCTGTTTATCTCTTTTATATATAGAAGTGTGTATATGTTAATCCCAAATTCCTAATTTATCTCTCCCGCACTTTCCCCTTTGGTGAGCATAAGTTTGTTTTCTATGTCTGTGAGTCTACTTCTGTTTTGTAAATAAGTTCATTGTATCATATTTTAGATTCCACATATAAGTGATATCATATAGTATTTGTCTTTCACTTTCTGACTTACTTTACTTAGTAAGATGATGTTTAGATCCATCTATGTTGCTGCAAAAGGTATTATTTCATTGTTTCTTATGGCTGAGTAATATTCCATGGTATATGTATACTATATCTTCTTTATCCATTCATCTGTTGATGGACATTTAGGTTGCTTCCATGTCTTGGCTATTGCAAATACTCTTACTATGAGCATTGGGGTGCATGTATTTTTTCCAAGTAGAGTTTTCTCCGGATATATATGCCCAGGAGTGGGATCGTTGGATCATATGGTAATTCTATTTTTAGTTTTTTAAGGAATCTCCATATTGTTCTCCATAGTGGCTGTACCAATTTATATTCCCATCAACAGTGTAGGAGGGTTCCTTTTTTCTTTTTTTAATTAATTTATTTTATTTTCTTTATTTTTGGCTGTGTTGGTCTTCATTGCTCTGTGCGGGCCCTCTCCAGTTGCAGCGAGCAGGGACCACTCCTCCTGTGGTGCGCAGGCTTCTCACTGCGGTGGCCTCTCCTGTTGCGGAGCACGGGCTCTAGGCGGGCGGGCCCCAACAGTTGTGGCTTGTGGGCTCAGTAGCTGTGGCTTGTGGGCTGTAGAGCTCAGGCTCAGTAGTTGTGGTGCACGGGCCCAGCCGTTCCGCAGCATGTGGTATCCTCCCGGAACAGGGCTTGAACCTGTGTCCCCTGCATTGGCAGGCGGATTCCCAACCACTGCGCCACCAGGGAAGCCCCAAGGGTTCCTTTTTCTCAGCACCCTCTCCAGCATTTATTGTTTATAGACTTTTTTTTTTTATGATGAAAGCTTGATGGTATTCACGTTGCTTAATTTGTGTCATGCTTTATTTATTTATTTATTTATTTTATGGCTGTGTTGGGTCTTCATTTCTGTGCGAGGGCTTTCTCTAGTTGTGGCAAGCGGGGGCCACTCTGCATCGCGGTGCGCAGGCCTCTCACTATCGCAGCCTCTCTTGTTGCGGAGCACAGGCTCCAGACGCGCAGGCTCAGCAATTGTGGCTCACGGGCCCAGTTGCTCCGCGGCATGTGGGATCTTCCCAGACCAGGGCTCAAGCCCGTGTCCCCTGCATTGGCAGGCAGATTCTCAACCACTGTGCCACCAGGGAAGCCCTATAGACTTTTCGATGATGGCCATTCTGACAGGTGTGAGGTGAGGGTCAGACTTTTGGATTAAGGCAGATCATCAGAAAGCTGATATTTGGACCACAGTTCTTAGATCTGGAAAGAATTTCTTCCACTGAGTTATACTTCTATATAATGTCTTTGAATCTTATTAAGAAATGCTGTAAGAAGCAGATGTATTGAACTATATGTATATATGTCAGATATTTTGGGGAACCACTGTTCAGTGTATCTCTTAGTCTCCTTCGTATGAAAGAAATTACAGAACTACATGCCAGTATTTTAGCTTTCTCTGTGAACTGACTTGTTTTCTTCTTACAGTTAATGAAAATCATGTAACAGATAATGTGTCCCCATTCTCCACTTCATTTTTTTAATTCAAAAAAAAACACTTTATAGAGAATCATATCTGAACACTTGAAAAAACTTCAACACTGAAGATGCTTTTTGATGATTCCACACTTTGTTTTAAAGGGAGTTCATAACACATTTATAGGCTTGACTTAATGCCAGCATAATATCCTATAGTCCACAAATCATCATCTTCTTTTTCTTTTTTAAATCCATATTTCTTTTATTCTTTCTTTTAGTGCACTTTAGTACATCAGATCCTTAATGGAACAAAGTGGAATATAGCATAATAAAGGCACATATAAATGATATGTAAGTAAATAGGTAGTTCCAAGATAAGAAGAGCTTATGAAGGTATGGATTGTACTAAGGAGAGATTTTTATTAAGCCTTCCTCTTAGTATATAGTATTGAGCAGGCTTCCCCAGGAGTTCATATAAAACACATTTTATTGTGGCCTAGAAGGTTCTAGATGATTTGATGCTGCCTACCTTTCCAGCCTCATATACCATTTTCCTTCTCACTAGCCAAATCAACATTTCTTATTCTTTGAAAACCCCAGGCTTTTAGCTCTACTTACTTGGGACTTGATTGCCCTAGATCTTTGCATGCTATATTATCTTACTTTGAAATATCACTTCCTAGCAAAGGCATTCTCTAACCTTTTGGATCTAAACTATGCCCTATCCCACCCCAACAATTTCTATATTCATACTATCCTTTATTCTTTTTTTAATTTAATTTTTTTATACAGCATGTTCTTGTTAGTTATGTATTTTATACATATTTGTGTATACATGTCAATCCCAATCTCCCAATTCATCCCACCACCACCACCACCACCCCTCCACTTTCTACCCTTGGTGTCCATACGTTTGTTCTCTACATCTGTGTCTCTATTTCTGCCTTCCAAACTGGTTCATCTGTACCATTTTTCTATATTCCACATATGTGTGTTAATATACGATCCTTGTTTTTCTCTTTCTGACTTAACTTCACTCTGTATGACAGTCCCTATGTCCATCCACATCTCTACAAATGACCCAATTTCGTTCCTTTTTATGGCTGAGTAATAGTCCATTGTGTATATGTACAACATCTTCTTTATCCATTCGTCTGTTGATGGGCATTTAGGTTGCTTCCATGACCTGGCTATTGTAAATAGTGCTGCAGTGAACATTGGGGTGCATGTGTCTTTTTGAATTATGGTTTTCTCAGGGTATATGCCCAGTAGTGGGATTGCTGGGTCATATGGTAATTCTACATTTAGTTTTTTAAGGAACCTCCATACTGTTCTCCATAGTGGCTGTATCAATTTACATTCCCACCAACAGTGCAAGAGGGTTCCCTTTTCTCCACACCCTCTCCAGCATTTGTAGATTTTCTGATAATGCCCATTCTGACTGGTGTAAGGTGATACCTTATTGTAGTTTTGATTCCCATTTCTCTAATAATTAGTGATGTTGAGCATCTTTTCATGTGCTTCTTGGCCATCTGTATGTCTTCTTTGGAGAAATGTCTATTTAGTTCTTCTGCCCATTTTTTGATTGGGTTGTTTGTTTTTTTGATATTGAGTTGCATGGGCTGTTTATATATTTTGGAGATTAATCCTTTGTCCATTGATTCGTTTGCAAATATTTTCTCCCATTCTGAGGGTTGTCTTTTTGTCTTGTTTATAGTTTCCTTTGCTGTGCAAAAGTTTTTATGTTTCATTAGGTCCCAGTTGTTTATTTTTGTTTTCATTTCCGTTACTCTAGGAGGTGGGTCAAAAAAGATCTTGCTGTGATTTATGTCAAAGAGTGTTCTTCCTGTGTTTTCATCTAAGAGTTTTATAGTGTCCGGTCTTTCATTTAGGTCTTTAATCCATTTTGAGCTTATTTTTGTGTATGGTGTTAGGGAGTGTTCTAATTTCATTCCTTTACATGTGGCTGTCCAGTTTTCCCAGCACCACTTATTGAAGACACTGCCTTTTCTCCACTGTATATCCTTGCCTCCTTTGTCATAGGTTAGTTGACCGTAGGTGTGTGGGTTTATCTCTGGGCTTTGTATCCTGTTCCATTGATCTATATTTCTGTTTTTGTGCCAGTACCATATGTCTTGATTACTATAGCTTTGTAGTATAGTCTGAAGTCAAGGAGTCTGATTCCTCCAGCTCCATTTTTTCCCCTCAAGACTGCTTTGGCTATTTGGGTCTTTCGTGTCTCCATACAAATTTTAAGATTTTTTCTTCTAGTTCTGTAAAAAATGTCATTGGTAATTTGATAGGGATTGCATTGAATCTGTAGATTGCTTTGGGTAGTATAGTCATTTTCACAATGTTGATTCTTCCAGTCTAAGAACATGGTATATCTCTCCATCTGTTTGTGTCATCTTTGATTTCTTTCATCAGTGTCTTATAGTTTTCTGAGTACAGGTCTTTTACCTCCTTAGGTAGGTTTATTCCTAGATATTTTATTCTTTTTGTTGCAGTGGTGAATGGGAGTTTCCTTAATTTCTATTTCTGATCTTTTGTTGTTAGTGTATAGAAATGCAAGAGATTTCTGTGCATTAATTTTGTATCCTGCAATGTTACCAAACTAATTGATTAGATCTTGTAGTTTTCTGGTGGTATCTTTAGGATTCTATATGTATAGTATAATGTCATCTGCAAACAGTGACAGTTTTACTTCTTCTTTTCCAATTGTATTCCTTTTATTTCTTTTTCTTCTATAATAGGCATGGCTAGGACTTCCAAAACTCTGTTGAATAATAGTGGTGAGAGTGGACATTCTTGTCTTGTTCCTGATCTTAGAGGATATGCTTTCAGTTTTTCACCATGGAGAATGATGTTTGCTGTGGGTTTGTTTTATATGGCCTTTATTATGTTGAGGTACGTTCCCTCTATGCCCACTTTCTAGAGGATTTTTTATCATAAATTGGTGTTGAATTTTGTCAAAAGCTTTTCTGCATCTATTGAGATGATCATATGGTTTTTATTCTTCAATTGGTTAATATGGTGTATCACATTGATTAATTTGTGTATATTGAAGAATCCTTGCATCCCTGGGATAAATCTCACTTGATCATGGTGTATGATCCTTTTGATGCGTTGTTGGATTCTGTTTGCTAGTATTTTGTTGAGGATTTTTGCATCTGTATTCATCAGTGATATTGGTCTGTAATTTTCTTTTTTTGTAGTATCTTTGTCTGGTTTTAGTATCAGGGTGATGGTGGCCTCATAGAATGAGTTTGGGAGTGTTCCTTCCTCTGCAATTTTTTGGAAGAGTTTGAGAAGGATGGGTGTTACCTCTTCTCTAAATGTTTGATAGAATTCACCTGTGAAGCCATCTGGTCCTGGACTTCTGTTTGTTGGAAGATTTTTAATCACATTTTCAATTTCATTACTTGTGATTAGTCTGTTCATATTTTCTGTTTCTTCCTGGTTCAGTCTTGGAAGGTTATACCATTCTAAGAATTTGTCCATTTCTTCCAGGTTGTCCGTTTTACTGGCATAGAGTTAGTTGCTTGTAGTAGTCTCTTATGACACTTTGTATTTCTACAGTGTCCATTGTAACTTCTCCTTTTTCATTTCTAACTTTATTGATGTGAGTCCTCTCCCTCTTTATCTTGCTGAGTCTGGCTAAAGATTTATCCATTTTGTTTATCTTCTCAAAGAACCAGCTTTTAGTTTTATTGACCTTTGCTATTGTTTTCTTTGTTTCTATTTCATTTATTTCTACTCTGATCTTTATGATTTCTTTCCTTCTACTAACTTTGGGTTTTCTTTCTTCTTCTTTCCCTAGTTCCTTTAGGTGTAAGGTTAAATTGTTTATTTGAGATTTTTCTTGTTTCTTGAGGTAGTATTGTATTGCTGTAAACCTCCCTCTTAGAACTGCTGTTGCTGTATCCCGTAGGGTTTGGATCATCGTGTTTTGTTGTCATTTGTCTCTAGGTATTTTTTGATTTCCTCTTTGATTTCTTCAGTGATCTCTTGGTTATTTAGTAGTGTATTGTTTAGCCTCCATGTGTTTGTGTTTTTTACATTTTTCCCTGTAATTTATTTCTATCTCATAGCGTTGTGGTCAGAAAAGATGCTTGATATGATTTCAATTTTCTTAAATTTACCAAGGCTTGATTTGTGACCCAAGATGTGATCTATCCTGGAGAATGTTCTGTGTGCACTTCAGAAGAAAGTGTAATCTGATGTTTTCAGATGGAATGTCCTATAAATTTCAATTAAATCTATCTGGTCTATTGTATCATTTAAAGCTTGTGTTTCCTTATTAATTTTCTGTTTGGATGATCTGTCCATTGGTGTAAGTGAGGTGCTAAAGTCTCCCACTATTATTGTGTTACTGTCAGTTTCCTCTTTTATAGCTGTTAGCAGTTGCCTTATGTATTGAGGTGCTCCTATGTTGGGTGCATATATATTTATAATTGCTGTATCTTCTTCTTAGATTGATCACTTGATCATTATGTAGTGTCCTTCTTTGGTAACATTCTTTATTTTAAAGTCCTTTTTATCTGATATGAGTATTGCTATTCCAGCTTTCTTTTGATTTCCATTTGCATAGAATATCTTTTTCCATCCCCTCACTTTCAGTCTGTATGTGTCCTAGGTCTGAAATGGGTCTCTTGTAGACAGCATATATATGGGTCTTGTTTTTGTATCCATTCAATGAGCCTGTGTTTTTTGGTTGGAGCATTTAATCCATTCACATTTAAGGTAATTATCGATATGTATGTTCCTATTACCATTTTCTTAATTGTTTTAGGTTTGTTTTTGTCGGTCCTTTTCTTCTCTTGTGTTTCCCACTTGGAGAAGTTTTTTTAGCGTTTATTGTAGAACTGGTTTGGTGGTCTGAATTCTCTTAACTTTTGCTTATCTGTAAAGGTTTTAATTTCTCCATCGAATCTGAATGAGATCCTTGCTGGGTAGAGTAATCTTGGTTGTAGGTTCTTCCCTTCCATCACTTTAAATATATCGTGCCAGTCCCTTCTGGCTTGTAGAGTTTCTGCTGAGAAAACAGCTGTTAATGTTATGGGAGTTCCCTTGTATGTTTTTTGTCATTTTTCCCTTGTTGCATTTAATCATTTTTCTTTGTCTTTAATTTTTGTCAATTTGATTACTATGTGTCTTGGCATGTTTCTCCTTGGGTTTATCCTGCCTGGGACTCTCTGCACTTCCTGGACTTGGGTGGCTATTTCTTTTCCCATGTTAGGGAAGTTTTTGACTATAATCTCTTCAAATATTTTCTCGGGTCCTTTCTCTCTCTCTTCTCCTTCTGGGACCCCTATAATGCGAATGTTGTTGCATTTAATCTTGTCCCAGAGGTCTCTTAGGCTGTCTTCATTTCTTTTCATTCTTTTTTCTTTATTCTGGTCTGTGGTAGTGAATTCCACCATTCTGTCTTCCAGGTCACTTATCTGTTCTTCTGCCTCTGTTATTCTGCTATTGATTTCTTCTAGTCTATTTTTCATTTCAGTTATTGTGTTGTTCATCTGTGTTTGTTTGTTCTTTAATTTTTCTAAGTCTTTGTTAAACATTTCTTGCATGTTTTCAACCTTTGCCTCCATTCTTTTTCTGAGGTCCTGGATCATCTTCACTATCATTATTCTGAAATCCTTTTCTGGATGGTTGCCTTTCTCCACTTCATTTAATTGTTTTTCTGGGGTTTTATCTTGTTCCTTCATCTGGCACATAGCCCTCTGCCTTTTCATTTTGTCTATCTTTCTGTGAATGTGCTGTAGGATTCATAGGCTGCAAGATTGTAGTTCTTCTTGCTTCTGCTGTCTGCCCTGTGGTGGATGAGGCTGTCTAAGAGGCTTGTGCAAGCTTCCTGATGGGAAGGACTGGTGGTGGGTAGAGCTGGGTGTTGCTCTGTTGGGCGGAGCTCAGTAAAACTTTAATTCGCTTGTCTGCTGATGGGTGGGGCTGAATTCCCTCCCTGTTGGTTGTTTGGCCTGAGGCGACCCAACACTGGCACCTACAGGCTCTTTGGGCTAATGGAAGACTCTGGGAGGGGTCATGCCAAGAAGTACTTCCCAGAACTTCTGCTGCCGGTGTCCTTGTTCCTGTGGTGAGCCACAACTGCCCCCCACCTCTGCAGGAGACCCTCCAACACTAGCAGGTAGTTCTGGTTCAGTTCTCCTGTGGGGTCACTGCTCCTTCTTCCGGGTCCTGATGCACACACTACTTTGTGTGTGCCCTCCAAGAGTGGAGTCTCTGTTTCCCCCAGTCCTGTCCAAGTCCTGCAATCAAATCCCACTAGCCTTCAAAGTCTGATTCTCTGGTAATTCCTCCTCCTGTTGCTGGACCCCCAGGTTGGGAAGCCTGATGTGGGGCTCAGAACCTTCACTCCAGTGGGTGGACTTTTGTGATATAAGTGTTCTCCAGTTTGTGAGTCACCCACCCAGCAGTTATGGGATTTGATTTTATTGTGATTGTGCCCCTCCTACCATCTCATTGCGACTTCTCCTTTGTCTTTGGATGTGGGGTATCTTTTTTGGTGAGTTCCAGTATCTTCCTGTTGATGATTGTTTAGCAATTAGTTGTGATTCTGGTGCTTTCGCAAGAGGGAGTGAGCGCACGTCCATCTACTCTGCCATTTTGAACCAATCTCTATTGTTGTTGCTTTAATGAGATATAATTGACATATAACGTGTTAGTTTCAGGTGTACAACATAATTTAATATATGTAAATATCATGAAACGATTACCACAATAAGTCTAGTTATAGTTGACATCCATCTCCACATACAGTTACAAATTTGCTTTTTCTTTATCCTTTATTGTTTTTACATTTATTATAACTACTGGAATTGGTAGTTATAATTCGTAATTATAGATTTATGTGTTTAACTTCTTATCATCTGTCTCCCTCACTAGAATGTAAGTTTCACAAAGGCTTGGACTTAATCTTCTACATAGATGTAAACCCAGTGCACATCAAAGAGGTAAATAAATGTTTACTGAATGAATGAATGAATGAAATGCATCAACCCCAGATGCCAAGTGACTAACTCATTTATGACCAAATAGTTGAGTCAAATCACCTGGACCTGTCATAAAATTCCTCTGCATGTGTCTTCATCTCAGTATCTTAGAATCACTGGCTTTTTTTTGTTTGCTTCCATTTTTTAAATTTAATTTTTATTGGAGTAAAGTGGATTTATAATGTTGTGTTAGTTTCAGGTGTACAGCAAAGTGAATCTGTTGTACATATCCATATATCCATTCTTTTTTAGATTCTTTTCCCATGTAGGCCATTACAGAATATTGAGTAGAGTTCCCTATGCTATACAGTAGGTCCTTATTAGTTATCTATTTTATATATAAATAGTATGTATATGTCAATCTCAATCTTCCAATTTATCCCTCACCCCCCTTACCCTCTGGTAACCATAAGTTTATTGTCTACATCTGTAATTCTATTTCTGTTTTGTAGATAAGTTCATTTGTACCTTTTTTTAGATTCCACATATAACTGATATCGTACAATATTTGTCTTTCTCTGTCTGACTTACTTCACTCAGTGTGGCAATCTCTATGTCCATCCATGTTGCTGCAAATGGCATTATTTCATTCTTTTTTTTATGGCTGAGTTATATTCCATTGTATATATGTACCACATCTTCTTCATCCATTCCTCTGTTGATGGACATTTAGGTTGCTTCCATGTCCTGGCTATTGTAAATAGTGCTGCAATGAACATTGTGGTGAATGTAACTTTTCAAATTATGGTTTTCTCCAACAAGGGATTAATCTCCAAATATACAAACAGCTTATGCAGCTCTTTATCAAAAAAACCCAAACAACCCAATCAAAAAATGGGTGGAAGATCTAAAAAGACATTTCTCCAAAGAAGATATACAGATGGTTAAAAAGCACATGAAAAGATGCTCAACATCACTAATTATTAGAGAAATGCAAATCAAAACTACAATGAGGTATCACCTCACACCAGTCAGACTGGCCATCATCAAAAAATCTACAAACAATTGGGACTTCCCCGGCAGTCCAGTGGTCAACACTCCATGCTTCCAATGCAAGGGGTATGGGTTCAATCCCTGGTCAGAGAACTAAGATCCCACATACTGCATGGTGTAGCCAAAAAAAAATAAAAATTCTACGAACCATAAACGCTGGAGAGGGTGTGAAGAACAGGGAACCCTCCTGCACTGTTGGTTGGAATGTAATCTGGTACAGCTACTATGGAGAACAGTATGGAGGTTCCTTACAAAACTAAAAATAGAGCTACCATATGATCCATTTTGGCCTGTGTGCTCAGCTCAACCTTTCTTCACTTGAAACTAACTCAAAAGTATATTGCCACTACATGCTAATCTTCTTTTTAAATGTAAACCTATTTCCAGGTATGTTAATTATCTTGCACAGGTAAGAAGAATATAATCTATTTCTTATTCAATAAATAGAGGATTTAAAAATAGAGGCAGGAGAAGAAACTTCTACTGCCACTGTCACGAGTGTTTGAGTTACCTATACACTCCCTGTAACTTCTTTCACTTTTCCCAACTAATATAAGATTTTTATTTCTCTGTCTATGTCACATATTTATTTAAAATAGTGGCTCCGTAAGATCACTGTGTGGACTGGTGCTGGTCTATGTGTGCCAGAATCACCTGGGCAGCATTAAAATAGGGATTTCTGGGGTCTACTTTATATTCTGAATTAGGAGATTTGGAGAAAGACCTTGGAATCTATTCTTTTAAAGACCTCCCCAAATAATTATGAAATAGGCAGTGCTTTAGATCATTATTAGTCTTTGGATGTCAATTAAATCAAAATTTTGGCTCAATTATGATTTGATTGGCACTAATTTCCTTTAATCTCAGCTAAAAAGGTGTGTATGCTCTTCTCTTCTACTAGGAGTAGAGCAGAGATCATTAGGCCAGAGAAACCAAGTGTAAGAATGTATGCACAAAATAGAGGAGAGTGATCACAGATAAAAGGGCAAGTAGTTATGGGCGGTCAGGATAGGAGAAGAGATTAAAGTTCAGATCCAGGTTATTTAATTCAAGTTACTGTCTGTCAAGTCCTGTTTTGAAGGTAAGGTCTGGTTTAATTGGTTGTACTATTGTCCATACTTGACTAGGCAGAAGTAGATGTATTTGGCTTTGTGTTTTGAGGTGCCAGTAGGTAAAGACCTACTTTTTAAGCTGGAATAGAAGTGAGGAAAAAATATTGTGATCTTGGTTCACTCATGAGCTCTTATTTGCTTTGGCTAATTTTTGTGCACATCTGAATTTTTCTCAAGGCAGTTTTCATGTCCTTGTTCCGGAGACTGTAGATGAGCAGGTTTACAAGTGGGGTCACTGATGAGTACACCAAAGTTACAATCTTCTGTATCCCAGTTGGATTTCCAGAGGTTGGGCTGATGTACATCATCATGATGGTTCCATAGAACAGAGACACTACAGCCAGGTGGGAACCACAGGTGAAGAAGGCTTTACGTCTGCCAGCGGCTGAAGGGACACGCAACACTGTTCTGAGAACCAGAGTGTAGGACCAAAAGATGAAGAAGAAGGTGATGAAGATAATAAGAGAGCTCAATAGAGAACAGGAAAGCTCAATTCCAGGGGCAGGGGTGCAGGACAGGACCAATAGGGGACCAGGGTCACAGACAAAATGGTCAATAGTATGGGGGCCACAAAAGGGGAGTTGTGTGATAAAATAGATAGGGACTGGATAGCAGAGGAACGCTGTTACCCAGCAGAGGGCCACCAAGTTCATGCAGAGATGGCTGTTCGTGATGGTAGGATAGTGGAGAGGTTGGCAGATGGCCAAGTACCAATCAAAAGCCATGAGGGGCAGTAAGAAGATCTCAGTGATGCCCATGGAGAAGAAGTAGAACTGGAGGAAGCAGGCAGTGAAATAGATGGTTTTGATTTCAGATAGGAAGTTCCTTAACATATTGGGAACAGTGGTGTTGATGTAACAAATCTCCAGGAATGAGAAGTTTGCCAACAGAGTGTACATGGGCATGTGAATTCTGTGATCAAGCTTCACTGCAAAGACAATGGCTCCATTCCCAATCAGTGTCAGGATGTAAGACATGGAGAACAGCACAAAGAGGAGGACCTGAACCTCTCTAGTTCAGGGAAAACTCAGGAGTATGAATTCAGCCCCTGTGTTGACTTCTGACACATTCATGGCTTCCTAAGAGGTGGAGAGGAAAGAATGACCGTGACAAAGATGACCTTATTCTCTAATCTTCAGGAATATTTCCTTTCAGAGATCCGTAAGTCCCTCAGATTCTATTACTCTATTAAACAAATAATGTGACTATACTGCTGAAGACTGTCAAACTTTTAGAGTGCTCTATATGATCAGACTTTGAATTTTGGACTTTCTCATTCCTCTTTCAGTATTTTCTCAGATCCAGCAAAAGACAGGATCTTATGCAATAAGCAGCTTGGAGAAGGTTAATGACAGTACTTGAAAATATAAATAAGTATGAACATTTTATATTTATATCTATAGAATAAGATATATAGACCCTTAATATTGGACACAGAATTTCAGTTCTGTGGATCTCTTGAATTAGAGACACAAATGCTAGGCATCACAAGAGGAGGAGAAAGGTAACAAATAACACAATGAAATTAGTGCATTTCACTTTTATTCTGGATCAGTCTTGGAGTTATAAGTATTAGCTTCTTAAGGTGTTTTGATAACCCAGGCAAGAAATGTCAAATGTGCCATCATTTCTGCAGTGTTCATCATGGTTTGTTAACTCAAGGAAACTTTGAAAGTCTAGACATCTACATAATAGTCCCATCTCTTACCAGGTGTTTTAATACTTCTGTAAAATCTCGGTCTATGTTGAAACCAGAAAAATACAGAAAAAGTGAACAATGGATCTGGTATATTACAGAGTTTTGAGATTTTTGCCTGAGATGTCAGGAATCCTAGAAAGGCTGCTATTCTTGTAGTTTATGGATATATGGAGAGGATCATAAATGTCAGATACTCATAAGTAGAGATCTCTGGGAACCAAGGACAGTGGTGGGAGCCATAACTGCCCCTCTGGACAAGGTTGTTTTGGTAAGTGGATTAAGAGCTTCTTTTTCTGGGTGAAAGTTAGTCTTGAACTTTGTGTGACTTCCATGGTGAGAGAAGCAAAAACAAAGCCATTGAAATCACCTGATTCTGTTGCCAGTTATTTGGTTGTAATTTATTAACTTATTTTTTGGACCCCCCTCTGTTAGTGAGGGACACTTATCACTTGTGCCAAAATGACCCAAAGTGACATGATTGAGTGATGATACTTATTCAGGAAAATGTAAGTGCAGAATACGGACCCAGAAACTTTCAATGACAGTATTCTAGCTAAGAATATTCATTTATGTATTAGTTATAAAATGTATTACTTTCCAGATCACATAATGTCATAGCTTTAAGGATGATCTTGATGATTGCAACTAGTGACACAAAGGATGAGAGAAATTCAGAATTTTTCATGTCACATTTCCTTGCAAGGCTCCTCTTCAGTCTGTGAATAGATCATATATGGCACAGCAAAAGCTGTGAATAATTCCTCTGTAGCAGGAATTGAGAGTTACCCAGAAGCCAAAGTAACCATGAGGAAGGAGTGAAAATAGCAAGAAATAATTTCATGTATGAGGATTCCAATGGCTTTGTAAACCATGTGGGAGTGAACTCATCCATCTGCAGTACTCAGTCATCGCCTTGCTCTCCCTCCTTGCAAAGGCAGCAGACAATCATCGGCTCTGTGGCAGAGCCAAACACAGGTTAAAAAAAACTGAAGTTTTTTTTTTTCTGCCTGCTCTTCATAGCTGCTTTGTCAGTTATTTTCAGATGTCACTTTGCTAACTTCTTTGTTCACCCAAAGACCTGGTTCTGACTGGGTACAACTCCTGGTTAATAAGAACAGAATTTATATACATTGAGGCTCTTACCTCATTCTCATCTCCCTCATTTCACTGATTCACAGCTCTCTTAGTTGTAAGGATGAATCTCCTTACATTAATTCATGTAACTTGAGATGCTATTATTTTTACAGCCACACAAAAGAAGGCAAAGCTAAAATTAACACCTAAGAGCTGTCCTATACTTGTACCTCTTCTGAACACATCTCCTCATAGAACTCATGGGTCTGATTTGTCATCTTCTGTTTTTGCTGCAGCAAAAGGCAGGCAAGATGGAGGGCATGACATCCTTGGCATCCAACAGCCAAGAGAGGGGGTTAACCTTGCTGGACACCAATACTGGTTTGGAAAGAAATTGGCATATTTGCTGTACAACAGAGACTTATCTATGTTGCTCTGAAACCTGTTTTATTCCTCGTGAGGGAGATAGTCTCCTATGAATTCCAAAAGTGAGAATTTATGGGGGAAGATTGGTAATTGTATCCGAAATGTTCCCTTCCCTCAGGAGTCCATTAATTGGCCTTTGGGACCCAGCTTCTCCAGTAGTGAATGATCATCTCATGTTATTTTTAGAGCAGATGTTTATTTTGTCCTATGAACAGGTTACTCTCATGATGGTGCAAACACTACAGCAGTATCAGCTTAGCTAGAACATGAGGCTTTTGTTTATCTTTTATTCCTTTACATTCAATTTTATTCATTTTTTGAGTCTGTCTACAAGTTTTGGACTCTCTTATTTGTCAATATCAGAGTTACGTCATGAGAGTTCTCATTCTTTTTCCTATTGATTCACTCTGGCTTGAAAAGGATTATTCCCTTTTGATTTTTGGTAAAAGGCGTTCTCTCCTGGGGCAGCTCTGTGCTTCTAGCATGATAGTGATAAGTAAATATCATTTCATGGTGAGCAGTTCCCAGGAGACCATGGTGCAAGTGGTGAAATGCCAAACTTCTAGAAGATTCCTCTCCATCTAACCCTTTAGAGTATTTCAAACTGTGTTTAGTAGATGTCCCTGAAAGTTGACATGATTGTTGAAATTTTCTTGCTTCTCCACCGCAATGAGAAGCCCGAGCACCGCAACAAAGAGTAGCCCCAACTCGCCGCAACTAGAGAAAGCCTGCACGCAGCAACGAAGACCCAATGCAGCCAAAAATAAATAAATAAATAAATTTTAAAAAGAAGAAATTTTCTTGCTTCTTTTAAGTGAGGAATTGCTGAGAGAGATGACTCAAACTTCTGAACCCCTTTGTTTTTATTACTTGCATGTGTGTGCATATGCACATGGGTATGTATGCATTTAGATCAGCTATTTAACTATGGTTTTTTTTCTATTATTGGTTTGGAGCAATCTGTAATGAGACTGACTCTTGCTAGCAATTTACTAATGACTACATATCATTCAATGACAAAAGAGGTTTTTTGGGGGGGCTGTGAATTGAACTTGCTCATTTTCTCAGCATCATTTCTGTAAGGTAGAAGCATTTTTTTGTCTTTTAAATGGTAACATCACTTCTTCCATCATAAAAATTGATATTCTAGGATGCACAGTCATCAAGTTTTTCAGAAGGATTTATTCATTAAAATGTTTGGTATTTGAGGGCACAAAGAATTTTCTTGACACTAATTTCTGCCAAAATTATCATTAGGAACAAAGAATTTATTCAACTTTCATAGGGTGAAATGTGATGTTTCTGATATTTGAACTGAAGTATTAAATTGCAGAATTTAACAGGAGTGAGTTGAGGAACCCTTTTGAGCTTTAATATATCTATATGTATATCTATATCCATATCTATATCTCCAGATATGTAGTAAAGTTCTCCCTCCTGTGCAATCATGATCTGACCACTAAGCTAACCAAGCAGAGACTTCAGTAGCTCTCCATAACATGTGATAGAGACTTCACAGAATTAGTAAAAAAAAAAAAAAAAAAAAAGGCAATTAAATAAATAAACAGCAACATCATCAGCAACAAAAACAATAATCACAACAAAACCTGGAGAAGTGAGGGAAATTTGATATTCAGAGTTTCCACATTATATTTTTTTAAACATCTGGTTTTAAATAAAAAAAATAAAGAGAGACATGCAAAGAAATCATATGGCCCATATATAGGAAAAAACAGCAGTTAATAGAAACTTACCTCAGGGGAGTCCAGATGTGGACTGGGTTGGCACATTCAAATGGTCTGAAAGAAAAAAATTATCAAGCAAGAATTTTATATCCAGCAAGACTGTCTTTCAAAAAATAATGAAAAATTAAGGCACTCTCAGATAAGCAAAAACAGAAAATTTGTTGCTGGTGAATTTGCATTACAAGCAATATTAAAAGAAGTCCTTCAGACAGAAATGAAAGGGCACTGGACAGTAACTTGAATCTATTCAAAAAAGTAAAGAGTACCAGTAAAGATAATGGTGAAGGTAAATATAAAATAAAATCTAAATGTGTTTTTACTTGTAACTCTTTTCCTCTCCTGATTCAAAAGATCACTGCATAAAGCAATAATTGTAAAACTGTGCAAACAGGCTTATGATGTATAAAGATGTCATTTTTATGACAAATGCAGTAAGAAGAAGGGAGAGAAAGGATCTATATTGGACCAAAGTTTTTGTTTACCATTGAAATTAAGTTCAGACCAATTCAAACTAGATTGTTTTAAGTTAAGATGCAACCACTAAGAAAATAACTTAAAAAAATGTAGCAAAAGAAACAAAGGGGGAATTAAAATGGCATACTAAGAAATATATATTTAAGACAAAAGAGGTAGTAATTGAAGAATAGGATTTCAAAAATAAAGGAGAAAAAGTATTCCTTCCAACTCATTCTATGAGGCTAGTTTTACTCTGAATCCAAAACTAGACAAGATATCAAAAGGAAATAAAACTACAGACCAGTGTTGATTGGTACGAATATTATTCTCATAAACATGTTAAAATATAAGTATAGTTGGGTACATAGGATTGTATATTGAATGTGTAAATCATTTTCATTTGATAGAATTCCAATTCAAATCTTTCTGTCTTCCACACAGATTAACAGAGAAAGTTAGAGCTTGGTCTGAATCAGAAAAAAAAAATACTATAAAATTGTACCCTCATCTCGTAAATTGACCCTTTGTATAATGGATCAAATACTGCTGACATGTCTACTTATGCGTTTTATACATATTTTCACATATATTATATATAAATCCACACATATAATCTGGCAATGCTCCTTATGTGATATAAGGATTATGTAAATCAGAATGACGAATAAGTCCACTTAAATCCTTGGGCAAAGTTAACATTACAGGAGAATTATGGTGACATTCATAAGTTCATGTTTGCTTTCCAAAAATAATAATCCTATAAACTGTAAAAAACACTGGCCCCAACCAAAAGATTATATGTCAGGTAAGGATGCCAAATGCAGTTTACACAAAGCAATAACAATAAAAGCTGTGAGTTTTACTACTGCTTGGGGGAATACGTCACACATTTACTTTTCCTCTATGAAAGAAACTTGTGCTAAGAAACCACTGTGTTCTCTATGCAAATGGAAAGTATGGGATATGTAAGGAAACGGTAAAAATTCAGTTTAATTTCCATGTGTGCCTGTTCAAATAATTTTAAAAGTCAATCTACATCTATATTAATTGAAGATATTGACCTGTAATTTTCTTTTTATGTACTGTTTTGTATGGTTTTGGTATCAGGGTAATGGTGGCTCATAGAATGAATTTGGGAATGTTCCCTCCTCTTCAATTTTTTTTTAGAATAGTTTGAGAAGGATAGTTCTTCATATGTTTTATAGAATTTCCCTGTGAATCCATCTGGTTTTGGACTTTTGTTTGCTGGGAGTTTTTTTTTTTTTATTACAAATTCAATTTCACTTCTAGTGATCAGTATGTTCAAATTGTCTGTTTCTTCCTGACTCAGTCTTGGCAGGCTGTAAGTTTCTAGAAACTTGTCCATTTCTCCTAGGTTGTCCGGTTTGTTGGCATATAACTGTTCATAGTATTATCTTAGATTTTTTGTATCTCTGTGGTATTGGTTTGTCATTTTCCTCTTTCATTTCTTATTTTGTTTTTTTAGGTCCTCTCTCTTTTCTTCTCAGTGAGCCTGGCTAAAACTTTATCAATTTTGTTTATATTTTCAAAAAAACCAGTTCTTGGTTTCATTGATCTTTTCTACTTTTTAATCTCTATTTTATTTATTTCCTCTCTTATCTTTATTATTTCCTTCCTTCTGCTGACTTTGGGCTTTGTATGTTCTTCTTTTTCTAATTCTTTTAGGTGGTAGGTTAGGTTGTTTACTTGAGATTGTTCTTGTTTATTGAGGAAGGCCTATATTGCTATAAACTTCCCTCCTAGAACTGCTTTTGCTGTATCCCATTGATTTTGGGAAGTTGTGTTTCCATTTTCATTTGCCTCGAGGTATTTTCTGATTTCCTCTTTTATTTCATCATTGACCCATTGGTTTTTTCATAGCATGTTGTTTAGGCTCCATGTGTTTGTTCTTTTCCCATTTTTCTGCTTGTAGTTAACTTCTAGTTTCATACTGTTGTGGTCAGAAAAACAGCTTGATAAAATTTCTAACTTCTTAAATTTGTTGAGGCTTGTTTTGTGACCTAGTATGAGATCTGTCCTGGAGAATGTTCCATGTGCCCTTGAAAAGAATGTGTATTTTGCTGTTTTTGGATGTATTGTCCTGCAGATATCAATTAAGGCCAACTGGCCTATTGTGTCATTTAAGACCACTGTTGCTGAGTTTCTGCTGAAAGATCAGCTGTTAACCTTATGGGGATTCCCTTGTATGTTATTTGTTGTTTTTCCCTTGCTGCTTTTAATATTTTTTCTTTGTATTTAATTTTTGATAGTTTGATTAATATGTGTCTTGGTGTGTTTCTCCTTAGATTTATCCTGTATGGGACTCTCTGCTCTTCCTGCACTTGATTGACTATTTCCTTTCCCATATTAGGGAAGTTTTCAACTATAATCTCTTCAAATATTTTCTCAGTCCTTTTCTTTTTCTCTTCTTCTTCTGGGACCCCTATAATTCAAATGTTGGTGTGTTCAATGTTGTCCCTGATGTCTCTGAGACTGTCCTCAATTCTTTTCATTCTTTTTTCTTTATTCTGCTCTGCAGTAGTTATTTCCACTATTTTATCTTCCAGGTCACTTATCTGTTCTTCTGCCTCAGTTATTCTGCTATTGATTCCTTCTAGAGAATTTTTAATTTCATTTATTGTGTTGTTCATCATTGTTTGTTTGCTCTTTAGTTCTTCTAGGTCCTTGTTAAACGTTTCTTGTATTTTCTCCATTCTATTTCCAAGATTTTGGATCATCTTTACTATGATTACTCTGAATTCTTTTTCAGATAGACTGCCTATTTCCTCTTCATTTGTTTGGTCTGGTGGGTTTTTACCTTGCTCCCTCATCTGCTGTGTGTTCCTCTGTCTTCTCATTTTGCTTAACTTACTGTGATTGGGGTCTCCTTTTCGCAGGCTGAAAGTTCGTAGTTCCTACTGTTTTTGGTGTCTGCTCCCAGTGGCTAAGTTGGTTCAGTGGGTTGTGTAGGCTTCCTGGTGGAGGGGACTGGTGCCTGTGTTCTGATGGATGAGGCTGGATCTTGTCTTTCTGGTGGGCAGGACCGTGTCTGGTGGTGTGTTTTGGGGTGTCTGTGACCTTATTATGATTTTAGGCAGCCTCTCTGCTAATGGGTGGGGTTGTGTTCCTGTCTTGTTGTTTGGCATAGGGTGTTCAGCACTGTAGCTTGCTGGTCGTTGAGTGGAGCTGGGTCTTAAGTGTTGAGATGGAGATCTCTGGGAGAGCTTTTGCCATTTGATACTACATGGAGCTGAGAGGTCTCTGGTGGACCAATGTCCTGAACTCGGCTCTCCCACCTCAGAGGCATAGGCCTGACACCTGGCCAGAACACCAAGACACTCTCAGCCACATGGCTCAGCAGAAAAGGGAGAAAAAAAGAAAGAAAAAATAAATAACTAAAATACAGTTATTAAAATAAAAAACAATTATTAAAAATTAAAAAGTAATAAAAAAAGGGAAAAAAAAAGAAAGAAAGAAAGAAGAGAGCAACCAAACCAAAAAACAGAAATCTACGAATGATAACAAGCACTAAAAACTATACTAAAAAAAAAAGGGCAGACAGAACCCTAGGACAAATGGTAAAAGCAAAGCTATAGAGACAAAATCAGACAAAGAAGCATACACATACACACTCACAAAAAGAGAAAAAGGAAAAATATATATATATCTTTTGGGGAGTCTGAGGTCTTCTGCCAGCATTCAGTAGGTGTTCTGTAGTAGTTGTTCCACATGTAGATGTATTTCTGATGTATTTGTGGGGAGGAAGGTGATCTCCACGTCTTACTCCTCCGCCATCTTGAAGGTCTTTCTGCTAATACTTTCTGAATAAACAGGCGGAGAGTGGATGCACAGAGGAAGAACAAGCAACTTGAAAGCTCACCTCACTGGCATGCGACGTTGCCTGTGTTCATTTAGGAAGATCAAACATGGCATACAACAGATGGGTGAGTCGAAATGGAAAACTATAAACTGTAAATTCGAGGTAATGGGCTCATTGGAGGAGACTTTGACTGGAAAATCAGTGATTGGAAGGGATGATATGACACTTTAAACCATAGCTAGACAACCTAAAATTTCACTATTTGATATTTAGCTAAAATGTGTGTAGTAAGAGCCATCACACTCTTTATTGTGACCACAATTTTACTTACTACACTTGAACTGGCTATGGTGGGTAAGACTGCATGTGAACAGGGCAAAGAAACATGATAAGGAATGAAAGAGTGGAAGGAAGGTACATTTCAAAGATGTTGTATTTGAACAAGAAATCCCCCTTCACTCTTGGTCAGAGTCAGTATAAACTCACCTCAAAATTAAGGAGAGAATAAGGAACACTTGAGAAGAAGCCTTTGATGTTTTGAGGGTGGCTCTTGAATGAGAAGGTGTTAATCAAAATTTGAAGTAGGAGAAAAGAAAATGTCATGCAAAGAGAAAGAAAGAAGCAGCAGGTTTTCTTTCAAATTCTTATCTGTGGTACAGCCTGCAGCTCTTGTGAATGTTCTTCCTTCCTTTCCCACTTCAAGGGCAGACTTCTTGATCTTTGAAAATCCCTCTATTCCTGCCTCACTGTTCTAAGTCCAACACACTGAGGGTCCTTCTCTCCCTGTCTTGGGTCACTGTGGATTCTACCTGGGACTACACGTTCATTTTTCCTTTCACTGCAAATATAGGAATTCTTCAATCTTAATCATACTTAATGAAAATAAATATCCATTACTTACAAATGTTTTATCTCCTTTGAAGTGATATGGAGCCCACTAGCGTCTGTCATTTTTTTTTAAATTATTTGCTTTATTTATTTATTTTTAAATTTTATTTATTTATTTATTTATGGCTGTGTTGGGTCTTCGTTTCTGTGCGAGGGCCTTCTCCAGTTGTGGCAAGTGGGGGCCACTCTTCATCGCGGTGCGCGAGCCTGTCACTATCACGGCCTCTCTTGTTGCGGAGCACAGGCTCCAGATGCGTAGGCTCAGCAATTGTGGTGCACGGGCCTAGTTGCTCCGCGGCATGTGGGATCTTCCCAGACCAGGGCTCGAACCCGTGTCCCCTGCATTGGCAGGCTGACTCTCAACCACTGCGCCACCAGGGAAGCCCTGTCATTTTTTTTATCTGATAGATAGTGCAAAACAGAGAAGTGTCAGCTCAGATTTTCCTGATGGGATTTTTAAACAAACATCTATATCCTGGATAGACATTCTTCCACAGGGAAGAATGAGGACTTTGTAAAAAAATTATATATTATTTTATATACAACTTTGTCTACAATATAACATATTTATAGATAAAAATACAAAAGAACATTTACAGCCCTCTTTTTGTAGCAATAATATACACAGTGGACATTGCAGCAGGCAGTCAAGGGGCTACCACTTGTGCCCTCTTAGAGATCCTAGATGTGCAGGATTTGGGGTTCCTGGTGACACTCTGCCACAATTTGAGCCTCACAAAGGATTCTCTTTAGCTGCAAAAAAGAATAAAGTGCCAAGAAACTCTCCCTTCATTTTATTAAGCATCCCTTTCTGGCCACATATTGTCCCTGGAGGCCAACCCTCAGGAGCAGCAGGAACAGTCACAGTGCATCATTCAATCCCCAAGTGTGTTTTACTTTCAGTGATGAGCTCAAAGGTGAAAAGCCCTCCCTGAATCCATCGGTGAGACTGTCACCTAGTAATGGCCCCTCTAGTTTGCTGCTCACCTGACACGTCCAGACAGGTTCTGAATTTAAAAACCAGCTCCATATTGGATGTCACCAGTTGCTTCAAGGTTCCTGGAGCTCCCTTGTCCTCATATGTGTTTCTTCAAATGACATAGAAAGTTCACTTTAACAAATCCCCAAATCCTGAGTATCTTCCCAATGACTCACTAAAAGTAACCTCCCCACCGATCTTTATTCATTCAGTACAGTGGTGTTAAAAGTTGGTCTGCATCCCCCCAGCAGACTCCTGGCAGCAGGGACTGATGCCCGCTAGAACTGTCCCCTGGCTTTCAGATTTCATGAGTATAAGAATACCCAGGGTGTCATTTAACATTCAGAGCCTCCTATCACATCCTCAACAGCAAGGATTTTATGTCTTCTTATGTTTTTAAATTATCTTCTCCTGTCTCAATGGATATAAACACTCTACCCAGCTTTATATGTTTAGGTGATAGTGTTTAGTAGCTGCTATGTGCTGATTACTGTGCCAGCAGATTTCACATGTGCTATCTTATAAAATACTCATTAAATTCTTTTGAAGACTGTCTTACCATTTTAAAATGATTGAACAGAAGTCCACAGAGGATAAGAGTTTATATTTGGTGATAACTCGTCTTGGTTTATTTATTTTTTTTCTACAAATAAGATGTCTGAAGTGAAAAATTACATCTAATCTGCCTATAGTTTCTACCTGTTATTCTTTCCTGGTCATTGTTATGCCTTTCTGTCCCTCTGGGAAAATTCTATTGATATTATTATTTTGGCTTCTTTTCTTCCTTAAATATTTTTTACTTCAAACACTATACTTGATAAGGTTGTTCAGAACCTGGTCTTTATGGCTTAGCATCTTATTTATCTTGGTACAACAAATTTCACTGAAAAATGATTGCCCATTGTGAACAAAGATTTGTTCAAAACAATCATTACCCATAAGAAGCTTTCAAGGTAATGAGCTGCTTTGGCAAAAGTTTCAGCAAAAACCCTGTGCAAGGGCAAAACTTTCGTTCCTTTTTATTTTTTGCTGCTTAAGTAGACACGGAGTAGTCTTGAAAATGAGGTACATTTGAACTCTTGGTAATGGCTCACAGCAAGGTGGGAATCAGACCAGATTCAGATGTTACCTTCTTCTGTTAGACTCTCTATTACTTGCATTAGGCTCTATCTTTCTTCTCCAAGCTTTAGTTATTTTAACACAGAGATATCAGGTGGCAGAAACCAGCCAGAATGTCTCTAATCCAAGCTGACGAAGGCAGCAATACTGGAAGTAGCCGACTAACTCTGTTCAATGTTCACTAGTTCCTGCAGAAAGCAACTTGGGGGAAAATACTTCTGAGTAATAGTGACCAGGTCCTTTTACTGCTGCCCCTGCTTCCTGTTGCTTCTTCTAGTGATGACTTAAGGTTACTCTGATTTTCCATTTTGGAAGCACCAGTGATGTATCTGGAAGTCTTAGACCCACTAATACTTTCATATTGCATTTGGAGACTCATCTTTAACCTCCTCCCTCAATGACTTGCTTATAAAAACTTCTTTGGATTCTTTGTTGCTTTGATGATGGCTGTCTAACTTCTTTGGTATGATCTTTTCAAATATTTTGTTATTGATAATATTTACCTTGGTATTTCATTAGTATGTAACCTTCCAAATCAGTTCTCTCCCTTGTTAACTTCAGAAGTACCTCAGAAACCAGTCCTCTCTGACATGTCAATTGCCCCAAGAAAGAAAGCCATTCTGAAAAAAATTGAATTTTTCTAGATGTTTCAGTTTCAGATAAATTCCTCAAATGTAAATTTGAACCAATATATTTTTCTCTCACTCTTCATTATTATTACATTTTTCTCTCTTTCCATTCTCTGATTCACTTTCTCTGTGTTTTCTTCCCAGAATTGGTGCCATGGTAACCAAGGCTCTGTGATATTGCCAGTGAGCTCACTGCCTCTCTTGTCCCACTAAATCTGTTATTGGGTAGCTGAGCTCATATGGTAAAGCTCTGGGGGTATGCGAACCATGCCCAGTTTGGATAATCCAGGACAATTCTAAACTTAAGTCAAACAGGACATTTTACTGCTGAAGAGAAAATGTGCTTTGGGCCTGGAAATCATTGCTTTAGTTAGGAATACCCAAGGGAAACCCGGTGCTGATTAGGTTTCTGGATTCAAACTCTGGGAAGAAATCAGCACTGGACCTGAAAGCCATTAGCAGGAAGTGGTGCATCTGGGGCAAATCAGACCTTCCCAGGCACTCTTTTTATTCCAGGCAGCGTATTGTGGAAGGTATGGCAGCTAAGCCCCAAGGGCTGTGTTGGACCAGGTTCTGCTTTGGGCAAAATGGCCCAGCACACCAGATCCCTGTCTTTGCACAGCCTTCCCTGGCCATATATAAATGTTCCTAGTGTTGCTATGTCCTCCGTGAATTTGGGCAGAAGAGAGAGTAGTGGCCAAATATATATACTTGTCATTTCATGACTGACTTTAGATTGAGGATATCCAAACTTTTGGAGTTGGTATAGGTAGGGCTTAATTTCACCATGCTGCTTCTTTTCTTCTCTTCAAACATGCCCTGTACATTAAATAATGAATTTTCAAATGAAAGTGAATTTAATTAATTTAATTTTGTGGGATTTTGAGATTCTTTGATGTGACTGATAATCTCAGGTCTGAGAGGTGGAATCCCTGACTCAGAAGAAGTTGGGCAGAAATAGAATGTTAATAGGCTTGGGGGCAGGTACCTGGCACTGGCTCAGGGGGACTCTGATTAGGTCAGAAATACCTCAGTTATACCCATAACTTTCCTCAGTTCTCCACTGTTCCATCCACATTCACATTGTCTTTAGAGCACTGTTTTGTGATTTTTTTCCCCTCTTGGTTTCTCCCAAAATGCTGATGCATTTAAAAAATCTTTGAATTATGCAAGTTAGGCTGCATGTCATTATAGAAAACCTAAAAAAAATCAGAACAAAAAATGGTATAATATTAAAATTTGATGTTTTCCTTCTGTTTATATTTACATTAAAAATGGCTCATATCATACAAGTTGCTTTGGAACATTCTTTAAAAAATATACAAACTGGAGTGACTCTTTTGCTATGTTAGTAAATATAATTCTACCTAATCACTACGTGGAGCATAGTATTCCATTTTATGGTTACAGCATAATGTAAGTAGTTCTCTCCTGTTGGACATTTAGATTGTTTTGCAATTGTTTTCTATTACAAACTATTCTGTGATGATATTCCCTTACAATGAATTACTATAAGTGGATTAGCTGATCAAAATGTATATTTTAAGGTTTTTATTTGCCATATTGCTAGGTTGCTCTCTAAATGTGTTGTCCTAACTTACATTCCAGCCAGCAGGTAGTAAGAATGCTCATTTTCCTCACATTTGAAACACACACACAGGCTATTATAATTCTTTCTAAAAATTACCATTATGAATATTTAAAAGTAATGTGTCATTATTTTAATGTGTATTTATTTAATTAGTAATTAGGTTGAAATTAAAAAAATATTTTATTGGTCATTTTGCCTTTCTTTTTTCCTTTTGTTCTCATTTATGTATACAACTCATCTTTCTAATCATGTGTTCATTTTTCTTGATTTAAAATAATTTTTTATATTTTATAAATATTCGCCTTTACCATTTTTGGCATTTGCCTGTTCAGTATGTGCACAGTAATTTTTCAAACCAATCAAAGGTATTTTTTATGTAGTCATATATATCACTCTTTCTCTTAATGGTTTATACTTTGATTTTATGCTTAGGAATATATTCACACCTTGAGATTATATATAACACGTAAGACGTAGAATTGAAAAATGTCTCTTTTTGTGAATAGAAATTGTGTGCAGTTATCAAAATGGAAGCACAACCTGTCTCCAGAATAAGCAGGAGCTTCAGAAAGGATAAATGATCATTTCTCCGTAAAGGAAGGAGGTTAATGTAATCAACTTGCCACCAAGTGGCTGGGTGCTTCTTCTCAGTGAAGACTATATTGACAGCTCAGCATCAGTCTCTGCTGCTGGCTGGCTGGTCATTTGTTAGATAGTTAGATAACTAGTTAGTTAACTAGGTCAACCTTGGTAAGAGGTTCATGTTTTGGGTTTCGTGCATAACCTCAATCCTACCATTATGGTGCCTCTATTTGTGAGCATATTGTACAAGCACTGGGATGACAGATGACAAAAGCTACCTGACATGTAGTATGAATCATTCTATTCACTTGGTTTTCAAGTGGTAGGCATCAATATGAAACACCAAGATTTGCACACTTTGTGTCCACTCCCATCGTTCTATCTTCCTTCCTATCTCTGATTTTCCAATTTTGCTTCTTCCAGATCCCTGACTGACCAGAAAAACCATTTGTTACAGCCTAAGAACCCATGAATAAGCTTTACCTTAGGTTTTTTTCCCCATCATACAACTGGAAAACTAAGTTTTCTTTTTTCATTTCTACATACTGTAAGAACTTGCCCTCAACGTCATGATTTAGTCAGCCTCTGAGTTAGGCTGAATGAAGCAGCCATCTATTTTTGGCTCACATGAATATATGAATCAACTCACCCATAAATCAGGACTGAGTTTCTTCTTCCTTCATTTACTGGTTGTTGGAAACCCAACATGAGACCATAGGTCTAAACTAAGGACGAGATGTTGGTACAGCAGAAGAAGGTAATGTGTCCTCTGAACCTGTCTGGACACATACACTAATGTACCATTACCAATGCATCATGAATTGCTGCTGTTCTTGACTGAACTTATGACTTGGTGGATGTGACAATATCCAGCTCATGATGGGAAGCTCTGTTTGCATGCCACTTGATTTCTCATATTAAGATGCTCAGGATTTTTCCCCAATGGAAATCAAGATCTCCTTTGCAAACAGTGAGTAGTTCTATGTAATAAAAAATGTGACCTTGTTCTAGGACTCAAGGGATATGCTGGACCAGTCTACTGATGCTTATCGTATGTTATCTACATAGCCTGCTGCTCAGCAGGGCAACATGAACAGCAGCCTGTGGAAGTTTCTTTTGGCTCCACTCAAAATCGGCATTCTCCAAGTCTTGATAGGTGTGTCAGAGTAATAATCAACAAATGTGGTTTTATCTGTATCCCAAATATCGAATCCCACCCAGTCCTGTGTCTCTTTCTTAGTAGGAGGGTTGCAAAGTATAACAAAGTATAACAACTTGTCCTTTATTTCAGAGATGTGCTCTGACTTGATAATTGGTTGACTGACTTGAGTTTGTACTTCTTTCTAGGAAATAAAAAGTTCACAACTCCACAGCTCTTATAATTACCATTATTTCCATCTCATTCAAGTGCTAGAGTTATTGCATAGACAGTACTTTCCTTTCCACTTGTGACTCCTCCTAATTTATCACAGGTGAAAGTCTTAGCAAGTGTGATGCTCTTCTATACTAGGGGTTATCATCACTCGACTTACTCCCTGCACTGGGATCTTTGCTGCTATCTTTCCAGAATCTTATATCGAGGCTTTGAGTTCTAGGGCCACTTATCTTACCAGTTCATTTGTGCTCTCTTAAAAGCAGAGCCTGATACAAGGACTTGGGTGCAGATGTTACATATGAGGTGATCTTAAAAAGCAAGAAGGAGCAGAGAGAGTAAGAGGGGAGGAGAAAAAGCCACCATAGAAGGAGATTGGATTTCAGGACCTCTGAAATGCATAGGGAGTATCTCCCAGAAAGATAAATGTTTGATGCATTCATGCATCTGTACTAATCCCATACACTTCAGGGCTGCACTTATGTATAGGCTGTGGGGACTCTGGTGACTTTTGAGAAACTCTGAGGCAGAAATTTGAAAGATATGTGGTACTTTTCAAGTGGGACACTGTTAGTATGATTTAAAATTCACGTGGAACTATTCAGTACAACTGCAGCTGAAAATAGAAGCTCACCAAAAGCATCTGCTACAATAAACTTTTGGTTCCATGATCATGTACTAGTTGTGTGATGTTAGGGAAATTCCTGAACCTCACTAAAACTGTTAGTTTTCTAATTTTTTAACATGGTGTTGATAATAACTTGCTCCAGAAGGTTGTTGTATATAATAAATGAAGTGACTGTCCTCAAACTATTCAGTGCAATAATAGTCCCATGAGGTGATTTGGGAGACAAGGAAGTTATCCTGTCAAAATTGGATAAAGCTGCATTCTAGTATATGTATTTTGGAGATTCATCATGCTTATAACGTTTTGAAGGCTTCATGAATTTGTTTAATTTGGTGTAACCCGTTATTGCTTTATTTAAATGTGGCACTTAAAAAATTGAACTGACATTTTCCCCCTTTCCTATTAACTTCACATGGATTATTCCTAGAAAAACATGTTGGTAAATTTGGAGATAGTTTATATAGTTGGTTTATGTCAGTGATTAGTAGCTGATAAATTCTTAGAAATAGAAGTGCATATTATTGTAATAAATGAAGTAGGCTGCAAGGTTGGCCTCTGTATGTGAGGAGGTAAGAAATTATTATATGGTTTGAAAAGAATGTAACTTTTTGATAGTGATTGAGGGAAGTCTCTGAGGGAAATTTTAAGACAAAAAATCATCTATTGAGTAGAAGAGACTTTGTATCCTTATAAATAGTTCATCTTCTAATATAAATTAGACAAATTTGAAGTTCAGATTTCACTATATTCTTAATTTATAAAGTCTTGAATTCAGCAAAAGTTACTAAAAAAGTTGGATTTCATTCCATTTTAATTAACTAGTTAATTAATTAATTTCATTCCATTTTGAGTGTCAGCGACCTGAATTATGAGGTAAGTCTTCCTGATATGGAAAGTCTGAGACACAGAAAGCCTAGTTAATTATTACCTCAAAGTTGGTTACAAATGCAGAAACCACACACCTTTAGAAACAACAGTACATTTTATTCACCACACATTTTCATCTCTTTTCCCTCTCTGCTAAGAAAGATGGATGATTGTAGAATGAACAAACCATAAGCACCCAGAAGGAAATAATAATTAAAATAATCAGGAAAACAGCATCTTCTGTTAAAGATATTTTGGATGGTGTTCTTAATTAAGGGTTTTTGTTTATGTAAATAATTTGCCCAGGCAATTGTTCAGCCATTCAGTTCACTTTGCTTTTGTGAAATAGGACAAAGAAAACTTCTCTTTCGTTATTGAACCCCCAGAAAGCCTGTTCCTCCATGCCCAGACAACCTCAAATCCTTGGTTCTTTCGTAAAGGAAGTCCAATTACAGTTGTACTTCACTTTGTGGAATAGATGACTTTCTGAAGGCTGTAAATGTAGCTCCCTTAAATTGCATTCTACTTCGTTCGTGCATCTCTAGAGTCATCTTTATTTTATTTATTTTTTAATAAATTTATTTATTTATTTTTGGCTGAGTTGGGTGTTCGTTGCTGCACGCAGGCTTTCTCTAATTGCGGAGAGCGGGGGCTACTCTTTTGTTGTAGTGTGTGGGCTTTTCATTGCGGTGGCTTCTCTTGTTGAGGATCACGGGTTCTAGGCATGTGGGCTTCAGTAGTTGTGGCACTCGGGCTCAGTAGTTGTGGCTCACGGGCTTAGTTGCTCCGTGGCATGTGGAATCTTCCTGGATCAGGGCTCGAACCCATGTCCCCTGCATTGGCAGGCTGATTCTTAACCACTGCGCCACTAGGTGCAGACTCTTTTTAAAGAGTCATCTTTAAAAAGTAGGTAGCTAATGGTGAAAATAAAATGCAGAATCAAACCAAAATTTGTAATTATATATTTTAAATGTGTCAAATGGCAAAATTCTGAAATAAAATATGGTCCTAAAACCTGTCAGTTGACACTGGATTTGCAGCAAAGGGAGTTAAGTCCTGACTAATGCCTTTTACATTTAGCATGTATCTTAACTTTATTTGAATAAATACTAGCCATTAAATTCCTATTTCTTATTTTGTGTACTTCTGACGTACTACCTAATATCCAACTAAGGCTATAAGTTTCTTTCTTTACAATCCTTACAGTAGAAACATGTATTATTCTTCAGAGAAGAGTGAAAAGATCACACTTGCAAGGCTGGACTTATTTCATACAGAAATCCTTCCTTTTACTCAGTAACTACCAGTGGAGGAAAATTTTTAGTGTTAATCCCAAAACAAGTTCATAACCTCTGTTGCATCCTTATATGTTGCTCCAATTCTGAAATACAAACCAGATTTATACTTCCTTTTAGAAATCAGTTCTAATGAAAAGTTCAATTTTCTTGAGACAATCATATTTCTTAAATAAGACTAATCTATCATGTAGTGAGTGCTTTTCATGATAATCATGGACTTTATTGTAACAGTTCCCTAACCAAAATGATTAAATTTTCTAGAAAACCATCTTGCTCATATCTTATTCAGATAGGTTATGTTGGGACTTGGTTCACTATGACTTCTGATTTATGTTTTATGGACAGGTATTTCAGTCCCAAAGACTTTCCTTAGGGCATTCTTCATCTCCTTGTTCCTGAGGCTATAAATTAGAGGATTGCAGAGGGGTGTTATTACAGAATAAAATAAGGCCACAATTTTTTGCACTTCCACTGGGCGTCCTGATCCAGGACTACTATACATCACCGTAACAGAGCCAAAAAACAGAGTTACTACAGTCAGATGAGAAGCACAAGTGGAGAAAGCTTTGCGTTTGCTCGCTGCTGAGGACATCTTTAGCACAGCCAGAATCACCAGAGCATAGGAGCAAAGGATGAAGAGAAAGGTGCCAAACATGAAAATAGCATTGAAAGTACAGTAAATGAGTTGTGTGGTGGTGTCTTCAGAACAGGACAGCGTCATCAACGGGACAGGATCACACATAAAATGGTCGATGATATTTGGGCCACAAAAGGGCAACTGTGAAATGAGAACAACTGGGGTTAGGAAGAGCACGAACCCACAGGACCACCCAAAGATGACAAGGCCAGTGTACAGCTGTTTAGTCATGATGCGTGGGTAATGCAGAGGACGGCAGACGGCAAGGTACCTGTCAAAGGCCATGATGCAAAGGTAGAAGCCCTCGTCACGCCCTAAAGAGAAGAAGAAGTAGAACTGTGCAAAACAACTCACAAAGGAGATGGACTTGCTTGTGGACAGGAAGTTGGCCAACATGTTAGGGACGGTCGTGGTGACATAACATATTTCCAGGAGAGAGAAATTCCCCAAGAGGATGTACATGGGGGTGTGAAGGCGCTGATCCCACCGCACAGCACAGACAATGGCTGTGTTCCCCATCAGGGTCAGGGCATAGGCTACTGAGAAGAGCCCGAAGTAGAGGAGCTGCATTTCTGGGCGTGAGGGAAAGCCCATGAGGATAAAGTGGCTAACGTACTGGGTGGTTTCTCTGCTGGACACATTCATTAGTCTGGAAGACATGGAGATGACAGTGGTTACTGCACTTTAATGGAGTATGCTGATTCGTCCTGAAAAAAACCTAATTTCTTTATCTTTTATTTCATAAAATTGTAAACAGACTTTTCTTTAAACAACAAAACCATGACTTTCATGGCTCAGCCTTGGACATATATTATTTTAAAGAGTCACCATAATAGAAAGCAGGGGAAACATGAATTGGAGACAAATTTTTACCTTTCTAAAAATTCTAAACTAGATACTAGGAATGTAAAGTTTTGTGATTCTGTTAAATTACCTGTATTCGTCTGCTCTCTCATCTGTTTACCTGCACTATTGATATTACATTTCTGTGCATGTGAGGTTCTTTCAACAGTACTATGAATACCTGTTTCTTTATGATTTATAACTGATATAATATTAGAAATGAAATCAAGATACTGTAAAACACTCTGTCTCAATGCAGTGCCATGACAGAACATAAATTAATTCTCATTCTCACTTTCAGTTCCTCCAGCTTACTCAAGGTGTAATATGCCCTTCATGGCAACTGACACAATGAATAACAGACTGTCTCAGTGACTGGCCAAGTTCAATGTGCCTGTATTTGGTATCCATGGTCAAGTTAGCTTCAAGAAAAATGGAAAGATACCTATCTATCTAGTCATCCATCCACCTATCTACCTATCAATTTTTTTTTTTTTTGGTGAGAATTTTCATAGTCCTTTATTCACAGCCCTTTTCCACCGCATCTGGGCACGTTCTGAAACAAGAAACTTCTCACTTCTCTCCTTCTGGCTGCTTCCATCCCAAGTAGTTGTTATTGAATCAAAACTCAATTCTCCTGTTTCCTCAGGACCTTACTCTGACCTAATACATTAGGCAAAATAATTCATTCAAAAATGTTTATTTATTTATCTTTCTTTTTTGTGATTGACAATATTGTCTTATTTCAGGTATACAGCATAGTGATTCAGTATTTTTACAAATTATACTCCATTAAAAGTTATTACAAGATAATGGCTATAATTCCCTGTGCTATGCAGTATATCATTGTTGCTCATCTATTTTATACATGGTAGTTTATATCTCTTAATACCATACCCCTCACATGATCCTTCCCCCTTCCCTTTCCCCACTGTTATCCACTAGTTTGTTTTCTGTATCTATGAGTCTGTTTCTGTTTTGCTATATACATTTGTTTGTATTATTTTTTTAGATTTCGTGTATAAGTGAGATCATATAATATTTGTCTTTCTCTGTCTGACTTATTTCACTAAGCAGAATATTCTCTAGGTCCATGCACATTGCTGCAAATGGTAGATATGGAAGCAGACCAAGTGTCCATCAACAGATGAATGGATATATATATATTTATATGTATATATATATCACATATATTATTGTACCAGTAATATTACAGTGTAATGGAATATTACCCAGCCACAAAAATATTTATTAACATCTTCATTGTGTCAGGTAGGCTTTTAAGTGCTGGAGAAACAATTGTGGACATGGCAGATCTTGAGCTCATGGAGCTTATAATCAAGAGGTTAACAGTACACTTTTAATACATTTTGTGCTGAATTTTTATTTGTTTTCCACTACTGGAAATAGTTTTTCATTTTAGAAAGAGTATTTAATAAATCAAGGAAGTCTTTTCAAGGTGGGAATCCAAGACTTTGTGTCAGGGAAGTCCTTGACATATTTCTGTGTAGGAAGGTAATATCAGGCTTCCTAAGTCAGACCATATAAATGGCTGACTCTTTCATTTGACGATTGAGATGGCACCTAAATTGGAAAGACTACTATTTATAGATCCTCATTGCCCTTTGGATTGTATAAATATGGATGCAGTAAATTAGGCCAGCTAAACGTGTGGCTCTATGTGTTGTATAAAACAGTCCGTTAATGTTTTTAAAGAAAGAATTCACTCATTCACACAGGGCTTTTGAGGAAACTTGTCTCCTAATACCTTGTTTGAAAGATATTTTTATATTCGAATGAATTATCTCTCTCTCCTTTAGACATTCCTGTGTCTCTTTTACTCAGGATCCTAGTGCCAGCCACCTCAGTTAATTTATTTATGTAGAGAAAAGTCATTGACAAAGGATTTGTTTTAAATCATTATTGATACTTACCCTTTTTGTTTTGGAATATTTCCTGGAGATAGCAACTGTCCAGTGACAGATTTAGAGTAAATCTTGTATGTACAACAGAAACTCATACATGCTGACAATTGTTACTTCAAAAAGAATACATATTAAACCAGGGCTCATTAGTTTAATGGAACTGGAAAACAATGTATGGGCTTGGGAAAGATGATATCTCTGAAATGAAAGATTTGTCATATTTTCTCTACTAACCAAGCAACAGAAATCATCAAAATAAATCCTTCTCCAGCAATTTATGAGTTAATATGTATCTTCACTTGAAATCCTAAGCCTCTTTGTTTATATCTCTTATTCATCTTTTAGAGAGAGAGTGAACTAAGTGAAACTTAGAGCTTAAGTTTCCAAAAGTTAAGGAAACAAGAAGGAAATCTATATTTTTACGCTTTTTTTCTTTTTGGCTGGCATTTCATCCTAATGAAATATTTAGTTTTCTCAAAGAAGAAAATGCTTCCTATTAAATTATTTTTGCAAAATATGAGGCACATGTGGCTCACATGTTATAGTTTCCACTCACTCCTTAGATGAATGCTGAGAAGAGTTTCAGAGACAGGCGATAAAACTGTACTCCGTGGAGCAAAAGGTATGTGAGGGACTTCCAAGAAATTGGATGATCCAGTTTGTAATCTTTTAAGGGTTGCATAGGGTGAACCCTGCAAGGTAATTTTTCTCCAGCTTCAAGGCACATGTTTATGGTTAAGATGAAAGCATAGATGAAGGTAATATATATGCATACTTCCTTGCATCATAATCTTTGGGGATTTCGGGCTTTCTCTCAATGATCTGTTAGTATTTGTTTAAAAGAAGAGATAATTTTGAATTTTCACTTACTTGTAATCAAACACTAAGTCTTACTACTCTCCAAAGAATAGTGAAGATGTGGAAATTGATTCTATTTTTTTTTTCATTCTGTAGTATCCATGTATAGTTGAAGGTTCCTGGGGAAAAATTAAGTAATAATTGGGACTGTCATAATAGCTACAATAGAAAGCTTTATCACTGGGTTCCCTATATCTATTTTGAAGAAGAAATCCTTGCCCATCAGGTATTTGTACTTGCATAGTTTGTTAGAGATATTTGAGTTGCATTTCTTTTTTAGAGCAAAAAGAGTTGACAAGTCAAACTCATAGAAACAGTAGAATTACTAGGGACTGGGGGATGAAGGAAATGGGGAGATGTTGGTCAAAGGGTACAAACTTCCACCTATAAGATGAATAAATTCTAGTGTACAGCATGGTGGCTATAGTTAACCAACTATATTATGTACTTGAAAGTTGCTAAGAAAGTAGATCTTAAACCTTCTCACAATCGCCACCCCCCGCAAAAGGTAATTATGTGAGGCAATCAAGGTGTCAACTAGTTTTATTGTGGTAATCATTTTACAATCTATATGTGTATCAAATCATCATGTTATATTATACACCTTAAACTTAAACAATGTTATATGTCAATTATATGTCAATAAACCTGGAAAAAAACTGGTAGCTTAAGAAATTTAATTGCCATTCAGTTATTCCACAAATATTTATTGAATACCTACCATATGCCAATCACTATTTCAGATATCAGGGATATTGTAGAAAGCAACCCCAGAACTCCTGTCTTCACAGTGTCTAAATTTTATTGGAAGGAGAAGAAAATAAATAACATAAATAAGATAATTACATATATATTAGAAAATAATATGGAGAAAAAAAGAAAGCAGGGAGTGGGGGAGAGAATGTTAGCATGATGGGTTATGATTTTAAATAGAGTGGTTAAGAGAAGCCTCATAGAAGGTGACATTTAAACAATGTCTTACAGTGAGAGAACAAACTTTCTGGATATCTGTGAGAACTGCATTCCAGCCAAACAGAATAGTTAATCATAGGAACCAGAGGTGAAAGAAAGTATAATATGTTGGAGAAACAGCAAGGAGGCTAGTGTGGCTATAGTAGTGTAAGCAATGGGGAAAGTAATAGGACATGACAGCAGAGAGATGACAGGGTGAGGGCAGATCATTTCGGGCTTTGTAGGGTATTGTAAAGACTTTGGCTTTCACTGTAAGAAAGGATCAGTAGAGGTGTTGAGCAGAAAATAAAAAGATCTGGCTTAAGAGTTTTTTTTTTTTTAGTTTCAAAACGTTGTACCTAAAAGTATATACATTGCAATTACACAGTTCATTGAATTATTAAAAGTGCACACACCCATTTGACAACCACCTGAATAAAAGAAATAGAACATTACTTAGCATCCCAGAAACCTCATTGTGACCTTTCCTATTACTACTTCTCTCTCCACAGTAACCTGTATCTTTACTTCTGATATCATCAATTTGCCTTATTGAAATGTATGTAAATGAAATTATACAGTGCCTATTTTGTGTCTGGAATTGTTCATCCATAATTAAATATGTGAGATTTATTTGTGGTTTTTCATATAACTGTATTTCATTTATTTTCTGTGCTTGTAATATTCCTTTGAGTAAATATACCACAAGTCTTTATTCTTTTGTAGTTGGGACATCTGGGTTGCTTCCAGTTAGGGGCTGCTATGAATAATACTGCAACGAATAATATTCTACATATCTCTTGGTGTATATTTGCAAGTATTTATGTTGTATATATATGAAATGCTGAATCCTGGGGAAGGAATATGTTCAACTTTAACAGATAACATCAAAGAGTATTCCAAAATATTTGCCAAATGTACACTCCCATGAGTAGTATATGACAATTCCCATTATTCTGCATTTTTTGCCAGTCCTTGGTTATGTCAGTTTTGTTTTTTTTTTAAACATTTAGGAAAACACACCCTGTGTTATATTTGGATATACTCTTTTTTTGAAAAGCCTTAAGAGTCGTGTCCATTTTTCTGTTGGGAATTTGTTGTTACTTTAAATATTTAAAAAATATATTCTGAAAACACCTTATCTTGTTCCTGAACTTGGGGGAAGCATTGAGTATAACATTAGCCATACATTTTTCATAAATATGCTTTATTAGCTTGAGGAAGTTCCTTTTTATTCCTAGTTTGTTGACTGTTTTTGTCATGAAAGGGTGTTTGTTGGCTTTTATCAAATGCTTTTTCTGCATCTATTGAGATGATCATTTTTTTTTCCCTTCATCTACTAATGCGGTATATTATATTACTTAATTTTCATAAGTTGAACTGTCCTTTTATTCGTGGGATAAATCCCACTTGGTCACATGTATAACCCTTTTAATATGCTACTGAATTCAGTTTTCAAGTATTTGTTGAAGATTTTTGCGTCTATATTCATGAGGGTTATTGTTTTGCAGTTTTCTTTTTCTTTTTCTTTTTCTTTATAAATTTAATTTAATTTATTTTTCTATACAGCAGGTTCTTATTAGTCATCCATTTTATACACATCAGTGTATACATGTCAATCCCAATCGCCCAATTCATCATGCCACCACCACCCCCGCCACTTTCCTATTAAACCCATTTTTATTTATTTATTTTTTAATGATACAAATGGAAGAGACCTAGATGTATTGGTTTCCATAATTGTCTAGTGAATTATTTGTTAGTGATCAACTTACTCTTCTCTGACACTAAGAACCCAATTACTGACCATGCTTCAGAATGTAAAAGATTGTAATATCTGAGTGCCAACAATTTTTTAAAATTTAAATGAACTTTTCAATTTCAAAACTAGAGGGTCTGTTCATCCAAGGGCAAGAGCACTTTGTGAGCTTTGAGCTTTAGTCTTATATTTTTTTGATAGCATACTATGAATAGACTTTGAAGGAAATAGGTTCTTGTCAGCATCAGGAATGAATATACATTAATAACTGATTAAAACAATACCAGGGTTATTCTTTATCTATATTCTATTTATTAATTGAGAAGGTAATTTTGTGCCAGATCCAGCGCACTTCAGGCACATGGGAAGGAATAATGGTACGTAAAGTTTGTTCTTTGCTTTGGGAATTTTTCCCTATGATGACTCAGTGGGGTTCCCAGCCCCCGTGTTTGTGTTGAGGCTCCCCCACACCAATAAGCAATTCCTGGACTGCAGCAGGGCGTCCAAAAATTCAACTCAAATCTGACACTATCTACCCAAGATAGAATCAGATTCTACAGGTAAAGTGATCAGTCCTACAAGACCAAGCTCCACTTGAGATGCCAGATGCAAGCCCAGGTTGTTATCTGTGCTTCTGCTTGACTGGCTACAAATCAGAGGTTCCTATGATCCCCTCTTTGGGTTTGATTAATTTGGTAGAACTGCTCACAGAACTGGGGAAAACCTATTTACTCACAATTAGCATCTTATTACGAAGGGTATCAATCAACAGCCAGATGAAGAGATACCGTAGGGTGAGGTTCTGAACAAAGGAGTTTCTGTCCTTGTGGAGCTTGGGGCCTGGCATGGTAGCATGTGGAAGTACTCTGTTTCTGGGATATGGAAACTCTCCAAAAAGGACAAAAAACTGTCCTTTTGGGTTTTTATGGAGGCTTTATAATATAATCATGATTGACTAAATCATTGGCCAATGATGATTTATTCAACCTCAAACCCCTTTCCCCTCCCTGGGAATCAGGGGGTGGGACTGAAAGTTCCAACCCTGTAATCACATGGTTGGTTCCCCTGGCAGCCATACCCCCACACTGGGGTAGAATTCAAAAGTCACCATCATTAATATAAACCTAGTTGTGATGGAAAGGGCTTGCTATGAATAACAAGACACTCATTCTCCTTTGTGACCCTGAGGACAAGAGACCAAATATTATAACAAAAATGCTCCCCATTGCATCGATCAGAAAATTCCAAGGGGTTTGAGAGCTGTGAGCCAAGGGTTTTGGTCATGTGAATGACCAAATATATATATTTCTTATAAAACACAGTAACACGATGACCCTATTTCATCTTCAATGTTGCAGTGACTTTTCTTCTAAGAACCCAATGATACTGATAGAAATTATGATTCCTGAATTTTGAGTTGACTTTTCATTGCCTGGAAATAAAACAGTAGACTTCTCTAATATTTTACAACAGAGAATGAAAAAAACATCTAACATACAAAAGATACAAACATACATAATAAAAATGATGAGTTATGTTTCTAGAGTTTATGTTACCTTATTTTTATTTCTCTGTATTCAAACCAGCCAGACTTCTACTCATTTTGTCACTTATCCTTCATTTAGTGAAGATTACATTTCTTTCGAAAGAGACTGCTGACACAGTGTGCTCTTCAAACACCAGTATATTGCTACTATAGAGTGGTATTTGTTGAGAATACTGAAGGTAACAATAAGAAGAAAAAAACATCAAAAATAGTATTGTAATGAAGAGTTTCTTAATTAGACACACATCTGGAATTAACATAAAAAGAGAAATGGAGAACTTTTGGTTCACTGGCAAGCAATGATACATGATTGGTATAAAGACTTATATCAGTAGTTCTCAACTGGGGCAATTGCAGCATCCAGCGGACATTTGGAAATGTCTGGTGACATTTTTGGTGGTTACGCTGGGAAGTGTGATTGCCATCTCATATGTAGAAACTGGGGGTGCTGCTAAATATGTATCAGCTACCCCCCCACAAATTATATGGCACCAAATGTCATAGTGCCAGGATTGTGAAATCCTGCCTTAGACAATGAGCAGGGATATAAGGCAGGCTAATGTAGGGTAAATGGGTGTTAACCTCATACATAATCTTTTAATGTGCAGGGCTGCCTCTAAGTAACCCAGTACCCTCAGGTATGTGGGTAGACTCCTTCTCCCCACTTAACTGTTCCCTGTTTCTCTCCATTACTTCTAAATGTCTTTTAATCTTTTTTGTGCGTGTGTCTTTTAGTCTCTCCTATTTCTCCCAAACTGCTGTTGTGTTTCTGTTTTTAATATCAGCAGTATCTGAACTGAGTAAGTTAATATTTTTGGTTCCAGATAATGATTACACTTTCAATTACTCACTGACCAGCGAGATTTTAGAACTCAAGTTCCACCCCTCTCATAGCTTTTACCAGATCTCAGTATTAACAAGATGGACTTAACTATTTCATCTGGTAAAAATCATCTTTATTATCCAAACAAAAATAAAGTTCTCCTGTTTTTTTAAATTACTAAAATAACATGTTTATTAAAAATTAAAAAGTAAAAGTATATGAACATATAACGAAAAAGCCAAATATTACTGGCAATCTCTCTTTCCCCAAGGATTGGGGTTTTCCTCTAACAAAGCCTGTGAGGTTTCCCTACCCAGCTCCATTGGATGCAGGCCAGTTTGCCTATTTTGCATTTCTACACAATATGATTAATTGTCATTAAGTAAATGGAGGTGCAACAAGAGCTACAATATTCTTCAGACAAGTAAGTGTAAACCTCAGATTTTAAATCTAGCAAAACTGGCATTTAAATTAAAAGGCTACAAACAATTTTAAACAAAAATTTGGAAATGTTGTTTCAAAGGACCCTTTTGTAGAAACTATGAGAACAAACTTCAGTCAATCGTGAAAACCAAGAAACTAGGGAAAAGGATGGGTATTGAATATTAAATATATTAAACTACATCTAAGCCTGAAACTAATGTGGGAATTTGCATGGCTGAAAAGTATGAAATCTACATGCCTTGACAATACAGGAACTATAGAGTTAGTTGCTCCATTTCCATCTGGTGGCACATTAAATAACTTTCCTGAACCACTCACTAAAAACAAATACACATCTTGGATAAACATCTTTTGAAATACTTTGATGAACTAGTCAAGAAAAAAAGATGGTGTAGAATATTGAGAATCTAAAAATCAAATGAATTTGGAAACCCAGAGAAATAAATGGTGAACAGAAATCAGCTTTTACTGTGAGGATGTGTGTTCTGTTTTCAAGGCCACAAGTGTTAGTGGTTGGTAGGGACAGAGACGGATAGGAGAAAAAACCCAGGGCTCATCTCAGGAGACCACAAGCTGAAGTCTCAAAGGATATGATAGGGACAGAGTAAAAGGACAAAGTAGGTGATTAAATAGTTAATCCCACTAGGGGATTGTAGATAAAGAAAAAAGTATAGGAGACCCCTGTAAGTTAATGATCACTCAAGAAAGCAGTTTGCTTAACTATAAAACCAAGCAGGCTTGCTTAGCAACAGAAGCATGAGACATGCCCCAAAACAATAAAACAATGGTGGCATGAGACCCACATCCTGCTCAGTAAGTTAATGACCCCTAAGACATGCTTTCTGCACACATAAAAAACAATAATTTATAGAAAGGTGACATTTCAAAGTGAAAAACCCTCATTGCATTGAGACCTGAAATAATTTTTCCACAATGCCACGATAGTCCCGGCTTGACCAGGTAGGGACAAGAAATCTCCCCTGCCCAACCTGGAGGAGGAGCTGATGATGGAAGCATGACGTCTACTCAAAAATGAGGAAGAAGGTGGTCTTTTCCTCCTCCCCTCTTTTCCTTTGATTATAAAACTGTAGCCCACTAAGTTCTCTGGCAGCACCATCTCGCCTGCCCACTTGTAAGCCTCACAAGCGTCCTAGTCTAATAAATCACTTCTTATCTATCACTTTGCCTCTTTCTAAATTCTTTATGTGCTGAGACATAAAGAACCAGAGCTCCTCAGAGCCCCCCTGAAACACCACCTAGTGGTTTCAGATATGTTCTCAGGGTAGTGGTGAAACATTTTTAAAATCTCACCACCGAGTGGCATGGACTTATATATACTACCAAATGTAAAATAAATAGCTAGTGGGAAGCAGCCGCATAGCACAGGGAGGTCAGCTCGGTGCTTTGTGACCACCTAGAGGGGTGGGATAGGTAGGGTGAGAGGGAGATGCAAGAGGGAGGAGATACGGGGATGTTTGTATATGTATAGCTGATTCACTTTGTTATACAGCAGAAACTAACACAACATTGTAAAGCAATTATACTCCAATAAAGATGTTATAAAATAAAATAAAATAAAGTAAAATCTCACCACCTAAAAGGCAAAAAAGAGAAAAAAGAATTATGAACATAAGTGGACTCACACATATTTTTCAAGTTTGAATTTATACTCGTGAATAGTCTGAATCACTGCTAGCTGACAATTTTGTTTGAAGTTTCTGATTCTAGAGCTATAATGCTTCCTGATAGAAAGAAATACAAATATCCTTTGGCAGATCTTGCCTTTGTTCCAGGCCTGAAAGTATTTTGCTGATTAACTTTGACGAAATAAGAGCTTAGAGTCAAATATCAATGAACAAACAAGAAAGCAAGGCTTTGTGAATGACAGCCATAAGAACAACAGAAAGAAGAATCAACCACAAAAGAACCACAGGTTATAAATTAAGTATATTTAGTATTTTTGGAAAAATAAAAAAGGGTTGGAAATATGAATAAAAAGAAGGACACTATAAAAACAAACAGGAAAATTATAAGAAAAATAAAGAGAACAGATTCAGGTTAAAAATTCAATAGGTGTATTTAAATACAAATTAGACACACCCAGAGAAAACAGTAACCTAGAATACAGAGCTAAGTAAATTATCAACAGTGCAGGGCAGAGACAAAAGGGGATAGGAAATGAAAGACAGATTAAGAGACACTGAGAACTGAATGAAAAATTTTAACATATGCCTCATCAGAGTTTCAGAATGAGAGGATAGACAAAAATGTGACAGAGGCAATATTTGAAAAGATAATGCTGAAAAATTTCCAAAACTAATGAAAGACACCAATCTCCATACTCAAGAATCCCACCAAAATATTAAGATAATTTTTCTTAAATGCACGTTAAAACACACCATAATGGAGCTGCAGATGAGTACAGACAGCCAAGCAGATCCTGAAAGTATCTGAATAGAAAAGCAGAGCTTATTCCCAAGGGAAAGCTAGTTAGGGAATCAGCTGACTTCTTTAACAGCAAAAATGTAAACCAATGTTTGGAGAGAAAATAATTATCAGCTCTGTGAAAATAAAATAAAAACATCCTCAGAAAAGCAGAAACAAAGTTCGCTACTAGCAGATAACCAGCTAAGGGAAATTTCAAAGTATAGCCTTGAAACAATAAGAAAGTGATCCTGGCTGGGAGGTTTGAGATGACAAAGAAAAAAAAAACGGCAAGTATGTGGTTAAAGCTAAATAAAATCTACTGTATTAACCATCAAAACAACAAACAAACTTCTGAAGTTTAGAAAAATAACTAAAGTACATGAAAATAACATTTGCATAAGTAAAGATTTGGTATGATTGGAGTTAAATGTATGAATGTCTTTATGTTTTTCTGGAAGATGGTGAGGATATTGATTTACTTTTAACTTTGGTTGGTTACCAGCTTTAATAGGTTATGCCACAGCAGTAACACCAAAATTTCATTGGTTTTTCATCAAAAGTTTATTTTTTCTTATGCAATGCCTGTTGCAGGTTTGGGTGACTCTCCAGAATACTGAAAAAAGAAAAAGGTTAAAATGAAAAATAGCAAATAAATTAGAAAGAATGTTATTTTAGTTAAATGAGTTAAGGTTCCTGTATTATTCTAGAGCTGTGCTACCCAGTAGAGTACCCAGATGTGACTTTTTGCATTTAAATTAATTAGTAAAATTTAAAATTCAGTTCCTCGGTTTACAGCCACATTTCAAGTGCTCAATATTAATATGTGGCTGGTGGCTACCATATTAGACATTTTGGGGGTTTATGTTTGTATCTTATGTAATAAGATCATTTCTGGAATTTATAGGTAATATCATTAGGTCCATATTGTGAGCAATGACAAAATTAGTTTACACCTGTTTTTCTTCTTCTTCAACTCAGATTACAGTGCTTAAAAGTATTATCTTTCTTAATTTTACCTTTCCACTGTCTATCGCTTATGCTTCAATTATTTAATTACTGCTTTAATAATATGCAGTACCTGTCATATGCTTCCACTTTCATCACATCCAAGGAAAAACAAAACTAGTCTATGATGTTAGAAATTAGAAAGTGGTTGCTAGCAATGGTGGTGGTTACAGGGGAGAATGACAAGGATCACAAAGCAACTTTTTGGAATGAAGGAAATATTCTATATTTTGTTGGAATAGTGGTTCCTTGAATGCATACATTTGACAGAAATTATCAAGTCCAACACTTATCTGTGCATTTTAATGTATATAAATTATATTTAAAGAAGTATAATCAAGAACTTACTTTCATGCTAGCTTGTAAATGCATGTAATTTGTTGAAGGACACAACAGAAATTAATATTAATTTTTTGTCATGAGATATGAGGAGAAATGAACGTATGGAGGACTGGGGTGGGAAGGAAATTTCTCATTGTACAGATTATTTTTAAATCATTTATTTTTGAAACGTATAAACGTATTATTTATTAAAAATACATTTTAAAAACCAAATCTATTTAAAGCAGAATGTCTACTTTTCAACCTTTACCTGTTCCAGTTATCCCCATATTTGTAAATGACACAATCACCCACACAGTTATGTCATTCAAAGTCTTAAGAATTATTCTCGCTTCCTCACCTCTCATATCCCGTCCTTCAAAAATTCCCCTTACTCAGCCATAAGAAGGAATGAAATTGTGCCATTTGCAGGGATGTGGATGGACCTCCCATACAGAGTGAAATAAATCAGAAAGAGAAAAACAAATATTGTATATTAATGCATATATGTGGAATCTAGAAAAATGGTACAGATGAACCTATTTGCAAAGCAGAAATAGAGACACAGACATAGAGAACAAATGTATGGACCCCAAGAGGGTAAGTGGGGTGGGATGAACTGGGAGATTGGGATTGACATATATACACTACTATGGATAAAATAGATGACTAATGAGAACCTACTGTATAGCACATGGAACTCTACTCAGTGCTCTGTGGTGACCTAAATGGGAAGGAAATCCAAAAGGATTGGATATATGTATCCAGCGAAAGGAGGGGATATATGTATAGGTATAGCTGATTCACTTTGCTGTACAGCATAAACTAACACAACATTGTGAAGCAACTATACTCCAATTTTAAAAAAAGTCCCCTTGACTATTTCTTCAAAATATATCTTTGGTATAAATTCCTCTGTCGCTTGTTCTACCTCCTGGCCTAACCTACCATCATCTCTTGTCTATAGTGCTTCAAATGCTCTCTAACTGGTCTCCTGGCTTTCACTCCTTGCCCTCTATGACCCATTTTTACTAGTAACCAGAATAATCTTTTTAAAAACATAAATCAGATAATGACACGCTTCTGCTTTTAATGTCTCAACTGGAATGATGACCAATTGCCATTTGGTGTATATCTGGCACTTCTTTATCTTGCCTTATAATTTTTTTCCCACTTCCCCACTACTATCTTGCCACACTGGCCTTTCTGTTTCTTTTTCCTTCTTTTTGCTTCTCACTGCACGATCCCCTTCCTGCTCCATGGATTTTATCAGCTCTTTCTTCAGATCTTCTCATGGTGGACTTATTGTAGACATTCAGATCTTAGTTGAAATGCCATCTCCTCAGAAAGGCTCTCTGTGGCTAGCTCAGCTAGAGCAGCAGGCTCTTTCTCCATTTCTTCCCAGAACATCACTGTGTTATATTTCCATCATAGCACTCACCACTATCAGATATTTTCTCTCTGGTGTGTTTGTTTATTGTCTTCTCCATGCATTAGGATGTAAAATCCCCAGGAGCAGAAACCATTTTTGTCTTGTTCAGTGAGATTAAGACTTCTGGAGTGAGCTTGGAAAGCAGCTTGAAGTTTTCAAGCAACAGATAACTTTCTTGTATCTGTTAAGTCTATTTGAATATGTGGTTTTACAGAATATGCATTTCTATGCCTCTCTATCCTTTCATATTCATTTCTTATCTTCCTAATATAGTCTTTGCATTTATTCCTGTTCTTTAATTTCCCCTTCCTTTTAGTCTATTATTTTTACCTTCATAACTTTGTGTATCTCTTTCTTCCTCTACTTTTTCCATTTTTCATTCCTCCCACCTCTCTTTCTCTGAACTGGATATAAATTAGAATGAAATATGTTTGATTATGCATTTTTTTATTTTAAAAATATATGGCTAGTATTTTAATTTTTTAAATAGAAAATATGTGTCTTTAAAACAAAATCAAATCTACTAAAATTTAAATTATGTTGCCTTCTACTGCATGATTCTTCATTATTTTCCTTCTGTTTAATAATATTAAATTGAAAAAAATAGTTCCTCATCATCGCTTTAGCAAAGCATAGAAGACAACTATTCCTAAAATGAAAAAATAGTAGATACAAAGACCAAATAGGGTCTATTTAGGAGGACATCTCCACTGAGGATTTAGTCAGTTCTACAACATGCAGTTCTTTTTTCTAAGAAGGATTATTCAAAGGAGTCTTTGTGAACATCATTTATTTTCTCTTTGCCTATCTCTTTGTCACCAGAAATATGATGAATCTAACATATTTACCATCTACTTGACTACATTATTTCCTTTTTTGATATACCAGTGATTTTCTGTCAATTATACTACCTTTCTCTCTTTGAATTGCAGTGTAAAATATAAATCTCCCTTGACTTTCTATTCACTCAGACCTAATAAACGTTCTGGCTATCCCATCATTTCCATCACTGATGGAATGTTGATTTTAGAATCCAGAAGTGACACTGTGTCTCTTCAACTGAAATATATTTGAGTATTTGTACCTAACGTATCTCTAGTCTAATTCTTTCATTATATCTTGTTGGCATTCTAAAATTTCCCTTTGAAAGTGTTCTATAGTTTTGTTATCCTTCAAATTCCCAAAGTACAGTCTCTGTTGCATCAGAAATTGGTTGTTATTTTCAAATGTTAAGAGGCCCCTCTGTGAGAAGAGGTATTTAAGAGCCAAGGCAGGAATTGAAAGTTATTGTCTCTTCCATTAGGAGGTGGTGTCTGCTGTGTGAGAACAATGTTGGATTGCTGGAGAGGTAAACGTTTTTGTCATTCTTCATATTATAAAGAACAGAAAGAAGGAATAAATGGAAACATGTTACAACTTTTCTGGTGGGACATCTGCTGTCTTGTAATGCAATGGTCAACATTATAGAAGAAACAAACTAATATTTGAAGTCTGAATTCAATAATACAGTAGCACCTTTTATCTGTCCTTAATAATATAGCTCTAGTTCCTCTGGATATTTAGAATTACTTTATTGGGGATACATAAAGCCTTTATTAAAATACCAGTTTTCTTGGGGATGTTAACACTTGGTCTTAAATTTATATATCATATATTAACTGAAAGAAGTGAGGGATGTTAGATAGTAATAAATCCTATCTGTTAAGGAGTCAGTAGAAGAACATAAGTGCATGATAGGAAATAAAACACAAAGCACTGTGGAAAAGCCTGCAACCCTTAACCTTTAATACATAAAGTTTTCTCTTATGTCCTAAAGACAGTCTAGACGTTTGCAACAGTATGAAATAACCAAGTACATAATAGAGTGGGAGATGCACATAACTTAGTAATAAGTACAGAGGGATTCTTGACTTACTTTTCTAACAGTAGGTTTTATGCACAGAAATAAATATTGAAGCCAATGAATGCTAAGAAAAAAGAAAGGAAGGAAGGAAGGAAGGGAGGGAGAGAGGAAAGAAAGAAAGAAAGAACGAATGTAAGGAAGGAAGACAGGAAGAAAAGATGTAGAGAACAGAAAAACTAATTTGGATTGTGCCATTTGTAAATGTTTGTGCTTCAGTTTTGCTTAGGAAACAATTCATGTGCTTGTGCATGTGTGTGTGTGCATACATGCATTTGTATGTACATCTGTGTGCCTGTGTAATGTAAAGTGCCTCTTTAATAATTTGTAATATTGACTGTACACAGAAACATCTGTTATTAATTAATCTATTTGGGTTTAGACATACAAAATCAGATATTTTGATGTTTTGAATAGTTATGCCATTATAAATATTTTCTTTGGTTTCTTGATTTGGGACTTGATTGTACTTCTTCTTTCTCTTCTCTTGCATTCTGTCTCCCATTACAGTTAAAGTTAGTGGACCCATCTTTCCCTCCTCTCAACACTCCATATTCCACAACACTACTTAAAAACAAGTGTGCCATGTAACTGAAGGCATGTGCACCATTGTTCTATATCACACTGCAGTATTATGCTCTAGTTCAAGTCTTCAAGTTTTGAAAAATTTTATCCTAAAAATAAACAATTTTTGATCATGCATGAGCAACATATGTATTTTATTTGTATATTTTATATTCATTTATACTATGACACTTTCCAAAATAGAACTGCAAAGGATGGGATAAAATCATGTACGTAGAAATTCTATTATTGTCTTTGTCTGGGAGGGGGAAATTTCCCCTCTACCCATCTTGAGTTCTTGTGTCTAATAATAAAATTGACACAAGACAAATTAACAGAGAAAGAGAAACAAATTTTAATCATGTGCATGGAGGTCTCATAGAAATGAGATTTAAACAAGTGGCCAAAGCAGGTGCTTATGTACTTTTTAGATGAAAAAACAGTAACTTTGTGAGTAATCGACAGGACAAAGAAACTTAGGCTTTGACTTAGGAGGTCAATTAGTAAAGAATCTAAACGGAGTCTGGGCGTGGGTTAGAAAAATTAAAAAGTAACAAGGTTCGTTTATACAGGTTTCTCGGCTCAAATTCCCTATCTAGTGATAAGGGTGTCCTTCTATCTCCAGATGCAGGGGCTGCACCTTTCACATGAGAGATTTCTTTCCTGTTTCAGGGAGACAGAAAGAAAGATCAGAGTGTCTCCTTTGCATTGACAATTTCTTAAGTAACATTAATTAAAAATAATCAATACGCCATTGAGACACATTTTGGGGTGGACTACCCTGGGCCTCCAAATTTTCATACCAATAAATTATCATGTGCATTGGATGAGCACATTGCCAATTTAGAGACCACTGTACAGATAAGCCTCAGATCTCAATTTCTCCAGAATGACTAGGATTCTTTATATTTAGACTCGGATGATGGGTTAATATTCCATGGAGAAAAAGGAAATATTTCAAGTAAGCAGGCTTTAAAAAACTTTTTAGGTAAACATTCTTAAGGTATAATTTACATACAGTAAATCTACCAATTTCTGTATAGTTTAATGGTTCAATAAATTTTGGGCAAAAAAGACACTTGTAACCATTACAATTGAGATATGGAATGTTTCTGTTACCATAAAAAGCTCTGTCATTCCTCTTTGCTGTCAATCCTCACCTCACCACCACCCACCCCCCCATTCAAATAAAAACTTGAAGAATTTAGTATCTGTGTTTAAGTTTTTTTCTCAGTCAGAAAAATGTTCATATGCCTCATGTAAATCATAAACAAATCCAGGGCAGGGCAGAGTGCTGCATGAGAGAGCAGTTAAATAGGAGCACAGGACAGAAGCAGAAGAGTGTGGCTTCAAGACTTGGGTGCTGGCACTTAATGATTTATAGAAGAATAAAGGGTAGAAGAGATTTCTTCGTTTGTGGGAGAGTGATGGTATAACATAGATGTAGAATACACAGCTTTTAGCTTGAGAAGAACTATGATCTAGATGGAAGAATTGGAAATAACCTCTCTACTCCCTGATATACTACAGGCAGAGGAGATGAAGATAGAAAATAGCACAGTGGTGACAGAATTTATTCTTGCTGGTCTGACCCAGTCTCAAAATATTCAGCTCCTGATCTTTGTGCTAGTTTTAATTTTCTACCTCATCATCCTCCCTGGCAATTTCCTCATCATCTTCACCATCAGGTCAGACCCTGGCCTCACGGCCCCCCTCTACTTCTTTCTGGGCAACTTGGCCTTCCTGGATGCATCCTACTCCTTCATTGTGGCTCCCAGGATGCTGGTGGACTTCCTCTCTGAGAAGAAGGTGATCTCCTATAGAGGCTGCATCACTCAGCTCTTTTTCTTGCACTTCCTTGGAGGAGGGGAGGGGTTACTCCTTGTTGTGATGGCGTTTGACCGCTACGTTGCCATCTGTCGTCCTTTACACTATTCAACTGTCATGAACCCTAGAACCTGTTATGCCTTGCTGTTGGCTCTGTGGCTTGGAGGCTTTGTCCACTCCATTATCCAGGTGGCCTTCATCCTCCGCTTGCCCTTCTGTGGCCCAAACCGACTGGACAACTTCTTCTGTGATGTGCCACAGGTCATCAAGCTGGCCTGCACTGACACCTTTGTGGTGGAGCTCGTGATGGTCTTCAACAGTGGTCTGCTCACCCTCCTGTGTTTCCTGGGGCTTTTGGCTTCCTATGCAGTCATCCTCTGCCATGTTCGTGGGTCTGCTTCTGAAGGGAAGAGCAAGGCACTGTCCACATGCACCACTCACGTCATCATTATATTTCTCATGTTTGGACCTGCTATCTTTATCTACACTTGCCCCTTCCGAGCCTTATCAGCAAACAAGGTGGTTTCCTTTTTCCACACAGTGATCTTTCCTTTGATGAACCCTGTGATTTACACCCTTCGCAACCAGGAAGTGAAAGCTTCCATGAGGAGAGTATTGAGCCGGCATGTGATTTGTTGAATGGATTTTATAATAGGAAGTCATGAAGGGGAAATTCTGGCTACAAATCATTCATTCATTTAACAAATACTGTTTTTCATTGAGTTCCTTCCATTTTTCAGGTACTGTTGTAACTAATGGGGGAAAGTTATGCATAACAAGAGAATACACTTAGTGTGTTTAAAGAACATAAAAGAAACACCAGAGTGGTTGGAGTATAATGAGTAAGTGTGAGAGATTTTAGGTGTTAAGTTCTATGTGACTGTAAGGGTCAAATAACTAAGGTCTCTTAGGCTGAGATAAGAAGTTTTATTTTATTCTAATTGCAGTAAGAATTCATCTTAATACTTTAAGCAAGAGAGCTGACTTATCTGTAATTGTTTCTTCCATGATTTAGATCAGTTGTCCCCAACCTTTTTGGGACCAGGGACCAGTTTCATAGAAGATAATGTTTCCATGGATGGGGTTGGGGGGCTGGGAGGTGGGGGGGGTAGGGGTGGTGGTAATGCGAGCGATGGGGAGCAATGGGGAGCGGCAGATGAAGCTTCACTCACTCACCCACCGCTCACCTCCTGCTGTGCCACCCAGTTCCTAACAGGCCTTGGGCCGATACTGATCCGCAGCCCGGGGGTTGGGGAGCCCTGATTTAGAGGTATATCATCAGGATTCTGGGTAGAGATCAGTAACTGGCAAAACATCATTAAAAGCCAAATGTTATTCTGCAGACCTGTTTTGAGCAATTTAAAAAGCTTGAAAATTGTTGAAAACATATATTCTTTCCTCCCTCAAAGTTGGTAGACTGATAAGAAAGGAAAATAATTAGTTTTATGGAAAAAATGTCATGAAATTATTTCACTTGATTGTATTTCAGTGCTTCATGATTATTACTAATGGGTTATTACAAATCCTCCCTGGATGTTAAAACTTGTCCTCAATTGATTTCAATCCGATTATGGTAATGATACTTACTGGTACTATAGATTCTGTTGGAGATTACATAAATCACTCTAGTTATTTTAAGTATAATGGGGTTTAATGTGGGAAATTAAGTATAAAATCTTTTATGGAGTAGGAGACCATTCTATGTGCTGAGCTGTAGATATCTAAACATATCTAAATGAAGAAATAGAGAACCCAACAGCATACACTGAGATAAAAAACTTTTTAAAAAAAATTGATAGTATATGTGAGCTTCCATCAGTAGAGATACAGGATATTTGAACAGCACTATCAACAAACTTGACCAGTTGCTGTTTATAGAGTACTGCACTCATCAATGACAAGCACACATTCTTTTCAAGTGCACATGAGTCAGTCTCAAAGATAGACCATATGCTAGCCCATAAAAGTCTTACTATATTTCATACAGAATATATGCTCTGACCTCAGTGAATCTGAATTAGAAACAATTGACAAGAGAAATATATTCCCCAAATATTTTCAAATTAAGTCATATGCTTCTAAATAACTTAATGTGTACCAGAAGGAATTACAGAGATTATTAAAAATATTATCCTTTTAATAATCTATTTTCTGAAAGAGTTTGTGTTGAGTTAGATTTTTTCTTGAATAACTGTTTGGCAGATTTCATCAGCCGAGCCATTTGGGTCTGAAGATTGCTTTGTGGGAAGATTTTTAAGTACACATTAAATTTCTTTTACATATATACAGCTATTCAAGTTATCTGTTTCTTCTTGAATTAGTTTTGGTAATTAATGGACTCAGAATCTTGTACATTCAACCTAAGTTATCAAATTTATTGGCATGAAATTGCTCAGAATGTTCCCTTAGCATTCTTTTAATTTCTGTAATATTTGTAATAATTGCCCTAATTTAACTTCTGATATTATTGATCTGTGTAATCTCTTTTTTTTTTCCTGACGAAAGTGGCTAAATTTTTATGAATTTTATTGTTCTTTACAAGGAACTAGCTTTTGGTTTCATTTGTTTGTCTCTGTTTAAAAAATGTGTATATTTCTTCTCATCTATATTATTTAATTTCTTCTTTCTTTCGATTTAATGTTCTTTTTCTAAATTGGAAGATTAAATTATTGATTTAAATTCTTTCTTATAAACCCTTTAAATAAAATCAGTTGATGCTACAAATTTCCCTTCAAGCACTGCTTTATCTACATATTGCATATTTTTATATGTTGTGTTCTCATTTTCATTCCATTAAAAATATTTTCTAATCTCTACTTTGACTTTCTTACTCATGGGTTATTCAGAGTGTGTTTTTTTCCTGAATATTTGAGAGTATGCCTGATACATTTATAGTTTAATTCCATTGTGGTCCAAGAACATATTTAGTATGATCTCAATCTTAAAAACGTGTTGAAATTTGTCCTATATCCCAGAATAAAGTCTATCAGATTAATACCTGCCATGTTGAATGCCATAATAAGTTTTGAATTTCAAACCTAAGAGTATACTTTTGAAAAATGTTGAAAAATTCTGATGATATGTCTGCAGCACATAGCAACTATACACTGAGAAGTTGTAAATTTTATCAAGTCAGCTAGATATATCCTTTACATATAGTGTAAAACAGCAGTCTAATGGGTATCTCCTGAATTTCTTCTGATGAATTGTAAATTTAATCAAATACAATCTGTTAGAAATTACCCATTTTTCCAATCTTGCCTCTTACTGTTTCTGCACAGGCATGGGGTTTGATTCTTCAATGACTTTGCACACTATTCTCTCCTTTACCATTTGTTGATGATCATTTCAGTGAAGACAGCCATAGTGCTTCCTGCTTCTTGATATATTTCCAATGCGCATATGGTGTTCATTCCTCTTTGCTCTTATGATACTCTAAGCACAGTTCTTTTATAAAACATCTCACCATTATTTTAATTGTGTGTCTGTATTTACAATTTTTTGCCTTTGCTGAAATTAGAGTTTGTATTATTAAATCTGTATTTCATCTCTTAGAACAATGACTTGCTCTGGTAGATTCTCAATAATGGCTAGTAAGAAGTGAATGAGTAGATGAATACATTATTATTTTTTATTGTAGAAAGCAGACTTGGAAAATTTTAAATAGGAGCCAATGTTAATAACAATAATAACTTCAGGAACTGACTTTGTGGTAGACAGGAATTATGAGATATATACACAATTTTTTAAAAGTTCAGAGAATGTATATAACATTCTGAAATATATTTTTCCACATTTTTGCCACATGCTCAAACTTTTTGTTTAAATATAAGGACATATTATATATGCTGCTTTTTAACTTGCTGTCTTAAAAATATTCTGGAACCTATATTATACATGAATGTACATGTCACATATACATACATATTATATATATATAATATTTTAAATGCCTGTGAAGTATTAAATTGTATGCAGTTATTAAAATTTATTTAAATAATCCCCACTTTTAGATATTTATCATATTTGTTTATTAATAGGGAGAAAGGAATATATAATGACATTTGCTTTTCTATGCATAATGCTTTTGGGAAGATACACAAAGAGTAATAGCTATTTTCTATTGTGAGGTTTGTGTCAGGGGAAATATAGATGAGGGACAAGACATGGGAAGGAATTTTCTCTCTGTATAAATTTTTTCACTCTCTTGGCACCCTGACCTCTTTTCTGTTCCTCAACACACCAGATCCTTCTTTCTTTCTTTTTTTTTTTTTTAAATTGGAAAAGTGAAGAGTACTTTACTAGCCTTTTCAGAAAATGGTGGATGTTATTGTTTGGTATTATACAGATCTTTGTTTTTGGTGGCCTCTTACTGGAATGGTTTCTTTTAGACACTCAGATCTTACTTTAATAAAACCTCCCCAGAAAGACCCTCTCTGACCACCCTTTCTAGAACAGCAATCTCTTTCCCAAGCTCTCTCCAACTCACACTCTGTTATATTTTCATCCTAAGGCTCATTACTATCTGATGTTTTCTTTCCTGCTTGTTTGTTTATTGTCTGTCTCCCGGCATTGGAATGTAAGGAAAGGGCTTTTCTCTTGTCTGTATTGCATTGCTGACACAATACTGCCAGGCTCAGGGTAGACACCCAATAAGTAGTTGTTGAGTTGGGTGCAAAATCTAAGGATGTGTCAAAAAACTCAGTAATAGAGATAAACACTACCTTAATATTTTTAAAAATCAAAAATACCCCACTTTAAAAAAACTCCATTATAAGAACTAGCTTAGGTCTGCAGATTAATTTTATCTTATGTATTGGGATGAACGTTAAGAAGTGAGGAAAGTCTCAGATTATGTTTATAATTATGGAAAAATACCACATTTTTCAAAGTCAAACACTTTTTTTTGGCAGAACTCTAACCTACTCCAAGATGGGGCTTTTACTCCACCTAAGTACATATCTAAGGGAGTGACAAAAAAACTTAGTAATAAACAATATTCTAATCAATTTTTTGAAGTGCAGTTGATGGACAATATTAGTTTCAGGTGTACAGCATATTGATTCAGTAATTTTACAGATACACACCATTAAAAGTTATTACAAGATAATGGCTATAATCCCTGTGCTATACCGTATATCCTTATTGCTTATCTATTTTACACATACTGGTTTGTATCTCTTAAACCCATAACCCTAATTTGCCCTTTCCCCTTTGGTAACCACTAGTTTGTGTTCTATATCTGTGAGTCTGTTTCTGTTTTGCATAAACATTCATTTGTTATATTTTTAAATTCAACATATAAGTGATATCATACAATATTTGTCTTTCTCTCTGACATAATTTCCTAAGTACTATATTCTCTAGGTCCAATCAATATTTTAAAAAATAAAAATTCATGATAAACAAAATAAATACTACATTTTAAATAAAGTCTGGATTAGTAATAGTGTTATGTTGAGCCATATTGGACCCTGAGGCAAAAGGAAAAATCTGTAATGTTGCTGTCTTTTTTTTTTTTTTTAAGATATTCTGTTCATAATTTTTACATAAACTTTGACTTTTAAAATATTGCATTAAAATATTATTTATCTTGATTACTAAGGTTTTTAGTATCATGGTTAACTTTGTGCCCGAAGCAATACCTACCTCACTTGTCTCATCCTCATCCTGACCCTTCTTATTTCCTTGGTATATATATCAACAACCTCTCACCATTTATTTACATTTTTTCCCTTTTTGATTTTATTATAAGATGTAAATGAACTTTTCTTAACCTTCTATTTACTTTTGACCTAACTAATAGGCTTCCAAATAGGGTTGTATTTTCTCACTCACTGATAGGATTTTGGTGTTAGAATTCAGGATTAAGCCAGTGTGGCATTACATGACATATTCTAAAATATTTGTCCTTTACAAAGCTCTGGTATTTTTCCTTGCCAAATTCTGTTGACATTCTAATACTCCCCTTGGAAATATTCAGTAGGGTTGTGGCAGTCTCAAATCTCCATGGCACTTTCTCCATTGCATCATAAAGAGTTAGAAGTGATTTCAAAATCTAAGGTTCCCTGTGTGAGAACAAATATTTATGAACAATGACAAGAATGGTCAATTAATGTTTTATGGGAATGGGAAGAATGGCAACATTGTGAGAGTTACATAAAACCTGGAGATTGCTTGAAGACAATTGTGCTATTTAATTAAATGGTATTTAATTAAATGGTATGGGGAATATTAATATATACTACATTGTATTTTTCTGTAGATTAGCAATTTTCATATTTAAAAACATTTCATACCCACAACAAAATATTTTTGAGCATTTGCCATAAATATATGCACATATATTTATAATGTCTGTATGCCATTATATTAATATATTATATATATTAAAAGTAGCATTTTGAAAAGAATAAAATTAAAAGCCAATGATATATACACATATATGCATCATTATATACATGCAATACATACTTAATACTATTTCTTTTCACTCTTCAGTGGATCATCACATGACACTTCTAGAATAAGCACCCACCACTAAACAGACTGAGCCTTACATCTGGATTCCACCTCCCCCAATAACTAGTGTTTTAATTATACAGGGTTAAACTTCTAATTCTAAGCTCTGTTAAGGAGTGATTTTAGGCTAGTAATATTTTTTGTTATTCAAGTACACAAAAAACAGCATTCATTGATTAAAGCTGTGCAAATAATTTCTTTATGTATTTACACTGGATTATACACACCTGCGTTCTTCTACTACTTGTCAATAGTAACAATAAAGAAAACATTCTAAACTTAAGTGCTGCTACCACGGTAGCTTTAGTTCTCTTGTCTTTGAAAGTAATCAGTAGATTATAGGATCTTTATTGTTACTTCTCCCTCTTCTATGCTATGATTTTATGTGTTGACATAATTAATTTAAAAAATTTATCCTGGCAAATTTATATAGTAACCTGTTGTTTGTCAAAGGCTCTCCCTTGGGCGTCATGCTGGTTTCAGGGAAAGATGGAGATGGGGAGAATTTAGAAAGGAATTGAGACTGAGAGAGTGTTATGAAGCTGCATGGACAAGGTGAAGAGTGACTATGTAAGCGGTGCTATATCACCAGGGATACAGCTGGAGCCTACCTCTAAGTTAGGAGAAAAGTAAAGTTATTGTTGGAAACTGGTGACCAGCTTGGAGTCAGGGTAATACAAGGACACCAGGTCAGAGGAGGGCAATAAGAGAAAACAGAGAGCAAGGCAGAGAGTTAGCAGGCAGGAACTGGGAATTCCACAAGAGCTGAAGAAAGCATAATACTCAGTAAAAAGTTTGGGTTGGTGGATGAGGAGAAAATGTGTGTAATTCCAAGAAAACTGCTAAATCTCAAGCACAGTACAACCATCAAAATGTAAAGATCTTGGGCTTCCCTGGTGGCGCAGTGGTTAAGAATTCGCCTGCCAATGCAGGGGACATGGGTTCGAGCCCTGGTCTGGGAAGATCCCATATGCCACAGAGCAACTAAGCCCATGCGCCACAACTACTGAGCCTGCGCTCTAGAGCCTGCAAGCCACAACTACTGAGCCTGCATGTCACAACTTCTGAAGCCCACACACCTAGAGCCCGTGCTCCACAACAAGAGAAGCCACCGCAGTGAGAAGCCCGCGCACCACAACGAAGAGTAGCCCCTGCTCGCCGCAACTCGAGAAAGCCCATGCGCAGCAACAAAGACCCAACGCAGCCAAAAATAAATAAATAAAATAAATAAATTTTTTAAAATGTAAAGATCTTACTAATTGGAGTTGTGTTCTATCTCAATCAGGAAAATTTTCTATGACTCAAGAAGGCAGGAATCCCAAGAAGGTGTAGGATACTAGACTCTGACAGTGAACAGCAGTGGTATAGAAGCACATGGCTGAATGGGAATAAGACTGCATCTTTGAGAACAGTGTTTTATTTGTTTGTTTTAAATATAGAGGAAGGAAATGTTTGGAGTTTGCCCAGGATATTGGAGAGGGTTGAAACACTGAAATGGTGAATATGTCAGATATTTTTAGCTGGAGAACAACTCGGGTATAGTTGTAAGAAATTGTAATAATAAACTCTGCTTCTTTATGTACTGCAGGCAGAGAGGATGGAGCATGAGAACAGTACTGCGGTGACAGAATTTATTCTTGCTGGTCTGACCCAGTCTCAAAATATTCAGCTCCTGGTCTTTGTGCTAGTTTTAATTTTCTACCTCATCATCCTCCCTGGCAATTTCCTCATCATCTTCACCATCAGGTCAGACCCTGGCCTCACGGCCCCCCTCTACTTCTTTCTGGGCAACTTGGCCTTCCTGGATGCATCCTACTCCTTCATTGTGGCTCCCAGGATGCCGGTGGACTTCCTCTCTGAGAAGAAGGTGATCTCCTATAGAGGCTGCATCATTCAGCTCTTTTTCTTGCACTTCCTTGGAGGAGGGGAGGGGTTACTCCTTGTTGTGATGGCCTCTGACCGCTACGTTGCCATCTGTCGTCCTTTACACTATTCAACTGTCATGAACCCTAGAACCTGCTATGCCTTGCTGTTGGCTCTGTGGCTTGGAGACTTTGTCCACTCCATTATCCAGGTGGCCTTCATCCTCCGCTTGCCCTTCTGTGACCCAAACTGACTGGACAACTTCTTTTGTGATGTGCCACAGGTCATCAAGCTGGCCTGCACAGACACCTTTGTGGTGGAGCTCGTGATGGTCTTCAACAGTGGTCTGCTCACCCTCCTGTGTTTCTTGAGGCTTCTGGCCTCCTATGCAGTCACCTTCTGCCGTGAATGTGGTTCCTCCTTTGAGGGGAAGAGCAAGGCTGTGTCCACATGCACCACCCATATCATCGTTATATTTCTTATTTTTGGGCCTGGCATCTTCATCTACACCTGCCCCTTCAGAGCCTTCCCAGCTGACAAGGTGGTTGGTTTCTCTCTTTCACACTGTAATCTTTCCTTTGTTGAACCCTGTGATTTATACCCTTAACAACCAGGAAGTAAAAGCTTCGGTGAAAATGTTGTTTAATCAGCACTTAGCCTGATAAAAAGTGGGAAAAATGAATAAGAAAGTCAAGACTGGAGAATTTCATCTGAAATTAACTTATTCATTTTTTAAACACTACATTTATTGATCACCTCCCATTTTTCAAGACTATTCTAGGCCCTGGGAGAAAGAGCTATATTGAGATAGGTAAAGTTTTTGCTCTCTGAAGTTACAATCTAGTAGGAATAGACAGCCAACAATGTAGAAAATAAACAGCATGTTTTCAAGAAGACATATATTCCTGAAGATACTATAAAGAGAAGCAAAATATTTGATAGCAAGTGTGAGATGTGGGTAATGAATTTACTTTTAGTCTTGAAGCAGGGCCTTTATGAGGAGGTGATGTTTTGCCTGATATCTGGATAAATGGAATATGCCAACTACACAAACATCGGCAGGCAGAACCTTCTAGGCAGATGGAACAGGTATTGCAAAAATCTGAAGATAGTAATGAACTTGGTATATTTGAGGATCACAGCATAGGTCAAATTGACTGGGTTATAATAAGTGAATGTTTAAACGATTAGAGTTCATGTTGTAGATACTCATAGTGTCCAACACATATATGGGTCTATAAAGTGAATATAAAGAGTTTCATTTTTTTTTGAATAACTATAATAAGGGTAACCATTCTAAGCAACAGAGTAATTTCTTTACTATGGTTTCAAAAATGATTTAGGGATGTAAACTCAAGATTCTGAAGATATCAAAGAGTTGAAAAATATCACTAAAAGAGATATTATACTTATATTTTAAAAGGAATTAAACTGTAAATTTTTCTTCTGTGAGTATGTAGAGGAAGGCAAAGAAAGCAGGTCATTTTCATGAGAAAAAGGTCATGGAAACATTTCTTTTCTCCATGACTTCATGATTAATCTTAGCAGATGTTTATGACTCCTAGCTGTTTGTTGATCTCATCCTTAATTGATTTCACACTGAGTGTAATGATGATGGTTCTTTGGTGGACCAGTCAGGAATCTATTGCATTCTACTTAGTTTAAGAAATATGATTTAATATAGAGAATTACATGCTTATGAACTGTTGCAAAGTCTGGAAGAACAGACTATAGGCTGGATATCCAGAGATGGCTCCCAGAACAGCACAGGAGACCAGGTTGTCTAGAGAGCTGTTCTTGCTACAACCTTTGCCATCTGTTGTCTGAAAAATACCACCATGTTAGCCTAGGCCTAGGGTCAAGATGATGATCCAGAGCCACTGTGCACCTATCAGATCTCCCTAGAAAAACAGAAGCCTCTCCTGATACTGCTTCTCTGCCTAATTGGCTTAACCAAATTCAAGTCTCTTCTGAATACATTGAATGGGTGGCATCCAAAACAAACCTGGAACCAAAAATGCAGGGGATTAATTTTTTATATTTCATTTAAAAATAGTCAAAATTAAAATGTTTATGAATATAAGTCATGTGCATGGTAAAAATATTCAGATTATGGAAAAGGTGTTCTCTTTTCTCAAGTGTCTCCTTCCCCATCCCCACTCTCAGCTTATCATGTAGCTTCCTATTTCATTGAGAGAAGGAGCCGAAGAGAATTCCTCAAGCTACTACCCTTACATACCTGCATCTCTCCTGAGACTGGGCGGTCTGATGCTGTTCCTACAAAAGTTGACTTCTCCATCTGTGCATCAGAATCCATCCCCTCCTTCCTACGAAGGGCCATTACTCCTTTTTTCCTTCTGCACCATTAACTTTTTCTCCCTATTGCCTTCCCTTAGCGTATAACCATATTTCTTTCATCTTAAATAAAACCTTTGTGTCAACTTTCTTCTTCCACAGCTTACCTCATTTCTCTCCTTCCCTTTACAGCAAAGCTCAAGAGTAGTTTGGAAATGTTAATAGACTTGTAAAGAGCAGTTTTAGGTTTATAGGAAAGTTGAGCAAAAAATATAGAGTTTCTATATACCCTCTGCCCCCCACCATATATACATACTTTCCCCTATTAATATCTGCATTAGTGTGGTACATTTGTAACAATTGATGAACCAATATTGATACATTATTTTAAAATAAAGTCCATAGTTTATATTAGGGTTCACATTTTCTCTACATTTCTATGGATCTTGACAAAGGCATGTTATTTATCCATCATTGCAGTATCATACAGAGTAGTTTTGCTGCCCTAAAAATCCCCTGTGCTCCACCTATTCATCCCTCCCTCTCTTCCTTATCCCCTCAAGCCCCTGACTACCACTGACCTTTTTACTATTTCTATAATTTTGCTGTTTACAGAATGCCATATAGTTGGACTCATACACTATGTAGTATTAATCTTTTCAGGCTGGCATGTTTATACTCTCTGCTTCCGATGTCTTTCCTTTTCAACTCACCCAGTCATGCCAATAAAATAACTCTTGTCATGATCACCAAAGATAGTAATGATCCTGAGTCAGGTCTCATCGTATTTGACCTCTGAATAGCATTTGACACAGTGGATCACTGCACTCCCAGGACCCGCCACTTTCATTGTCTCCCCTGCACCTAAGCAGCTGTTCCCTCGTTCTTCTTTGAGAGTTTCTCTTTAGCTACCCAGCTTTCTTGGCTTTAAATCCCATCTATATATCGATAATCTCTACACTTATCTTTCTCATGAATGCTAGGCTCCTCTCTCCAGCAGCCTGTGCCCCTGCTGCGGCTCTGCTTTCATGTCCTAGTATCACCTTACACATAACATCCCAGACTGATTCCTGATCTTCACCACAGCCCTCTCCCCACCCCACAACCCAATCTCAGTTAATTGTAATTCCATTTTCTGGTCTCTGGTCCAAAATCTTGGATTTGTAATACTTTACAAATATTTTCTCTCATATTCCACATCCAATCTGTTAACAAGTCTGGATTAGCTCTGCCATCATGAAATTGCCAGACCCAAACTCTACCACCTAGACCCAAACTCTACCACCTAGACCCATAACACCATCATCTCTTGCCCATGTTAGAGCTGTAGCCTCTTTATTGGTCTTCTGTTTTTGTCCCATCTTAGTTTATTCTCAGCTGAGCATCCAGAATGATCTGGTTAAAATATAGTCACATCATCTTTGTCTTCTCAAAACCATTGATGACTTCTCTGTTACTTAAAGAGCTAAACTTTTTTCTTGTTTATCTGTAAAGGTCCACATGACCCTATCCATATGCCCCAACTCCTACAGCTTTCCACTCTCTGACCCCTTATCCTACTATATCCCATCTCACTCATTCTGTTCGGTCCTTCTGGCCTCCTGATCCTTAGATACGCCTCCCCTCCCCCCAAACTCCACCTCAGAACCTCTGACTTGCTGTTTCTTCAGTCTGGAGTGTGCTTTCCCAGGATTTTGGCATGACTTACTTTATAATTTCCTCAAATTTGACCTGTCCTCAAATGTCACCTTTCATGCGAGACCATTCCTGACTACCCTATTGAAAATTGCAACCCACTCCCACAGTAGTCCCTGTCCCACTTCCTTGCATCACTTTTGTCCACAGCACTTATCACCTTTTAACAGGACATATGTTGCACATACTTATTTTATTGCCTGTCTTTTTCCACTATGGTATGTAACATCCATGAAAGCAAAAATTTATTTGTTTTGACCACTGCCTGGCACAAAGAAGGTGCTTGTAAATATTAAGTAAATGAATTAAAGAATAATATGAAAATTACATCTAATTCCACCATTCAGAAATATCTAATATTAAAATTTTGTCAGTTTTACATGTATAAACACATTATTATTTTTATAAAAATTGGGTCATATTATATATGTAGTTTATAATTTGTCCTTTTCTCTTAATATTATAGGTATGTTTTAAATAAGTAAATATAGATCATAATACTCAAATGACTATGAATTATTCAATTACCATTTATTATTATTATTTATTTAAATAATCCTCTACTTTTGTATATTTAGAATTGTGCTATTATAAGCTAAGTTTATACAAAAATGTTTTAAATACTACCTTCCACTCTTATTTGAGTACTCTCTGGGAATAAAGTTTTGTACAATTAGTAGGTCACAAGGTATAACCTTTGATGTATAGTGAAATTCTGTTGATTTAATTTTCCACCAACAATATATGGAATTATCTGTCCTTGCTATTTCTAAGAGTAGTACTTGCTTTCTTTTAAAGATTTACTATTTGGAAAAGACAAAAGTGTTATATTTATTATAGCTTTCAATTTGGACCATTGCAAACCATATCTATTGATTAAATGTGTTTTTTTCCCTAAAATCACATTTTTTAAAAATTGAGGCAAAATGAAAAGTCCCTTTTGCCAATTAAAGTTATAATACTGTAAACATTATAATATTGTAAATTCTTGTGTATCCTTGGATCTATACCTATTTTTTGTCCTCTCAGATCCCTTACATTAATTAGTTGTATCCCATGCTTTTTCTATATTATTTAAATATTATCATCTTATAATACTGCATATTAGAAATATTACTTCTAATTCCTGACTAATTTTACCTGATTTACCTCTAGAAAATTTTTGAATATTATTTTATTAAGTCAAAAAAATTTAGAGAGTTTATTGGAATTTATGTGCTGAACAATATTGAGTTTCTCCTTCCAATAAAACTGTATGTATTTCATTTATTCAAGTTGTTTTCCCCTTTTGTAGAGTAGCATAGCTTTGGTCATAGAGATACATTTCTGATTAATATGATTTCTATTGACTTTATATATCCTATTGCTCATCTAAATAAACTCATTTTTAACCATATATTTTAACAAGTAGTTGTTGGTTTATAAGAAAGCTATTGGTTTTATTTGCTTATTTCGTAACTAGCCACTGTACTGAATTATTTGGTTTTGCTTTTCAAAATTCTATTTTATAAATTATTTTAAAGTGAAATTGGGTTTGGTTTCTTTTGGTACGCAGTTCTATGAATTTTAACACATGTATAGGTTCATGTAACCACCAACACAATCAAGATATAGAACAGTTTTATTATGCCCCCAAACTCCTTCAGTGCTCTTTCTGAACTATCTTTTATTTCTATTATTTTTTTGTTAATCCTCTTGCCTTTTCCGGAATAACTCTAGTAATAATTATATACACTTATCTTTTGTTTTAAACCAGGGCAGATATTTTAGATTTACCGAGTCTTTGCAACTTGTGTTGGTTGGGCTTTTTTGTTTTGTTTTGTTTTAAAGTCATTTCCTTCCTTTCTCTTTACAGAACAGAAATAAAACAAAAGCATCTTAAAAACAGTTGATTTTTTTCTTATTTCAAAGCCTGCAAGGAATGTGGTCAGCTAGGGAGGATTTTCCTGGGCTCTATTATCAGTCTTATGAAGAATGTAGGCTAGTTGTGGTAGTTGTGAAGAGTTCAAGTCACTGAGGAAATTTGGGAAGAAAGTTGTGTTTGGAGAGCAAGTTGCGGTTGAATGATTGACCTTCAGGTAAATACGGCAAGACCCTCAGTTATAGTTTACGGTTGAGATTTCACACCTAATATCTTCCTGAATTACATGTCATGAACTTTTCAAAAAAATAATGTTAATAATTATAATCACCTCTGCTTTCTACTATATTTTATTCATCATTTTCTCTGTGCCAGGCATTGTGCTGAATGCTTTACATTTGTATAATATAATTCTTACACCATTCCTTTAGGCTACTTGCACGGTACCTGTCTTCACTTCTTCCAGTTACTTTGAGCTTTCCTACTTCTCCTTCCCCTGATTTCACCCACCTGGGTGGCAGCTATCATTATACATGTTAGCCTGTACTAATTTTTGATGCCCTGTCAGAAAATTTAATGCAGGCTTCTTTCTTTACATGATTCTTCTAGTAAGCAAGAGTTTGCAGGTGATAAAGTACCTTAGCCCAAAAGAGTAATTTTCCAACATTGTGACATTGAACACTGGGTTATAAAGGTGGGAATATTTCCGTAATCAAAGGAGCAATGTTTTGCTCCTTAAATGACTGCTCAAAGATTTTCTCAAGACCAGTCCCACTGTGCTTTTTCTCTGATTAATACTGCTTCATCATGAATGTGTGTCCTCACTTTAAATAGTGAAGACATACTCCACAGCTCTTGTTCCAACTTTGGGAAAAGTCAGCTCAACATTTTAATTACTCCTACTGCAAGCAGACTGTAGTGCTTAATCCCTGATCTTCCTAAATGTCCCTGCTTTCTAGTGGCTTTTATAACAAGACTGGAGAAAATATATATCCACACTCCAGGCTTCTGATGCTTACTAAGGACTATGGTGATTTCAGTAGTTTTGTGAACCTCGAAGGATTTGGTGTTTTTGATTTCTGATGCACAGCTGGTAGGTTAAAAGCTGAAAATAATATAAAGATCTTGAGAAGCAGTTGTAATTCGTGTTCTTCAGGTAGCAGACAATTTTCATTTAATTACTGTGTAAATCAAAAATAATAGAGGAGTAGTAAAGAAAAATATATATAATTTGAAGACATAAAGATGAGTGATTCAATTGAACAGGTATTAGAGATGCCCTTCTGAAGATGAAAGGAGAAAAAAACCTGACAACTATAAGTGAATACTTATAATGAATGCATAATATATTCATTATATATGTATTTATATATGTATATAAATTTAAATTAGGTATGATAATAATTTTTGTGTTCTCATTAATTACATTTTAAGTCAGGAAAATGGAAGGAATATTTAAATATCTGAGGTTGAGAAATTTTAATGCCTTTAATATATCAAGATACTCATGTAATTTTTATAAGAAGTAATTTAACTTCAAAAAGATGAAATGATTTTGGAAGCCCATATCTTTTTCCAAGTCACTGAATTGAAACTAGGCTAAAATATTTTTACTGAAATTATTATTATTACTATTCATGAAATAAAACAAGCAGATTATTTCTGAACAGTATTCCAAAATTCGAATTTTGAAGCCTAGAGAATTCTTGAATGTTGCTCAGGACATATGCTTAATGCTTTATATAGACTGTCTAATTTAATTCTCACAGGTAAAGAGGCCAAATCTTAGGCTACTAATGTATGATCAAGGTCATACAGCAGGTTAAGAACACCTTAACCCTCTTAACCACTTTGCCACAGTTCAGTTTTAAGATTTCTGGAATATTGTTCTTTGACAAATCTTAAAAATATTTATCAACATTGACAGAAAAATTTGAATATTTGCAAGTAAATGAGGATGAAGCCAGATTTTCTCCATGTGGGAAAACAGGAGGTCACTTAGACGAAAACGTTATAGGAGATATTTGCAGAACTTGCAATCTGCTGTAAACCAAAAACTCAATTTTGAAAAATTGGTCTGAGTCCCTAAAGTGTCTTTTTTTTTTTTTTCTCTTTCAGTTGGCTCGGGTATCACTTTGACATATGATAATTAATGTGGGTTTTTTGTTTGCTTTGTTTTGTTTTGAGCATCTTATATGCTGGTACTACAAAAGGCTAGGCACTCATTTCGTACATTTCCTGGATTTGTCTTAGAATCTTTCTTTCTTTTTTCTAGTCTAAAAAGTTAGCTTTGTTTGAGTAACATGTGGAGAAATAAAGGAGGGATTTTCTTGCTCTTTTTAAAAAAAGGTATCAATAAGATCATAAAAGTAAAAAAGTTGAGAATAACTCTCATATGTTACAGGTATACATTTTGGTCATCAGTAATTTTATGAAATTAAGAAATTAATTTATCATTTATATATTAATAGTGAAAATAGTACTTATTAACACTGACAAAACAATTGAAAATGTGCAAATGAAATTGGAAAGGAACTGGATTCTTCTGTAGCTGAGAAAACAGGAAGTCACTTAAAGAAAAAATAATTTATCACTCTCATAGGATAATAAATGGGTTTCCTGAAATCATTATGTTAAACTGTTATTTAAATCCAGTGTTCAACAATAGTGGATTCAACATAATTGCATTTTATTTGGTTTAAGAGAAAATTTTGAGAATTTAACTCTCATTGAAATTTTTATTTACCTGACTTATTAAGTAGAGCACACTCACTTAGTATAATCTTCCTCTACAACTATGGATTATATAACTCCTTAGTCAGTATTCAGAAGGGAATATTACTGTGTGGGTATGTGATGAGTATAACCCTGCATGTACTTGATACTGATCAAAATCAAGAAGTTGTCCATTTGTAGAAGTTTCTGACAGCAATTGTTAAGTGGTTCCAAAAAGAAAAAATCTTACTGAGATAGTTATTAGTTGGATTTTAGGTAATCAGCATTCTGAATTATTAACTGATATCATAACTCCTTCATATGTATATATAGAAGTATCACATTTTCTAGCTCTGTCATTTTGTACCATTTTGTCATTATAGGGCAGAGCCTGCAGATCAGTGGAGGGGGTTAACTATTCCAGAGTGTCTGAATTTGTGTTACTTGGACTTATTGATTCTCCTGAGCTCCAGATTTTCTTTTTTGTGATGTTTTCCTTTTTCTACTTAATGACCATGTTGGGCAACTGCCTGATTTTGCTCATGGTCCTGTCCACTCCACACCTTCACTCCCCCATGTACTTCCTACTCAGCAACCTGTCTCTCATTGACATGTGCCTGTCCTCCTTCGCCACTCCAAAGATGATCACGGACTTCCTTGCTCAACACAAGACCATCTCCTTTGAGGGCTGCATTTCTCAGATCTTCTTTTTGCACCTCTTCACTGGGACTGAGATTGTGCTGCTCATCTCCATGTCTTTTGACAGGTACATTGCCATATGCAAACCTCTCCATTATTCATCAGTTAAGAGCCAAAGAGTGTTTGTTGGGCTTGTGGTAACTTCTTGTACGGTGGGCTTCCTGCATACAGTGAGCCAGTTAGCTTTTACCCTCTATTTACCCTTCTGTGGTCCCAATGTTATAGACAGTTTCTTCTGTGACCTTCCTTTAGTCATCCAGCTGGCGTGTATAGATATATATGTTCTTGGAATCTTCATGATTTCAACCAGTGGTGTGATTGCTCTTATAAGTTTTCTGCTTTTGCTCACTTCCTACATCATTGTTCTTGTCACTATCAAGGACCTCTCCTCCACAGGATCATCTAAGGCTTTTTCTACCTGTACAGCACATTTCATAGTTGTGTGAATGTTCTTTGGGCCCTGCATCTTCATCTATGTGTGGCCTTTCACAAACTTCCTGGTGGACAAATTTCTCTCTCTTTTCTATACCATCTTAACTCTGTTTCTGAATCCACTTATCTATACGCTGACAAACCAGGAAGTGAAGACAGCTGTTAAGAAGAAATAAGTAACCAATATTTAAATCTTGGGAAAACTACTCTGATATATCCAGTGCAAAGAGCAGAGATCTCTGTCTGAGATTTTGTATCATCAGCTTTGTTCTCAGAACAATAGAAAATTAAAGTTAGAATCTATTCATCTAGTCTAAATTCATGAAAATAAGCCAGAGCTGAGAGATGTGAAGTATCTTGCCTAAATGTTAGTGCAGTGTTTGCAAGCCTTTTGCAATTATGAGTCCATTTGAAAAATCTGTTGAAATTTATAGGTTATTTTTATGGAAAAATGCACAAATCATCAAAATTGTGAACGTATATTCAGGAATTCATGGACTCCTGAATTCTACAAATATACATCAGATTAAGACTACTTAGAGAAGCCCGAGAAAAAATATTGCTCTTTTGTCTTTTGACCCAGAACATTCTCACTCAGTTACACAGCCTTGTGGTATTCTGATGGTGTCCACTTGCAGAATTTAAATTAAGAGTGTTGGGCGTAACAGGTTTTTTCATGGCATTGGAATATTTTCATGGAAAACTGATATTATGAAGAAGTTCATTTGAATATTGTTGAAAGATCTTGACTCAGTGGGTCCAATTATTTGAGTTCTGACTCAACTTTGAACAAAAGAGAACAGCTTAGAAGATCCAAGATTTAATAATACCTTTTCTTAATGGGTATATAGATCACTATCGCCCTTGATAATTGATATAGCAAATAGTTAATCAGATGACAATTTGTAAAGTTTAAACCATGGCAAGTAAACTACTTGAATCTGACTGGCTTTCAAAACCTGGCTGAATATCATAGATTTGATGAATTCATTAATACCAAGACTAAGCGTTTGGAAAATTATTAACTATTAAATTCATGATAAATTTTTCATTTCCAAATAAATTATCCCAAAATATTATTAGTCTCAGTGTGAGTATATGAGTATACAATATAATGTAGCATGTGGGAAGAAAAGATGATAATAATTTAAGAAATATATTGCACAATTCTCCCTAATTTGGTGTATTAATGATTATGTTAAATATGTTTTTTATTACAAGAAAGTCTTTGAAAATCAGCTGGTCAATCAATTTCCCTAACAGTTGAAGAACCTAAAGTCCAGAGAATTCATAAAGCTAGTTCAAAGCTGAATCACTATAAGGAGCAAAGATCATTGCTCTAAGCATACATGGAACTTAGAATTAAATCTTGACTCTGTCATTTCCTAGTTGTACTAACCTCGGAGAGTCACTTTACCTCTCTATCCCTTTTTAATCTCTAACATGAGGATAATAAAAGTAAATTAATTGTTTGTTGCAACTGTTTTGTGGAAAGTGGACAGAATGGATTCTAAAAACATCATTTCCTTTTTCCTTCCCACCCGTGTAGACTTCTACCTAAAATGGACCTCATTTTTAAGTAGTATGTATTTGAAGAATAATTGCATAGGTCTAACCACTATTTGTCAAACATAAAACTTGATATTCAGTTTTAAGATGTCTCTAAGACTGTGGCTTATTAAGATGTACGGCAGGAAAACAAAACGCTTTCCAGTTTTCTTTGCTAAAAAGTGGGGAGGGGCATGGAAAAACTAGATTAGACTGCCTAATGCTTTGAGATTTCTGTGAATAACTGTTTACTGATAGGCTGCATCTCCTTGAATTGACTGAGGTATATGAAAAGAGTTTTAGAAACAATCAGTCATTGTGGATTCTGACAGTTTGTGAGTACCATGAGAAAAACACAAGCTCCTGCCTTGCAAAGAAAGAAATGGCATTAATAGTTTCTTACATTTATCTCAGACTTTTAAGGTTTCAACATGCTTTGACACAAACAAACTAAGCCAAATATTTAATATCTGAAGTTAAGTAATGTGCAGTTTATGAAGAAATGTCATGTTGGTGCTAGGTTTGAAACCACATTTTTCACTTGAAATACTGTTCGTTTTTAACCAAATCATAAACTCTTCCTTCTTGCTTCACAGGCAGTTAGACAAATGAAAACAGGTTAAGGTAGAAATGTAATTTCTAGATGTAATTATTCTAGAGCACATGCAAATTTTCATATAATGGAAACTATGACATTTATTTGGCTGTAATTCTAGCAGTGTGCATGTTAAGATGCTAAATTGGAAAACAAAATTCATAGCCTGAGATAGACAAGAAATTATTCAGCATTCCTTATTCTGATCAGCCAACTGTATGCTATTGATCAGAATGAAATATGAATATCCAACTTGCAGACCTGGTCTAACTAACAGCATTGAGAAGGTGGGAGGACAGATTTATAATATTCATAGAGAATATTCAAAGGGCTTTTAAAATTATATTTTCACTAACATAATTCATTAGTAGATCTCCCCAGTGACATTAAACCTATTCATAAATTGAATTGACTATACTTCATCACAAGAAACGTACATAAGATTATACCTTTTCAATTCTCTCAAGTTCAATAACTTTTCAAAATTTTAAACAAGGAACACAGTTACAATTTACAGTTGTACAGATTGAACATACAGACATAGAAACTTGAGGCAATATATTAAACTGTATATTCATTTCTTCATGATTGTAAGTCTCTATCTCTATCTATCTATCATCTATCTATCTCTATCTATCTCTATCCACCCACCCATTCATGCAGATCCATTTTTTTGCCCATTGATTCACCTAATAATTGATTTACCTTTACATTCAACTCTTTACAATCTATTTATCTATCAGTCATTGATATATACATCTGTCCTCATTGAAACCCAAGCTGTACAATATTACATACAATATTATGCAAATTTTGACAATGCCAGGCAACTGGATAATTGAATAATTGGATAATTATTAATGGTTACAAGGATTTACCTTTATGCATTAAACATTTCTCCTATGTATAACTCTCAGAATGACAATGACCAAAATGCTCTCGAAGATAATTTAGCCATTGTCCAGTTGAGAGAGGGAGAGAGAGAGAGAGAAGAGGCACCCTCTTGGCAGGACTCTATCATCTTACAGGTGTGTAAAATTGGGAAAGTCACTTTATTTCCCGATTCTCAATTTCATCATCAGTGAAATAAGTATAGATATTGCTACATGATTACTATGTTCTCAGCCTCCAGTTATTAGCTATATCAACTATGTTGAAGGACCACTGTTTCATGGATTCCTTAAGTCAAATACTGTGTTTAGCCAGGGGGAAAATGGCTCAGATCTTTTAGGACCTTACTAGTTACAATATGGCTTTTGATTACAGAAATGATACAGTAAACATCATGGCACCAAAATAACTGACTGCTTAGAAAATAAACAGTTTGTAGGTGAATGATCTAAATTCTGCCTTGAAAAAGCACGACCTTGAAAAAGTTACTGTGTCCTTGGATCTTAGTTTCCTCTTCTGTAGATCGGGAATGTGGATGGGATTTGGTGTATATGATTCTAGAATCTTTCTATATGTATATAAGACTATAAGAATTTTCTTAGTGTTTACTGTACTGGTTTAAAATTGTGAAATCCACTCTAGGGAACTTAGGAACCGAAATAAATAAAGTACATTCTTATTCTTATCAAATATAGGTTACAAAATATTAAATAGCAAATATTTTCACTTACCAAGAAACCTCGATCTTTTTCTGACCTTTGAACTAAAATAATTTATTCATCAGCACCTTTGTCAGCAATAAAAAATTCCACTGTTACTTTAGTGTACAGGTGTTGGTACTTTCACACTTGCCCCTTTTCTTAGAGACAACGATAAGAGACTGGAAGGAAATCTGCTCTTTCTTAAAACGTGCGAGTGTCTTACTCAATACTCAAACAAATACCTACATCTGACAAGAGCTGAATATTCTAAAAAGTGAGTCCTTGTGAGGTAAAGTTTTGGATATCGGTTTGATAATGTTCCGTAGTAAATATTATGTTGTGTGAGGAACTCTTAATACAACCAAAACTCAGTGACTGCTGAGACTGATTATGAAAATAGTTCTGCCATGAACTAAATGATTTCTTGCCATAGCATGACTATGTTGACCAATGAAGTGAGGGGGAAAAACGCTCATTTTTGTACGAGGAAATCAAGGGGTATGATCAGTCTTGCTAGACTTAAAGACATGGCTGCTAAGTTTTCTCATGGAATCTTTGACATCTTTATTTCTAAGATTTCTATAGATTACTGGATTCAAGAGGGGAGTGAAAATGGTATAAAATACTGAGAGCACTTTGTCTATTGGGAAATTTGTGAAAGGCCACACATAGATGAAAATGCACGGGCCAAAGAAAAAGGTCACAACAGTGAAGTGGGCACTGCAAGTGGAGAGGGCTTTGGAGGACCCACCAGAGGAACGTTGCCAAACAGTGACCAGGATGACAGTGTAGGAGATCACCAAGAGAATGAAGCACACTAGAGCAATCATACCACTGGTTAAGATCATGAAAACTCCCAGAATGTATGTGTCTATGCAGGCAAGTTTAATCACCAGGGGGAGATCACAAAAGAAACTGTCCACTTCATTGGGTCCACAGAAGGGCAGATTCAGAGTAAAGGCTAATTGACTCATAGCATGGAAAATGCCCACAATCCAGGAAAGTGTCACAAGCCCAACACACATTCTCCAGTTCATAATGGTTAAGTAACGTAGAGGCTTACAAATAGCCACGTACCTATCAAAAGACATGGATATCAGCAGCACAATCTCAGCACCCCCTAAGAGATGCAGGAAGAATATCTGGGTGATGCAGCCTTCAAAAGAGATGGCTTTGTGCTCACTGAGGAAATCTGCAATCATTTTGGGGGTGGCAAATGAGGCCAGAGACATGTCAATGAAGGAGAGATTGCCCAGCAGAAAGTACATGGGGGAGTGCAGGCGTGGCTCTGATACGATGGTGAACACAATGAGGAGGTTCCCCAGTACAGTGGCTGCATAGACTATGGAGAAAAACAGGAAATAGAAGATCTGGAGTTCCCAAGAACTGGAGAGACCCTGTAGTATAAATTCAGTTGTGACTGACTGATTATTCCAGGCCATTCACTCTGATTTCTGGAAGAACTCTGGCATTTCCAGATGGAGGAGAACTAGGAAAAATACAGTGATCAAACACAAAGTGAGATTTTTCTGCCTGAAATAATATAGTGGTTGCCCACCATCAGACTGTTCCCTGTTGTATCACTCTTCCGCTCACATTGCTCAAATATTTCTCCCATGGCCTTTCCAGATACCTTAATTCAATTCAAGATTAATTCTTATGACTTCACAATTTGCTTACAAGTAAGATGCAAATCTACATGAAAGAAATAAAAATTCAGCTATTTGAATATTTACTCCTTAGTTTGTGAAAAACTTAAAAAAAAATTCACAGGTAGCTGCCAAACTTTGAAGGCGAAGGGAATGATAACCTTTTTCAAAACATCGTGATGATAGGGAAAGACTGGAGTGAACAATGTTTGAGAATTATGATTGATTATTAGTGGGAACACAATGGTGCAAAGGAAGGTGGGCACTGGTTTCTTGCAGTTGGTGGGATAAAGGAACACAATGTGAGGGAAATGGGTACAGAGAAACATAATCTGTTTCATTTTTCTAATGGCCGTTGTTCAGAATAAAAATGAAAGAGCCTCTTATCCTTAGTTCTCCATTTCAGTTATGCAGACATGAATGACCCTGTTCTATGCCACCAATGCCATATACTTCAAAGGCTGGTTAAAGCCTGAAGGTTTCGTACATTTCCAAGTATATTTTAAATAGAAAGACTCTTAAATATGATTCTGCCTGAAGTCAGATATTTTTTAACTGCTGGATTTGATAGACTTTCACCAAAGCAGTTTGAAGCAGAAAACTTCCTGTTTCTAGAGTTCACTTGGAAGATATAGGAGACAGGTTCACGCAGAGACAGAGGATGATAATGGAGAACCTAGGAGAGGTTATGTAATGTAATATGCTGTAAACATTAAAACTAGACTGCTTAGGGAAACTCTCACTGAGATCTGAAAGGACTTTACAAAGTACACTGAAAGACAGTTGAAATCATGTGTACCTAAAATTCATGTCAAAGCCCTTTCATCTTGTCACTAAACCAAGCTTTTCTGTCTCAAAACTCTGCTGTAAGTATATACTCTAAATAAATTGTCCCAAGACTAGGCCAGTTTACACATGGTGCCCTTTCTTTAACTCCACACTCTTCTTCTGACTTTCCCCATTTCAGAAACTAGATTTGTTTTTGTACCCACGTACCTGCTATTAAAATGGGTGTCTCCAGCACAGCTCTCACTTAAATTGGTGTAGCAAAAATAGTAGTGACCTGGGATTCAGAAAATGTGGATTCAAATCCTGTCCTAGATGTGAGATTGAATAATTCACCGCATCAACTGGTACCTCTGATTCTTCATATATAATATGAATTTGTTGATCTAGATGATTTTAGGATCCTTTCCACAGACATATTAATATTCCAGTACTCAACCAGTCCCTGAAAGCAGTGACAACTGCTCCAGAGCGACCTCAGATCAATCCCCTACCTAATTTCTGGGTAAAGGAGGCTCACAGTCTTTGAGACCTTTGTATTTATAATGTCTGTATTGATATGAATTGGTTCAATAAATTACATGGCATGAAAAAGACAAGCTGCTCCTTGGGGAATAAACAAATGTTCAAATTCCAATGGGAGTTATTAGAACATTTAAGTTGGTTTGGACAGAGTTAAAGATGGATCATAAAATGTCATGATTATTCTTAAGTGGTTTATGTACATGGAATGAATATGATGGGATGGGGATGTTGTAAGGGATAACCTTCATTTTGGACCACAGCAAAGATAAGACAAGTAGGATCTATTATTTGACTTGGGGGCTGCAAATGTTATCTCTCAGTTCCTCGAATAATAAATGAGAATAAGGCCTTTGTTTCCCTTTTTGGGACCAGAAAAATTCATACATTTAAAGGAAGTGTCCAAAACCTATGTGAGGAAAAGTATAAAGCCCTCCTACAAGACACACACGTAGACTTGAACAAATGGAAACATATACCACGTTCTTGAATTAGAAGACACAATATAATAAAGATGTCAGTTCTCCTTAAGTTAATTCACAAATTTAATGCAATCCAGATACAAATTACACCAGTCCTCTTTGATCTAAATAAACTGATTACAAAATTCTTTTGGAAAAATGACGTGCAAACATGCAAGAAGAGGCAGGGAAACATTTTAAAAAGTAGAGCGATGGGGGAGGATTAGCTCTAGAGTACATGGAAACATTCTATAAAGATGCCATAAATAAAACAATTTTATATTAATGAATTAATATACAAACAATTGAAAGAAACAAAATTTTAAAAACCTAGAAATAGACTTAATTGAACATGGAAATAAAGTATATCATAAATGAAGTTTCTAAAATGAGTGGGGGGCAATAAGTGCTTTTTAACAAGTGATTTTGAGATAATTGGATAGCCAACTGGAAAAAGAATTGCATTAATTCCTCATACCTTACCTGTAACTATTCAAAATTGGACAGATATTTAGATGTAAAAATTGAATTTCTTTATAGATCTAAGGAGAGGAAATCATTCCCAACTGTAACTCAAAATCCATAAGTAATAAGGGAAAATTGAAAATTTTGATTACATAACTGTTCATGACAGAAACACAAAAGCATAGCTGACAAATGAATACCTAGAAAAAAATCTGCAACTTTTTGGGACAAAGCAATGATATATCAATACATAGAGAGCTACTAAGAGAATAAAAAGACCAGTAACCCTGCAGAGAAATGGGAAAAGATGTGCAAAAAAATACTAGCTATATAAAAGATGCTCAAATTCTGATAAGAAAATTGTTAAATTACTTTATATACTGTTTATCAACTATCATATGGTAAAATCATTTATCTCAGATAACAAAATCTAATAGCTTTAAAATCTACTATAAACGATGTGGTGAAGTAATATCAGTATAAAAATGAAATGATACGACCCCATGGAGGGACATTTAAATGTATATATATTTAAATATATACACACATATATATCTTTAAAGAAACCTCTAAGGAGAGGGATATAAGAGGGTAGTGGTGTCAGGAATAAAATAAAATTTTTTTGTTTTTAAAAAATTAGCTTTATTTAGGCATAATTTACATACAATAAAATTAGCCTATTTTAAACGAATGAGTTCAGTGAGTTTTAAAAAATGTATACAGCCATGTAAGCACTTCCACAATCAAGATATAGAATATCTACATCTTCCCCCCCAAAAAATTCCCTTTTGCCCTTTTGCAATCAATACACTCCTCCCACCTCCTGTCCCAAGAAATGAATGATTTGTTCTCTCACTCTCTAGTTTAGCCCTTCTAAAATTTCATAAATTTAATCTACAGTATTTAGTCTTTTGATCTGTCTTCTTTCACTCAGCATGTTGCTTTTGAAATTCATCCAGGTTGTTGTGTGTAATGGTAGCTTCATGCCCTTTTATTGCTGAGTAGTGTTCCATGGTAGGAATAGTTCACAATTTGTTTACCCACGTACCAGTTGATGGACATTTAAATTGTTTACAGTTCTTTACTCTTATGAATAAAGCTGCTATGAAAAACTATGTACACACTTTTGACGGGACTTGAGTAAATATCTTTCCTCTTGGCAAATATCTATTAGTAGAATAGCTGGGTAGTATGTTAAGTGTTATTTTTAACTTTAAAAGAATCTGATAACTTGTTTTCCAAAGTTGTTATACCATTTTGCCTTCCCACCAATAATGTGTGAGAATTTCAGATGCTCTCTACATCCTCTCCAGCACTTGATATTATTAGCTTTTAAATTTTAGCCCTGCTAGCGTGTGTAACATGGCATCTCATTTTCATGTTGCTTTATGCTGTCTCTCAAATCCCAAATTTCCTTTTACAGGATACTAACCAGGAACTATGCAAGGAAGGGAATTATGGGAAATGTAGTTCTTACTTAACCACGTTGACAATGAAAAGATGCAGTACACTCCACCCCACAGTCCACAGGAGAGACTGAAGCAGTTGCATTTATCTGGGAGCTCAGCTGGTGCTGGGACCTCCAGGATAGCCTCCTAACATATCTGGTGCCTCTGCTTTAGTAGTTGAAATGGCCCGGGTGCAGCTGGGGCTCCCTCTTTCTACATGGTGTCTCGCCATTCAGTAGTTTAGCCTGAGCTTCTTTACATAGGAACTGCACCCCAGCACAGTGAAATGAAAACTGCAGCCCTGTTAACTCACGCAGGCCTCTGGAACTCACACAACCCTGTAACCAGATTTAATTGCTCAAAGCAATTTGCAAGGCCAGCCAAGCAAGATTCACGGGGTTGGGGAAATATCCATTTCTTATTTGAACGAGATGTAAAATATTCTGGTTGTGATTTCCAGTCTATCTCTGTTCACTCTCTGGATACAATTATTTACATTCCTCCTACATGGAAAATATGACGATTAAATTTCCAGACTCCCAAATTCTCAACCAATTATAGCATTTGGCTAGAAGTCCAGGATCTTTTCTTCTCCACCAGCTCTGGATATCTATATGTGGTTCCTTGCGTGCAGGTCTTCCTCATATGGATCAAAAAGACATCATCTGCTCTACTCTCCGCACACCCAACATACAATGATGAGACTACGATCAATTAACTGTGACAGACACAGCAATTAAAAAAGCGAGAAACAGAAGGCACATAGCAGGCCATGGCCCATGGCTATTCTAAAATACTTCTGGGTATATTTCATCAGTTTCCCTGACTCCAGGGACAGGAAATGTTCCTTGACTATGGCTTGGTTCATTATCATTCCAAACATTTCTTCTGTTCCTTTCTCTCTTTCTTCTCCTTCTGCTACACTCATTACATGTATGTTATACGTTTCGTAGTTGTCCCACAGACTTTGGATTTTCTCTCCTTTTTCTTTTTTCAATCTTTGTTCTCTTTGCTTTTCAGTTTTGAAGTTTTCTATTTGAGCTATCCTCAAGCTCACAGATTCTTTCCTTAGCCACATCCAGGCTACTAATGAGCCCATTAAAGGCATTCTTCATTTCTGTTTCAGTGTTTTTGATCTCTTGCATTTCCTTTTGGTGCTTTCTTAGGATTTCCATCTCTCTGCTTACATCACCCATCTGTTCTTATATGCTGTCTACTTTATCCATTAACATGGCAATCACATTTGTTTTGAATTCCCAGTCTGACAATTCCAATATTCTCCATATATCTGGTTCTAATGTTCTGTCTCTTCAGATTGTGTTTTTTTGCTTTTGGTATGCCTTGTAATTTTTTCCTGATGGCCAGACCTGCGTAAAAGGAGCTGCTCTAAACAGGCCTTAAAGAATGTGGTAGTGAAATGTTGGGGTAAGAGGAAGCTTTCTATAGACCCATGATTAGGTCTTGGTGTTTTAGTAAGACTGTGCTTCTGTGTGAACTTTATAAGTGTTTCTCTCTTTTTTTTCAAGCTGCTTAGGTGGGATAGAATGGCTAGAGTAAGCTAGAGTTGGGTGTTTCCCTTCTCCCACATGGAAGGCCAGAGCTGACTGGAGTGGGGTAGTCCCCATCCTCTAGGTCAGTTGGGCACTGATAATACTCTGTCAGGTTAGGCTCTGATTGACTGGTTTCTCCTGGGGCAGACATTGTTAAGAACAGAGTGTGCTCTGGCATATTTCAAAATGGTTCCTTTTCCTCTCCCGCTGCTGGAAGCTGGAGGGGATTTTTCTCTGGTATTTACTGTGAGGATCTAGTCTAACTCTTGGAGGTAAATATTATAAAATTGTGCCCCTATGACCAGGTCCTCTAGTTTTTAACTCTCCGTGTTGTCCATACTGAGCCTCCAGCATTTAGTCAATTACAGTTCAAGTTTTCCCACCCTGCACTGGTTCCCGGGGCATTTCCACTCGTGAGTCTCTGCTCTTGTAAGTGGCGACTCCTGTATTTGCCTGCCTGTCTTTCCAGTTTTGGAGGCAGAGGTTTGCCCTGTGTCCCACCTCTCTTACATATCCTAGAGGAGTTGTTGTTTTTTCAGTCTGTTCAGCTTTTTACTTGTCAGGATGGAGTTACACCCTGCAATACATTATTATATGTATATATACACACACACACCCACATAGTTACATAGTTGACCCTTGACCAACACAAGTTAGTACTGTCCAGGTCCACTTATACGTGGATTTTTTTCAGTAGTAAATACGACAATACTACACAGTTCGAGGCTGGTTGATTCCAAGGATGTGGAACCGCGGATACGGAGGGCTTGCTATCAAGTTACACATAAATTTTTGACTTCTCGCTCCTAACCCCCACATTGTTCAAGGTCAACTATAGTTTCAAGAGTAAGACATGTGACTTCTTTCAGTGTTTTCAAGGTTCATCCAGGTTGTAGCCTGTATCAATACTTCATACTTCATTCAATTTTATGGCTGAATAATATTCCATTGTATGGCTAGACCATATTTTGTTTATTCACTTATCAGTTGATAGATGTTTCCACCTTTTTGGCTATTGTGAATAGCGCTGCTATAAACATTTATGTACAAGTTTTTGACACAGAAAGCTGCATATTGTATTATTCCACTTGTATGAAATGTCAAGAATAGACAAACCCATACAGACAGAAAACACATTAGTAATTGCAAGGACCTGGGGAAGGGAGATTTGGGAGTGTCTGCTTTATGAGTACAGGTTTCCCTTTTGGATAAAATGTTCTGGAACTAGATGGTGGTGATAGTTGCACAACACTCTGAATGTACTAAATATCACTAATGGGAAATTTTATATTATGTGTATTTTACCACAATAAAAAATAGTAAGAATTGAAAAATATCCAAATACATATAAAGAAGAAAATGCATCAAGTACTTCTCTATTCTCATTCCCTGAGGTAGCCAGTGTTAAACAGTCTACTCTGTTATTGTTTGATTTTTACAAAATTAAGATCATAAAATACACATGACCAGTTTGCTTTTCATTTGACAGTACATTGTAGACATTGTCGTATGTTCAAATTAAACTATTTCTTTTCATGACAGCTGCATTTTTTAAATGTAAGGGTATTCTGTAACTTATACAATTCCTTTACTAATAGGTAATCAGATTTTTTTCTCTTATTTTTCCCACTGCTTATTCTGTTAAAATAAATATCTTTGTCATAATTTCAAGGACCAGTGCTTTTATTTCTATGAATTGAGTCTCAAAAGAAAGATTTATTAGTCAAATGACATTGAATAAAAGTATATTTTTAATTTTAGCAGTTATCTCCAAGACATCGAGTTTGTTTTTAACACAGCAATGCATACATTCATCAATGATATAGAATATCCTTAATTACTCTTTTAAATTTTGATCAATTTGATGTACAAAAATGGCATTGATTTTTATTATAATATGCAGTTCCTTGGCCATTAATGGGGTTAAATATTTCTCATATGTTTATTTGTTATTAGGTGTAATTTATTCTAGGAATTACCTGTTTAGTTTGGCCAGTTTTTTCCCTATTGAAACTTTTTCTTATTAATTTACAGGAGCTATTTCAAAATAATTTTAATAAGGTTATATTCAATGGTTGAGGTTATTTATTTATTTATTTTCCATATGGATATCCAATTGTTTTAACAAATAACAGTTGTTATTTCCTATTGAATTATTGAATTCCTATTGAATTATTGAATTATTTTGGCAGCTATTCCTATTGAATATTCCTATTGAATTATTTCCTATTGAATTATTTCCTATTGAATTATTTTGGCAGCTTTGTTGAGAATCAGTTACCATATATGTGAAATTCTTCTGGACCCTCCATTCTGTTCAGTGTATTTACTTGTCTACTCTTAGGCAAACACAATACTATAACTATTACTATAGCTTTATATTAAGTGTTGAAAACAGACTGTGTGAGCCTAACAAATTTGTTCTGCTTACAGATTGTTTTGGCGATTTCAGATCCTTTGAAATTTCATATAAATTTTATAATCAATTTGTTTATTCTACAAAAAGCTTCCTGGGATATTGATTAGCATAATGTTAAATGTTACAACAATAAGGAGATAACTAATGTCTTCACAATATTGTGTCTTTTTATCCATGAGCACAGCCCGCCCCCCATCATCTCTTTATCCTGGGACATAAGCAGATGAACAAAGAGCAATGGTGGAATCATGCATTGAGTCTTAAAACTTCTGCTCAGATGTGGCACATGACACTTCTGCCTGTATTACATTAAATAGAAAAATCATCTTTTCAAGGCTTTGGTAAATAAAGTGGGAATTATACTCGTCCCACAGCAATGGAGGGTCCCTGGAGAGATGGACTAGGTAGAATAAGATAGCCAATTGTTTAATTAATAAATAGCTCATAATAACAGTTACTTGGAGTTCTTATTTTATTAATCTCAGTAACATTCACATTGCAAATACCTTAGTCAAAGTGATCTCCTTATACCTATTTCATTTAATAATCTCCTGCTTTCAATTTCTCTATTCTCTAAATCATCTGTATAAATCCGTACAAAATACTGATTTCAAATCATCATAACTCTGCCTACAATCTTATAAAGGATCTTTGTTGTCTTTTACATCAAGTTATATTTTAGAGTGGCATTCTTGTTCTTCCAACCTGCTAACTGGATATCTTGTTCCTTCAGATAAGTTCCACTATTTTATTTCCCACATATTTTTTTTCCTTGCCAAACAAAATTTTAGTTTTCATTGTAGGTCAAGTTCACATTTCTTCTGCAAGAACATTTTCTTGATTAACTAAGCACACTATAAATTTTCCTTTATCTAAAATCCAGTTCACTCATTATCTCTGAGAATTGCTTGAACGCTTGATTTATTGGGCTGTATTTTTTTCACCAGTTGTTTTATTTATGGGTGCTTAATATCTCCAAAAAAATTAAAAATTACTTAAAGCAGAATTGAATGTTTTTGGATTTTATTCTCCACTACCCCTAGAACAGAGTTAATCAAGAGTGCTTATTAAAATTTGTTGACTTGATATCACCAGCTACCTCTTAAATGATGGCTTTTGCAATTTCCATCCCCTGAATCTCTCAGGTCCAGGTAAAAACAACCTTGTAAATTCCCATAAGACTCTTAATATATCTTCCTGTTGTGAACCAAATAATACCATCTTTGTTGTTTAATAGATCCCATTGCAATATGATTTCTTGGGCAATTCCCAAGTCCCTACAACATCCATTTTATCTACAGCTCCTAAACAATTAATGATTCAACTGGGTCATTTATTTATATTTAAAATTACCTCCTATATGTTCTCTGTCAGAGCCCACTCAACACTCTGAATAGTCTAAAGCCTTGATTGTGCTATAGATCTGGTAAGCAAAAGTGTTTTTTGCTGTCTGCCTCTCTTACTTGCATCTCCTAACCCCTGTTCCATGGAGCTGAGATCAATAAAATAGTTTGCATATGTTGGCATATATGAAGGGAGAATTCAAACAAGAGTGAGACTAAGGAGATTGATCTTTAAGCTCTTCCCTATAGAAGTGATGTGATATATTCTTTAAGAGACAAGGTAAAATTTTAAGTCATATAATTACAACTATTTGTAGGAGGAACATACTCCTATTTAAGAAAAAAAAAAAAGAAATAGAGAAGAAAAGAAGTCAAATGCATTTCCTTGAGCAGTATGGCTATATTGTAGTATGCCTGATGCTCAGTCTTCTTCCACTGGGTAAATATCAGCAAAACTAATTTCCTCTGTGTTTCTGATGGGTCTCAGATAACTTTTATCTGTGAATATGCTAACAATTTTCTAGAAATTTGCAAGAGTTCTGCAACTGTTCATTGAAGTCTCTCTATAATGTTGTTTAAGAGCCCATTGTCACTTATATGTGATATAATTTTTATATGTTCTTTCAGTAGGGCTAACCTTTTGGATGAGTTCTAAATGACTAAACCTGTGTGTGTGTGTGTGTGTGTGTGTGTGTGTGTGTGTGTGTAATACACTGTCAGCCCAGAGTAAATGCTTAATGTGAGCTATTATCTTTAAAATTGTACAGACAAACATGTGGATACATAGATCTGTTCAGGATGATATACTCTCATTTGGATTGCCCATTAGCACCAGAAAAGAAAGTGTTATTTTCAACATCTATGGCTTAAGTGGTATTTCACCATGATCCCTAATAGCCTACCTTTCAAGCCAATATACCCAATGAAGATGGCAAGAATACAAAAATTAAGTTTTCATAGAGGAAACAAAGTCTGTGAAAATGGAGTCTTGGAAATAAAACTTTTGCTTCAGTAGAATTATAGTTTTTCTTGATTTTTTTTCTTTGATACAGGTTTCCATCTATCAGTCAGGACAATGGATGTGGCCAACAAGTCTACAGTTTCTGAATTTGTTCTGCTAGGACTCTCTAATTCCTGGAAACTACAGATGTTTTTCTTCATGGTGTTTTCACTGTTTTATGTGGCAACAATGGTGAGTAATAGCCTCATAGTCATTGATATGTCTCTTGCTTCCTTTGCAATCCCTAAGATGATTACAGACTACCTCACTGGACACAAAACCATCTCCTTTGATGGCTGCATCACCCAGATATTTTTTCTACACCTTTTTACTGGCACTGAGATTATTTTTCTTATGGCTATGTCTTCTGATAGGTATATTGCAATATGCAAGCCTCGCCACTATGCTTCAATCATAAGTCCTCAGATGTGTGTTGCCCTTGTGGTGTTTTCCTGGGTTGTAGGGGTCACCCATTCAATGAGCCAGGTTATGTTTGCCCTCACATTACCATTCTGTGGTCCCAATGAGGTAGATAGCTTTTTCTGTGACCTTCCTGTGGTGTTCCAGCTGGCATGTGTGGATACTTATGTCCTGGGCCTCTTTATGATCTCAACAAGTGGCATAATTAATTGCCTTGTCCTGCTTTTTTCTTTTATTCCATTCTATGTCATTGTCCTGGTTACTATCAGAAATCGTTCTTCAAAAGGATCATCTAAGGTCCTTTCTACCTGCACAGCTCATTTTATTGTTGTCTTCATGTTCTTTGGGCCCTTCATCTTCATCTATATGTGGTCACTAACCAGTTTTCTGGTAGACAAGATCCTGTCTGTGTTTTATACTATCTTTACTCCCATTCTGAACCCAGTAATCTATACTTTGAGAAATCAGGAAGTGAAGACAGCCATGAGGAAATTGAAAAATAAGCTTCTAAATTCTAACAAGGCAACTCCATTGCACTATTTTTAGTTTTAACTTCTAGTTTTAGTTAACTTCTAGTTTTATTCTGAGGCATTAAGTGCCACAATTTTTGTGTACACAGCATGTGTTAGGCTCTCATTTCTGTAGTTCTTATCAAATTGCAATTGCCAAAATTTGTGAAAGCACAAGTTAACTTCATGTTAAAACTATTCTCATACATACATTTTAAATACATTTTAAATTTCAGAAAAGCAAGCTGACAGAAGCAATTTCTTCCAGAAGAAATGAATATCTATAAAAATGCCAAGAGTGATTGTTTCAGTTAGGAAATTCAATATTAGTATTCCAGTCATTGGAAAAGAGGAACAGAAAATGAGAAGAGAAAGTATAGATCAAAGGAGAACTAGGAGATAATGACATTTACATACAACTAACAACTGAGTTACTCAGAGAATTGTCTCTAAAGTATGACAAATGAGTAAATTTCTGTAAGCCTTAGAAATTCAATACTGCTATAGGTAGGAGTAGCCTCTGATCGATAGGCAACGATTTTCTACGTACATCCCTGACTCATTACTACTTAACATTTAAATAAATTTGTGAGTTCTTCTATTAAAGAAACTCTGGGTATATTTCATTAAAAATGTTGATGAAGTCCAAAGAAAATGCTGTAAGTAAAGTCACCATCACTCACTTTTAGGTAATAAGTAAAGAAATATAGCCATGATAACTCCTTCTGATAATGCAGACTGAATAAAGAGGTCAGAGAATTCTGCAAATAGGAAATATTATAAAATGAGTTTCAAAGCAGTACACTTTGCTTCATACAGACACTAATGTCAGTTTAATGCCTGGAAAGTTAAAACTAGAATTAAATTAAGAGATATAGTTTATGATAATAGTGAATTAATGGAGAGCTTATGCTTTCCTTTTAAAGTATCATATTGCTTTACACTTTTGTTAAATTACTTTTTCCTTTTAATATTTGGATGCAAAAATAAGAAATTTGCGCTTAGTAGTACACTGTCAATGTAGTAAGTATATTTCTGTAAACAATTTTTTTTCAAAATACTGTTTTATTGTATTTTTAAAAATATTTATTTATTTATTTTTGGCTGCATTGGGTCTTCGTTGCTGCTCGCGGGCTTTCTCTAGTTAGGGAGGCTACTGCTTGTCATGGTGTACAGGTTTCTCATTGCAGTGGCTTTCTCTTGTTGCGGTGCACCGGCTCTGGGCACGCGGGCTTCAATAGTTGTGGTTCCCCGGCTCTAGATTTCAGGCTCAGTAGTCGTGGTGCATGGGCTTAGTTGCTCCGCAGCATGTGGGATCTTCCCAGACCAGGGATCGAACCCGTGTGCCTTGCACTGGCGGGCGGATTCTTAACTTCTGCACCACCAAGGAAGTCCCTAAAATACTGTTTTAAATAAGAGTGCTAGGTTCAAAATTAGCTTGGAGGTACACAAGGTATCACTACCACCTGCTGGCAAATATTGGAATTGCAAGCATTGACGGTCATGAGAAACCTGGATGCCTTGCTTTGCAAATCATGTGCTTTAATTGATGGCAAACCTTAAAGAATTAACTGTTACTTGGAATTTACTGAATTATACTTATGAAATATGGTGTCCAGTATATTATCCAACTTGTATCCACAAGAGGAAAATCTGTTGCAACCACAGTGTTTGATAAATATCAAGTTGTTATTCTTTTCTGGCATTATTGAGTAAATAGAGAAAACCAAGAATTATATATGCCTTAATTACCATTGACAAGAGAGAAGTTAAGAAAATGAAATTCCTAACTTTTCATTCTAAGCCAAATGATGAGAGGAATATTTTTTCTTCCTCAGTGTGTGTTTTTTATTTTATTCAGTAATATATTAAACAAACAAACAAGTGTGATATTGTTTAAACATAGGCATTTTTGAAAGTGTTGAACAACATGTCTACAGTATTAACACGGGAATAAAACGTGTTTATAGCTGCAAAGGAATAGCATAATTCTATTTGAAATAGAGATATAAATGGACATATTTTGGTTGTGTGTATAAATTTTCTTTCAGTTTCTGTTACATGTGCAAATATGTTCAGGATCAAGGAACTCATTTATATAGAAATTTTTTAGCTGGTGTTTTAGAAACGCTCCAAATAATTCTTTCAAATAATATATTTATTTGAACAAGATATATGTTCTTAAATGAACTGCTTTATGCAAGATAAAATTGTGGAGTCTTTTTAAAAGACGTCAATCAATCTTCAGTGCTTATGTGGATAATTCTAAAACTCACGGATATTTTCCAAACCCTCAGCAGTATAACTCATCAGCAGACAACTCTGTAAGGCAAGTCAATAATGAGACTGAGTAGCTGGATTGATAGTAAGGCTGTGTAACTGAGAATGAAAAGGACCATAGATAGCCTCTGGAGAACTTCCGTATATAAAGGGAACTACCACTTTCCCTGATGGCTCAGCACAAGGAGTCAACATACATGATACCTCTGCATATTACATAAACACTCAAATCTTAATTAGGAGCTACAGGTGGATTATTTTATCACCATGTCACCTCAACATGCTGCTGACACTCTTTGACCAAGTACAGTGACATGGCCATAGGCTCCTTCAATGGTAAAGATGGTGCCATTTGCCACTAGGGCATCTAAAGGCAGAAATAATGTTTTGCAAAGCATGCTAGGTGAAGGGAAACCAGCTAGTATAAACAGGTTGAGGATAGCTTTAAATGGTCTGAATTTCCAATAACACAGTTGAGGGACTATTGAGATATGGAGATTTTACAAGAAGACTATGTTGACAAACGACTTCATATTCCCTTAGGGGTTTGGGAAGCTTGGCTATACCAAACCTATGAGCTTTTAAACATTGTAAAAAGCTGTTTTGTAAAATTAAGCAATATCATCAAATTCAGGTGAAAAGAACTATAAAAATCAGGTCTAGATGAAATGATAAAATGCAAATTGTAATACATGAAGGAATTGGATATATGTAATGACAATAAAAACTATAAATGATATATACTTCCAAAAATATTTGAGGAAAATTTCAGAATATTATATAGTGTAATAATGGTGGATGTACATTGAAGGCTAAGGTTTAGACCCCCTCCTCTGCATGGGTTTCTTCCAAGGCCCTGGAATGGACCCCAGCAACCATTTGTTCATAATTTTGACTCTTTTTATCTTGAAGAAGTCCCCTTAGATTGTAAAAACTTTAGACCCTGCAGAACCTGGATCCACCCTGAGTGTAGGGTTAAAAGTCTTAGACTCAGGCATTTTTTACCAGGGTTACATACCAGTTCTACTGTTTGTTGGTGCTGTAAACTTGAGTAAGATACCTAATGTCCCTTAGCCTCAGTTTCTACATCCGTAAAAGGACATAGTAATGATACCTGCACCACGGAGTTGTTTGAGGAATAAAGGAAGTTATTCATATAAAGCACGTAATATAAGTCCAATAAATGTTATTATAGTGTCTTTCAAAACAATTCTGGATATTTTTAAAGAACTTGGTACTCTCTTGAGCTAACAATTGACATGTTTAATTTGAAAAGTAAATTTTTATTTTATAAATTTAAAATATTTGTGCCTGTATACATGTGCATGAAATTAATGTGTATCAAGATTAACTTGGAAAATTAAAAGTAACTTCCACTAGAAAACTACATTGGTTCTTATATTAATTCAAGCCTCTAGAAACTTGTTTTCCTCACTGCTCATAATTTTTGTGAATCAAGAGAAATTCCAAATTTTGTTTAATTATTATGTGATTGCTTCTTTACAATGAGTAAGTATTAAATAATTGATTTTAGAAGGATTATCACCACAATTTTGATCAGAATAAGAATGATGATGTTTGATCCTACGTATTATTAAGGTGAAGACATAGATAAAGGCATAAATTAGTGAATAGTAACTTAGATAGATAAGTACAATTTTGTATATGAACTGTTTTATGTGAAGATTTTTCTACATTGATAAGGGCCTGGGAAAATGTGATCACTGGACTCTGTTGCCAAATGGAAGAAGTTCTTGGTAGATGCTGTCTTTTGAACATGATCAGACTCTTTATAGACATGTTTCCAAACTTAAACAATGACCAATGAAAGCTTGCTTTTCAAATGAGCTTTTAAACAAAACAGTTAAAGCAAAATTGACGAGAGAGCTGAAATAACCCTCTTCTCTCCCTGTGTCTTCCCTATTACTGTTTTGCATGGTGATTTTTGGATGCATGTATCCAGATTGAAAACGAGGAGGAAAAAGCAGCCATGGAAACCTAATTCATGGGAACTTTTTGAATGTACTCTCAGATGCCAATAAAATCCACTGAGCAATTTGACAGTCTTTCTTATATGCTCCTGTTATGATGATTAATTTTGTAAAGATCAGTGTACCTTTTTGTTGTGAATTATGTTTAATGCTATTAGTTATACTGTGAGGTAAATATGCACAACTTATGCTGGAGTTAGAAGGACCAACATCCAAATAAGTTTGGAACTGTGGCATGGATCATGGGTTGATGTAGTCTGTCTGTATGGTTGCTGGTATAACTTAATTGACATTTTATCTTTTTCTTTCTGATTTTTTTTTTGTTAAATACATACATATATACATACACACATACATGCATCCCAACATCTAGCATGTACTAAAATATCATGTTTGCATTTTTATATTTTACTCTGGTAATTTACACTGCCAATGTAGGGAGAAGATGTATACCAATTTACATTTACTATCTCTTTAAAATTTACTTTGTTATTAAAGAAAATGTTTAGGTCTAGAGGTTCCAGGTTTTTTCCCTTCCCTCATAGCCTTTTTGTGGCTACTAATCGCTAGCCTATTCTTGATTTACCTAACTTTGTTTTTTGCCTTACAATTCTGCTAAGATTCTGAAGCCATCAATAAAAGTTTAACTTTCCCCTTTTCCTCATCTACCACCACCAAAAGGAAGTTGAAAGGAGAAAGTGTATCTTAGACTGAAAATACTAGTGCTAGAAAGCACACTTAAATTAGGAATTTGTTTTTACATTATTATGTATCTATCGCTACTAACTTTTTCATCTTGTCAGCATATACTTATATTGATTGGCCTTCAACGAAGAAAACAGAAACCACTGAGTGTATTAAGCAGAATTAGCACAGTGCATTAGATGCTTACAAAATCATTGGAAAGGGCTTCCCTGGTGGCGCAGTGGTTGAGAATCTGCCTGCCAATGCAGGGGATACGGGTTCGAGCCCTGGTCTGGGAAGATCCCACATGCCACGGAGCAACTAGGCCCGTGAGCCACAATTACTGAGCCTGCGCGTCTGGAGCCTGTGCTCCGCAACAAGAGAGGCCACGATAGTGAGAGGCAATTAAAGAAAACTTTTGGGCATATTATAAGAAATTTACCAGATAAAGAATTTAAAGTAATAGTCATAAAGATGCTCACCAAGCTCAAAAGAAAAAAGGATGACCTCAGTGAGAACTTCAACAAAAAGACAGAAAATATGAAAAAGAACCAATCAGAACTGAAAAATACAATAAAGGAAATAAAAAATACACTAGAGGGATCAACAGCAGATTAGAGAATGAGAAAAATGGATCAGCAATCTCAAAGACAACACAGTGGAAATCACCAATCAGAGCAGCAAAAAGAAAAAAATAATTTTTAAAAAATAAGGATAGTTTAAGTAACTTCTGGGACAACATGAAACATACTAACATTCACATTATAAGAGCCCAAGAAGGAGAAGAGAAAGAGAAAGGGACAGAAAACTAATCTGAAGAAACAGTGGCTGAAAACTTCCCTAATCTGGTGAAGTAAACAGATATCCAAATCCAGGAAGCACGGAAAGTCTCAAACAAGATGAACTTAAAGAGAACTATACCGTCACACATTTTAATTAAAATATCTAAAGTTAAAGATAAAGAGAGAATTTTAAAAGCAGTAAGTAGAAAACAACTAGTTACACACAAAGGAATCTCCATAAGACTATGAGCTGATTTTTCAGCAGAAACTTTACAGGCCAAAATTGATTGGCAAGATGTATTCAAAGTATTGAAAAGAGAAAACACAACCAAGTATACTCTACCTGGCAAGGTTATCATCCAGAATTAAAGGAGAGATAGGGTTTACAAACAAGCAAAAGTAAAAGGAGTTTATTACCACTAAAATACCCTTATGAGAAATGTTAAAGGGACTTCTTTAAATAGAGAAGAAAAGGTCATAACTAGAAACAAGAAAATTATGAAAGAAAAAAACTCTCAGTGGTGAAAGCAAGTATATAGTAAAGGTACTAGATCAACTACCTATAAAGCTAGTATGAAGGTTAAAAGACAAAAGTGGTAAAATCATCTATTTCTAAAATAATTAAGTAAGCAATTTACACATTAAAAAGATGTAAATATGATGTCAAAAACATTAAATATGGGCAGGGGTGAGTAAAAGTGTAGTGCTTTTAAAATGTGCTCAAACTTAAGCAACAACCAACTTAAAATAGAATGCAATATATATAGGTTGTGATATATGTACTTCATGGTAACCAAAGCAAAAAACTTATAATACACAGACAGGAAATAAAGAGAAAGGAATATAAACATAAAAATGAAGAAAATTATCAAATCACAAGTGAAGAGAACAAGTGATGATAAGAGCAAAGAAGAACTACAAAAACAAGAAACAACAAAATGGCAATAAATAGATACATATCAATAAGTACTTTAAATGCAAATAAACTACATGCTCCAACCAGAAGATGTGGGATAGCTGATCAGATTTTAAAAAACAGAAACAAAAACAAAAACAAAAGACCGAGACCCATGTATATGCTACCTACAAGAAACTCATTTCAGATTAAAACCACACACAGACTGAAAGTAAAAGGATGGAAAAAAGATATTCCCTTCAAATGGAAATGAGATAAAAGCTGTGGTAGCAATATTTATATGAGACAAAATAGACTTTAAAACAAAGACTATAACAAGAGGCAAAGAAAACCATTACATAATGATAAAGGGATCAATCTAACAAGAGGATATAACACTTGTAAATATCTATGCACCCAATGTAGGAAAACCTAAATACGTACAGCAAATATTAACAGACATAAAAGGACAAAGTGACAGTAGTACAGTAATAGTATGGGCCTTTAACACCCTACTTATATCAATGAATATTATTCCAGGGAGAAAACCATAAAGAAATATTGGCCTTAAATGACATGTTAGAACAGATAAACTTAACAGATATTTACAGAACATTCCATCCAAAATCAACAGAATACACATTTTTTTCAAGTGCACATAGAACACTCTCCAGGGTAGATATCAAGTTAGGCAACTACACAAGTCTCAATAAATATAAGAAGACTGGAATTATATATAACATCTTTTCCGGTAACAACATCATGAAACTAGAAATCAATTACAAGAAGAAAACTGGGAAAAAACACAAATGCTTGGAGACTAAACAACATGATACTAAATCTCATGGATATCAGTGGATCCAGGAAGAAATCAAAGAGGAAATAAAAAATATACCTTGAGAAAAATGGAAATGGAAACAACATTTCAAAATCTATCAGATGAAACAATAGCAGTTCTGAGTGGTTCATGTTATGAGAAGTCCATAGTAATGAAGGCCTACCTCAAAAAACAAGAAAAATCTCAATTAAACAATCTAATTTTACACCTAAAGGAACTGGAGAAAGAAGAACAAACAATGCCCAAAGTTAGTAGGAGGAGAGAAATAAATATCAGAGTGGAAATTTTAAAAATTGACCAAAAAAATCAAAGTAAGAAATGGTTCTTTAAAAAAATAAGCTATATAGATAAACCTTTGGCCAGGCTCATCAAATAAAATAAAATAAAATAAAATCGGACCCAAATAAATACAATCATAAAAAATACAAAGGATCATAAGAGACTGCTATGAACAGTTATAGGCCAACAAATTGGACAACCTAGAAGAAAAGGATAAATTCCTAGAAACATACAATCTTCCAAGACTGAATCAGAAAGAAATAGAAAATCTGAACAGACTGATTACTAGCAATAAAATTGAATCAGTACTCAAAAAACTCCCAACAAAAGTCCTGGACCAGACGGATTCACAGGTGAATTAACCAAACATTTAAAAAAGAGTTAATACGTACACTTCTCAAACTTCCTAAAAATTGAAGAGGAAGGTACACTTCCGAATTTATCCTAGGAGGTCAGCATTGCTCTGATACCAAAACTAAATGAAGACACTTATAAAAAAATGTAACTGACAAGTCAATATTCCTGATGAACGTAGATGCACATTCCTCAACAAAATATTAGGAAACCAAATTCAACAATACATTAAAAGGATGCTACAGCATGATCAAGTGGGATTTATTTCAGGGATGCAAGGATGGTTCACAACTGCAAATCAATCGATGTGAAATACCATAGTAACAAAATGAAGGATAAAAATCATACAATCATCTCAATAGAGGCATAGGAATTATTTAACAAAATCCAGCATTCATTTATGATAAAAATTCTCAACAAAGAGGTATAGAGAGATGTACCTCAAAACAATGAGGGCCATATATGACAAACTCACAGTTAACATCGTGCTCGATGGTGAAAAGCTGAAAGCTTTTTCTCTAAGATCAGGAAAAAGACAAGGATGCCAACTCTCACCACTTTTATATGATATAGTATTAAAAGTACTAGCCATAGTAATTAGGCAAGAAAAGAGATAAAAGGCACCCAACTTGGAAAGAAAGAAGGAAAAATGTCACTATTTGAAGATGATATAATTATATTTATAGAAAACCCTAAAGACTTCACAAAAAACCTGTTAGAATAAGCAAATTCAGTAAAATTGCAAGGTACAAAATCAATACAAAAAATCTGTTGCATGTCTATAAACCAACAACAAGCTATCAAAAAGAAACATTTTAAAAACTATCCCAATTATAAATGTATCAAAAAAAATAAATTACCTGGAAAGAAATTTAACCAAGGAGGTAAAAGACTTGCAGACAGAAAAGTTTAAGACACTGATTAAATACACTGAAAGAGGCACAAATAAATAGAGATATTATCCATGCTCATGGATTGGAAGAATTAATGTTGTTAAAATATCTGTATTACCCAATGCAATCTACAGATTCAATGCAATCCTTATTAAAATTCCAACAGTTTTCTCCACAGAAATAGAAATAACAATCCTAAAATTTTTATGGAAACACAAAAGGCCCCACATAATCAAAGGAATCTTGAGATGAAAAATAAAGCTAGAAGCATCATGATCCCTTATTTCACACTATATTACAAAGCTATAGTAATAAAAAAAACTATGGTGTTGACATAAAAACAGACACATAGATCAATGGGAGAGAATAGACAGCCCAGAAATAAACACATGCATATATGGTCAATTAATTTAGGACAAAGGAGGCTAGAATATACAATGATGAAAGGACAGTCTCTTCAATAAATGGTGTTGGTGAAACTGGACAGCCACATGCAAAAGAACTAAACTACACTATTCTTCTACCATACACAAAAACTAACTCAAAATGGATTAAAGACTTGAATATAAGATATGAAACCATGAAACTCCTAGAAGAAAACATAGGTGGAAATCTCCTTGACATCAGTCTTGACAATGATTTTTTGGATCTGACTCCAGAAGCAGAACAAAAGTATAAATAAAAAAGTAGGAATACATCAAATGAAAAAGCTTCTGTACAACAAAGGAAATCATTAACAAAATGAAAAGGCAACTTACTGAATGCAAGAAAATAATTTCAAATCATATATCTGACAAGCGGTTAATATCTAAAATATATTTAAAAACTGATACAATACAATAGCAAAGAAAAACCTTACAATCCAATTTAAGAAATGGACAGAGGATCTAAAGACTTTTTTTTCCAATGATAACATACAGATGGCCAACAGGCACATGAAAAGATGATCAATATCACTAATTATCAGGGAATGGCAAATCGAAACCACAATGAGAAATCACCTCACACCTATCAGAATGACTATTTTCAAAAAGAAAAGAAATAACCAGTTTTGGTGAAGATATGGAAAAAAGGGAACCTTTGTGCACTTTTGGTAGGAATGTAAATTGGTACAGCCGCTATGGAAAGCAATATGGAAAAAAATATAAATTAAAAATAGAACTACCATATGATCCAGCGATTCCACTTCTGGTTATTATTCTGAAGGAAACAAAAACAATAATTCAAAAATATATACATCCCTATGTTCATTGCACCATTATTTCTAATCACTAACATATGGAAACAACCTAAGTGTCCATTGATGAATGAATGGATAAAGAAGGTGTGGGATATATATAACAATGAGAACTTTTATTTATGTGTCTTTTGACTTGAAAAGATAAATTAAATGATCTTTACTAATATTTAATACACAGATTATTTTTGATATTCTAAATTAATCAGTACATTATCTGGACATGTTATATACAGCATTTAAAGGTGAGAGTTAACCGAAGACAGAAGGTTTGAGAGCAGTCCTCTTTGTGGTCATATGCTTGAACATATTGCTATGTACAATAGCTTAGTTGTGCTAAAGTAAGGGGGAGGGGAGACAAGTTATATTATCTTATGTTAACTCAATACATCTTCCAAAACTTCCTAAGCGGTTAAAATTATTTCTGCAAATAAACCTTGGATTAAAGATCATTCTAATTATTAAAACTCATGTAAACAATTATAAAATGACAGAGTTGACAACCACCCATAAAATGAAGTCTTCGTCAGGTAAATCTTATAAGAACAATGAACTATCAGAACTGACAGTAAGCAGGCAAAAACATTCTAAGTTATTAAGAAACATTATTTTACAATATAAATTTACTTCCATTATTATTAACAATGAACTTGATAGTCTATGCAGTATCATGATGTATTAACTAGTGATCATGATTAGCAAAACATTTAAAAAGTCAATATATAAAGCATAAAATAAATCTTTATAATTTTCTTTGCAATATTAATACATGATAATCAATGGAAGGCTTTAAGTTTTTCACTTAATAAAAAGTAATAAAAAGTATTTTTGAATGTTTCTTACTAATAGCAAAAGAACAAAAGCCATATTCCACTGAGAAAATACTTGTGTTTTCTGCCATTCTGTAAAAATGGCTAAGATGAGCAATAAATAAAACACATTTTTTATCAGCAAACACTATGGAAAGGTACACAGAAACCATTATCTAATGCTTCGCAATAGTGATATAATAAGTTAAGTCTTGTGGGAAGGAGTCTTGCCTTATATAGAGTATGGAAGATTTTAACATTTGTGTATAAAAAATTCTCATCAACTATAATGACTCTTGTAAATGTCTATGCAAAAAATCTACATTAAACCATGGGTTAAATGATGAATTTGACTGGAATTAAATAAGGATATGGAGATAAGGAACAGAGATGTCAACTGATTTAAAAGTTACTCAGGACAGTCTTTGTTGACAAGTTATTGAAACAGACTTTGAAGCCTGTGGTGCAAATCATCAATACGATTAACTTAGTAAAAGTAACACCTTATAAAGCAAGATTATAATATAATATTTTATAGTAAAAGCCATAATGATTATGAAACTATATTGTGCCGTGTATAGATATTCTCTGAATATCTCATAGAAGGTACCTGAATAAAAGATTAGTTATAATATTTTAGCATAAAACAGCTGTACCATTAATGAACATCAAATTTTAAATAATTTAACATAATTTATTTCAATTATATCTTTTAAAACCTCTACTTCCCAAATATGTTAATGTGTACATAATATATGCTTTTAGGAGTATAGTTAGAACATGTATAGATCAATCTTTATATTAAGGTAGTGACACATAGAAATGTTTGGAGATTATTCATCTAAAAAAATCACCACAAAGTTGTTAGAAGGAAGTTAAGAAAATAGCTTGGGAGTAATGTAAGGAAAAGGAAGTGTCCATTAATTCAAAGATGTCTACACTTAACTATATCACAACCAGTCAGCTAACACTCTCAAGCTTATTTTAATCGTTCCCATGCTCAGGGAGAGTGACAGCATATTACAGAACCATAAATTAAGTGTGAACGTCTCTCCTGGTCATGTTAGGGCAGCAGCCTCAACGCTTTAACTACTCCCAATGAAATTTGGATTCCCAGAGCTCCAAAAAATCTGCCTCCAAAGTGATTCATATCTTTATAAAAAGGCAGAAAATAGTATCCAGAACCACATGAAGGGCATCACAGAGAGTGAAAAGTAGATTTCTAATTTTGAAATAACCCCTTGAACATGCTGTTCCTCATACTATGCCTTTAGAGCAGGTAAGTGAAAACTTTATAGAGAGCCAAATCTTTAGAAGGTTAGTATAATGAAGATGGTATTTTAATTAATTCCGTGTTGGCTGGAAGGAAAAGGCTATGGTTTTTGACACATGAAATCACATACCTATTTCACAATGAGCTATAACCAACAATTTCCATGAAAATTTAAAATGTATGTGCTCTCAAAATGATATTGCAGAGTAAAATTTGGCAGATGGTAAGTGATTAAGAATGATGAATAAAATTAAGAAAAGTAAATCCTGAGCATCCAAATAAATCATACTATCTTTGAAAATAATGGAAAAGCTAGAAACTCTTAATTTTTTTGCAGAATAGGGATATTCTTTTAATCAAGTTTCAAGTGTTGGCAGAACAAGTAAATGTGCGTACATAATGATAGTTGAAGCAGGAGCTGGCAAGGGAGAATTAATGAACAGAACTAGATATTTAGAAAATCTCTGGTTTTCTAAATATCTAAAACTTACAGTTAGGACATAAATACAAATGAGATTTTAAAGGACTATACAGTGAGAAGACCTTACAGGATGTTCATATTTAAGAGAGTGAAGGAAAATGTGAATACTTCAGGAAACTGATTATGCGTATTTGAAATAGTAGGAAAAGTATCAAGAAAAACTGTTTAACAAAAACAGAGAAGAGCAAGTTTCCAAATACAAAAGGCAGCCAAAAATATAAATTCAAATAGGGGAGGGACATTAATACATTTATAACTAAATTGGATTGGACTGCAGTATGTCATTAATTATCTCATAATGAAATGAGTACTAGCAGCTGGATAGTACTAGAAAACTGTAATTTAAAAATGCTAAGTTAATATATTAAAGATAATTTTAACTTAAGAAAAAAGTTTAAAATTTATAATGATTTAAGTCTTATTGAATATAATTCACATACTATAATATTCACCCATTTTAAGTACCCATTTTAATGATTATTATTATACTCACATAGTTGTGTACTTATCACCACAAAATGATTTTAAATCATTATCATCAGTAGTGCCCATTTGCCTCCACTCCCCAGCTCAAGGGAACTACTAATATACTTTCTATCTTTATAGATTTTTGTTTCCTAAATATTTCATGTAAATGAAATTATACAACATGTGGTTTTTTGTGGTAGGCCTCTATTACTCAGCATGTTTTTGAGGTCTGTCTGTATTTTAGGATAAGTACGTATAGTTTTTGAAAAACATAAAATCCATCAATATTGAAATTATGTTTATTTTCTTAAAATGCCTATAATGAAAGGGGAAGAAAATATTTACTTGAATTAATTATGTTTATATTAAGTAATGTGTATTGCATACACACGAGCAAGAGCAGAAATGTTCAAATCCAATAACTTAATAAAACTAGTCTTGGGTAATTACTTTCCTAATAGGTATTTATGAAAGTAATTCTCAGAGTTGTAATTTTGGATTTCCATGAATACCTCAGATTTAACACATGCCTTCTCAGTACTCATTCTGTGCCCAGCCAGGAGCTTATACATACACCATCTCGCCTAATACTCACCACACACAATTGGGGTGGTCCTGCCTGTAGGACTTGGGAGATTTACTTAATTATATGGATCTTGATTTTTCATTTAATAAATAAGATGTGGAGAATAAATGATTACAGATTTCCATCCTGCCTCTAATATATTATTATTCTACCTTCAAATTCCTCCAAAGTGCATCATAAATTGAGTAAAGGTAACTAAAGTGAAATATGCAATTGATTATTCAAAAGGAAGAAAGTTATCTTCACTAATAGGATTTTTGTCTAAACTATATGATAATTTACTTCCTTTCATTTATATTGCCTTTGTACCCTCATAATATAGGAACAGGTGTATTAAGTGCAGAACCAAATAAATATTTTGAGAAAGCTTGCTTAAAAAGGAAGGAGAGGAATAAGAGACAGAAATGCTGGACAAGTCATCAACATAAATGAATGCTAGCTTTCCCTCTGAAATAAAATAAAAGGCCAAAATAAACCTTTCTTAATTATTTATGCTTAATTGAATTAATTTCATATGCATGTTTTTCTGTTGTTAGTTGTATCATGGGGCATAAAATTCCATAAAGCATAGGAACTATGTGAAAAATATTGTCCCTTTTTCATTAATAGAAGTATTTACAATAAAAAATTTTTTTTATGTTTAGTAAAAGAAAGAAAATAAGAAAATAAAGCTTCTGGAAATAAAAAGAAAATCCATGTAGCAAAGGCAATGGTTCCCAAATTATAGTTGGCATATTCATTCTAATAGTTATCAAGCCTTGTCATTTCTCCATAGTGCATTTAATTATTGCAATTACTGTCACAAAAGTCTCAATATTCCTGCTCACTCACATGATAATCGTGTAACACAGCTCTTCATAGAAGGCGTGGTGTGGTGCTGTCCTCTGTGTGCTCCTCCAGGTCCACAGTCCATCATTTAGCATCACTCTGTACACTCCTGGAGGCTGACCTACAAGAACTACATCATTTTCATTTTCCCTAATTTGTAGGCACCAACCATTTCTTTAAAATATCTGAGCTAAGAAAGAACTTCTGGAACCTTTCTGAGTTGAGTAAATGGATCTGAAAAATGGATCTGTAGTGACTGAGTTTATTTTACTAGGATTTTCTGCAGGATGGGAACTTCAGATTGTCTTCTTTGTGACATTCTCCTTGATCTACAGTGCTTCTGTGTTGGGAAACATTCTCATCATGATCACAGTGACATGTAGTTCCACCCTTCGTTCTCCCATGTACTTCCTCCTTGGAAACCTCTCTTTTTTGGACATGTGTCTTTCCACGGTCACCACACCCAAGATGATCAGAGACTTGCTCACTGAACACAAGACCATCTCCATGGGGGGCTGCATGGCGCAGATGTTCTTTATGCACTTCTTTGGAGGTGCTGAGATGACTCTTTTGATAGCCATGGCTTTTGACAGATATGTAGCCATATGTAAACCCCTGCACTTCAGGGCAATCATGAGCCACAGTTTGCTGAAAGGGTTTGTTGTATTTTCATGGACAATTGGTTTTATACACACCATGAGCCAGATGCTATTAACAGTGAACCTGCCTTTCTGTGGCCCCCGCATCATAGACAATATATTTTGTGACATTCCCCTTGTGATTAAGCTTGCCTGTATGGAAATCTATACCCTGGAATTATTTGTCATTGCTGACAGTGGACTGCTGACATTTATCTGTTTCCTCCTCCTGCTTGTCTCCTACACCATCATCCTGGTCACTGTGCAACAAAGATCATCTGGAGGGCTATCCAAGGCTCTGTCCACATTGTCTGCCCACATCACTGTGGTCATTCTGTTCTTTGGGCCATGTATCTTTATCTATGCCTTGCCATTCAAGAGTTTTGCAAGCAATAAAATCCTTGCTGTATTTTATACTGTTATCACACCCTTACTGAATCCTATTATTTACACCTTGAGAAATCAGAAAATGCAATGGGCCATGAGAAAATTAAGGTTCCAAAATATTAGCTCCACACAGAACTTCTAGATTTTTGGACTGTACAATTAACCCAGCTTTCAAATATCGTGTAACAGAAGTTGAATACATTATATATAATACATGGTTTCACTGTTTATTTTAGAATCATAACTGGTGTCAAAAATTTAATAATAAAATATTTTAAATTCACAGTTAATCTGTTATAACACATAATGATAATTAGTGATCTGCAGCAAAATAGACATATAAAGTCATTAAATACTTTGTGATATAGTCAATATATATTTATTAGTGAAGTAATAAATATAAAAATATGTGGCAATACTATTAGAAATGATTTTAATAGATATGGATTTGTTAATGACAGTCATAAATTTATACTATCATAAATGTGGTACCCTGAACAAATCATGATTGAAAGAATGTAACAGCAATGGGAAAATTTTAATTCCAACCTCTTGAACCAATGAAACAAAAAATAAGAGTAAATAAATTTGATAATATAGAGAATATAAGATACCAAAGGGGGAAAAGAAAATCAATGGAAGGACAATTTCAATAGAACTGCAAAGAGGAGCCTTGAAACCGCATGCTCTGAGAAATGTTTTAATTGTGCACAGTTGACTTTCAAACCTTGATAAAAAACAGAAGCACAATTTTTGATTTTATGTAATATGCCATAATTTAAGAAATTTGCCATAAGAATTACATTCAACTCTATTTCTACACAGTAAACAAACAAACAAAAAATCTCAGTCTCACAATATAGCACACCCTATATTAAAGGAACCCTAGCCAGTTATAAGGTAAAGTATACATTCAGTGGTGGATGGAATTATATCAATATGTCATTTGATAAAATATTATGTAAGATTTTTGTGTCTGTCAGTGTAGCACACTCAAGCTCCTCCACCCCTTGGGTTACAAAACATATAGAATTCCCAAAATCATTTAAAGTATGTTTTAAATTAATTAACAATGTTAAAAGAAATAAAAAATGTCACACCTGAGCCCCAATTTGAACTTTGAACTCCATTCCAGGAAAATACACCAGTATTGAACCATTGCCTACTTTGAGAACATCTACAGAATACCACTGCCTAGAGAGCCTGCTAATAGAACTTTGAATTTGAGAGAGCACTGTGCACTAGGCTTTGAGCCTGAACAGGGATGGATTAGCAGCCATGCTGAGGGCTCAGATTCTGAAAAGAAAGAGAAATTCGGAAGAAAGCTTGCCCAGCAGAAGCAGACAGCAAGAAAAAAATGTCTCTCAAACTTGATTTTTAGTGGAGATGAAAATAAATGCTTCCCTAATAAGGGTTTGACTTGTGGTCAAATTCTTTGTATGTCCCGATACATCAAGGTGAGAATTTTCTTTTAACTTTCAACTTCAAAGTGGTAGGCTTAGGTATTTGGCAGAAGTAAATACAAGTATTCACTGGAAAAAAAAATGTAGCTTGAAAACAGCTGTTAAAAAACAAAATTCAACTGAGTAAATTTGAAGATCTAATTGGCTTTATTAAACAATTCATATCAGGCAGAAAATCTCATCTGGTGGAAAGATACTATAAGGGGTTACACAGCATGGAAGCTTTTATAGTAAGGAGAGTGGGACAAGAAAAAAAAAGCTATATGCAAGTAAAAAATGAAAGTTCATCGGAGGAAAGTAAAAGTTCAGGTGAAGTCTGAGCTTAGGCACTTTCCATTGGCTGAACTTCTTGCTGGACAAGAAGAAAGTGTTCCTTCCTCCTGCTGAGACAGTAAAGTGATTGTCCTTCCTGTTTGGGAGAACAACATACATCTCTTCCCACTGGGGCTAGTACTTGATGACTTCCTATTTGGAGTAATTGAGGATGAGTGGTAGGGTGTGAGAGCTCCCTTTACAGGCCTTCCCAACTCCAATTTTAGTTGAGGCTTCCTTTTATTAATTTTCAGACAGGGTACACTTACTCTCACAGAAAGGTTTTAAAAGTGACAACTCACAATCAAATAACACAAGACAAACAAATAACAAACAAACAAACAAACAAAAACCAGTATAAATGAGAGTCAGGAGAAAGGGAAAAGACAATGCACAGAATGGTAGAAGTTGATTATAAATCATATATTTGACTAGGGACTTGTATTCAGAATATAAGAATATTGAAAATTCTAGAATAAAAAGACAACTCAATTAAAAATGGTCAACTCATCTAAATAAATGTCTCCATAAAAGATATATAAAGGGCCAATAAGTACGTGAAAATATGTTGAACATTATTAGTCAAGAGGAAGCACAAATCAAATTCACAATAAGAAACCATGTCAGACCCACTAAGATGGCTATAATCCAAAAGACAGACAATAACAAGGGTCAACAAGGATGTAGAGCAATTGGAGCCCTAATACATTGCTAGTGAAATGTAAAATGGTGCAACAATTTTGAAGAAAATTTTGGCAGTTTCTCAAAATGTTAAACATAGAGTTAACATATGACCTAGTAATTTCACTTCAAATATCTATGCAAAATAAATGAAAACACATATCCACCCAACAAATTGTACATGAATGATTACAGCAGCTTTAATCATAATAATAAAAAAAGTTAAAACATCCCCAAATGTTCATCAACTGATGAATGGATAAAACAAAATGTGCTGTATCCATACAATAGAACACTACCTGGCAATTAAAAATCCCAGCTCTCAGTTTCTCCCTGGGTAGGGAGAGAGTTGATCCATGCATCTAGCACCTCTACTTCTCTGAGGCCTCCCAAAGAACTAGAATCTATCTCACCAATCACTTCTGAAAAGTGAGATCCTTCGGAAATCTGTAATTATATTAAAAACAATAAAAATGAAAAACCAAAAACACAAGATACTGCACTTCCAAAAATATCTCATCTATCCTCTACCCTGTCCTCTCTCTCTTTCCCTTCCCCTCTCCTCCTTTTTCTATATCTGCATATATGCCTTTGTGGTACATGCTTTGCTGCAGGCATGGTTCTCTGTCTCTACATCTTTTCTCCTATTTTTTCCTTCATCTCTTTCCATTTTTTTTCCCCTCTGTTCTCCTCTCTTTTCCAATTATCTTATATTTCTAGCTATCTGTCTTTCTGGGAATTTATACTACAGATAAACTTTCACGCAAGTAAAATGACGTATGTTCAAAGTTATTTATTTGCAGCACAGATTATAATAGGAAAAAACTGTAAACAACACTATTTACATCTCTTTACCTCTTTCTTCCGCTTTTCTATATCTCCTACTGTATCTCTGGCTGAACTGGACATAAATTTGAATGAAAGTATACTTGATCATATATTGTATTTCTTTGTAAAAGTTGTTTGTTATTTTAATTTTAATGTGACTCAGATTTATTTCACTTTTCCTTTTAATGTATAACAAAAAAATAAATTAAATTGATTTTTGTACAATTAAATATTTTTTCTTCCATGTAACATTACTTGAAAAACTAGAAGTTCTTCATTTTGCTACAGCAGAACACACATTCAAAATAGTGAATAACTATCAATACCAAGATCACAGTAGAGTAATTCCTCTTTTATTTGAGAGGGCATATCCTTAGAAGAACTATTCTCCAAGACATCATGAAGTTCTCTTATTTAAGGAGAATTATCCCTGAAAAATATTTTGAGCATAATATCTTCTCTCTCTAACTCTTCTGCACAAAGAAATGCAGATAGTAACATATTTACTATTAACTTAGTCTCACTACCTAACTTCTTATTAAACATCAATGTCTTCTCATCACTTATGTGAACTGTATAATAAGATCTAAAATAATTTCCTCAGGCTTTCTACTTTCATTCTGCTTAATAAACATATGTGCCATTCCATTATCACTGTCACTGATAAATGTCAACTTCTAAATCCTAACAAGACCCGTGTGGCCTTAGCTGGCACATAATTTGAACATTTAATCCTTAAAATATTCTTGTCTTTTCCTTTCTCTAATTCTAGTTGACATTCTAATAATTCCCATCGGAAGTACTCTGCAGGCTTAAGGTAGCTATAAAACCCCAAAGCATATCCCCTATTGCATCACAAATTGTAGAGCAGATTTAGAATTTATCATGTTTCACCATGAGAACATATATTTAAGGAAAAATTCTTGAATGATCAGTTAATCTCCTTTTCATTAGAAGGAAGATAATAGTCATTTGTTTGAAAGTAGCACTGGAGCCCTGGTGAGGTGAAATTTTTTGCTCTTTCTTCATATTTGAAAGAAATTGAGAAGAAGAAGAAATAGAAAAAAAATCACATTGTATTTGTCTGGGACATTTGCTGCCTTAAAATGCATGAGAATAGAATGATGCTTCAGGAACAGAGAAAAGGTGAGATCTAAATTCAGACATATAGTTCTTTCTACCCTGTCCCTCAAATACACCTCCTGCCATGTCCTCCTGATGCTTAGTATTATTTTAAAGGGGCTAAAATCTTTAATTCCACTATTATAAAAAAGTGAAAATGCCAATAGCTTTCGGAGATTCATCATCTGGATTTAAACTGGTGTATCATATAAATGACTTATTTTTCCCCATGCTAAATCAGAGATAAAAGGGAGGAGGAAATCAGAGCCCTAAGCCAGAAGAGGTAGGCTGAATCCCAGAGACAAACTTCACTGACTTCACAAGGTTGCAAACTTCTTGGTTCCCACACTCAGCAGGCAAGAGAGTTTTGCATCTGGTCCTAACATACATGAACATAAGGCTCAGAGTTAGGGATCTTAAAACAAAAAAGGCTTGATTCACAAACCCTAGCTGAATTAGATAAGAAAACTTTACATGGACACTTCCTTGAATCTCCACAATTTCCTACCCTGAAATGATTCAGATTTAAGCAGTCACCACCTCTGATGGAATTAACTCCAGGGTACTGACAAAAGATCTTCTGACATAGTGTCCACTTCTTCAATTTTTACTGGAATTTGTCCAGTCACTGAATGTTTTAGTTCAGTTTAAGTAGATGTGAACTGGCTACTAATCATCTCATTTGATCTTCATATCAACCCTGTGTAACAGAAAGGTAGGTATAAAGGTATCTCTCCTTTATAGATGGAAAAAAAAAAGATTTTAAAAGACTAAATGACTTGCCCAAGGTTACACAATTACCAAACTGCAGAAATAGTAACTTAAATTAGATAGAATAATTCCCAAACCAGGACTTTTCATATGACATTCATGATACTATCTAAAATCTTAGAGTATTAAAGGACAATAGCAATTTCCATTATCTAATTTAACTATTCCACTTAATTTATAAGTTATTTTCTGGGTGAAGATTTGTGCAATTGAATAAAGTTTTACATAATCCTTGACTCTAGTATCAATTAAATATTTTTGATTCTTCAGCCTGATCCACATTTTTCAAAACTTGTAGAAATATGTAACAGTATATTAAAATGACTTAAAATATAGAATCAGTACAGTATCAGAAACCACATAGTCATTTTTGAACTTTCATTAAATGTATTCATGTTGGCAAGGGTGGTGTTAGGGAGATTTATTTTAGAGCACAAAGACAAATCATTTCATTTCTATCAGAATTAGTTAATAGCAGACAAGATATGTGACAGAATGTGAAGTAGCTAATGGGTGATTGAGACTGAGTAAATTTCAGAGGATAATATTCAGGAGAAAAGGCTTAGCACTGAAGACCAAGTTAAGCATTTTCAATCTGTAGAAAATCCATTCTAAGGGACCACTTAGGAAGCACCTATCGTGCTCACTCTACCATGGAATGAGAAAACAATATATTATCTCAGAATTAATGGAAAGACAGGCATGGAATATAATGAAGTAGGATACTTGTAGAGAACAGAGTGAAAAAGATTTAAGACTGAAAGGATGTGGGCAAATGAGAGGGAGAAGAAAGAGAATGATAAGGAAGGAAGCAATGAGGAAGGAAAAGCAAGGGATATGATAAGGAAGAGAAACTGCAAGAAAAAATAAAAGAATAAAATTTAAAATAAAAAATAAAAGAAGCTAAAGAAAATATTAAAAGAATAATTGAGAAAATTAGTATATTAAGGTAGAATTAGAAGGAAGAGAATGGGAAATTATTAAAAAAAAAAAAAAAAAAACCAAGAAGAGGAAATGAATGAGGAAAGATTAAGCAGTGAGATGCTAGGATGGTGATCCGATCCCCAAACAGGAGCTGGTCTGATAGCAGTTGGAATCTAGGCATGCTCAGTATTGCTTGTGGATGGAAGTTGTGTGTCTGCACTCTGAGAAAGAGGGGAGGGATACAGGCACCCTCTCTACCCATGCATCTTCAGTGCCAAATCTGTTTTTGTATCAGTTGAAATAACAAGGAAGATTAGAAATGATGAAAGCATTCAGATCTCTATCTTAGCCTACACTGACAGTACTTCTTTGCTTTGCTAGGACTAGAACAAAAAGCTTGTCCCTGTAAGATGTATTGTTTGGGGCTTTTTTTTTAGGAATTCATTTCGTACAGAGAAATAGCCATATGAGGTACATCTGTCCTTTATCTCTGTGATGAGCACAAGTTGAGAATCACCAGAATAGAAAGTATGTACATGAGAGTGGGAGAAAAGAAGTGAATTTAAAACATTGTGGTATAGATTTCCATCTGTTAGTAACAAACAGGGAGTAGAGGTAGATGACAGAAAATAAAAGCAAAGGTACAGTGAAAGAGATTGTAACTCATAGAGATCCCTGTCTTGAAAATTTTAACCCAAAGAAACATGAAATAACTGTGAGCACCTGGAATGCACAAAACCTAAGAATAGAGGGAGCTGTTAACTTACTTTCCTAAGAGCAGGTTTCTACTGGCAGAATGAGGAATGAATGTGGAAACCAATAGGTGTCAAAGTGAATAAAAGACAGAAAGAAGCTCCTAAGTTAATTTGAAGGTCACCAAGGATATTTTTTTCCTATATCAATTTGCTTAGACTCACAATGTGTGTGTTTATACATGTGTGAACATGTATTTTTATGCACAGATATGTGCCCATAAGTTATAAGTTCCTTCTTTGTAGCATTTGGCTGCTCGACACAAATGTTACTAATCACACAGAACAAATGTTCTGATGTTTCCTAATAGGTGTGCCTAAAATACTGGCGAATTGCCTAAATTTCCTGTGAGTTCTCTTCATGGACTTGTTAAGGATGATCTTTCTTTACCCGTTTCTTCTCTTCTCTCTTCCTAACTCTTTCTAGGGAGGCTACTAATAATTCTGTCAAATTTCAATTGGGAATTTTTCCATCTGTAGTCTTCTCTGCCACATTAAATAGCACTTTAAAAACGATTTATTGAGATATAATCAATATATCATAGAATTTACCATTTAAAGCATATTATTCAGTGGTTTTAAGTGTACTTAAAGAGTTATGCAAACATCAACATCATATAATCTTAGAACATTTTCATCACCCCAAAAAGAAATCTCATTCTCATTAGCAGTCACTCCCATCCCACCCCTATCCCTAGGCAAACACTCTTCTACTTTCTGTCTCTATAAATTTGCCTTGTGTGGACATTTTGCATAAATTGAATTATACAATATGTGGTCCTTTGTGACTGGTTTCTTTCACAGAGCATAATGGTTTTGAGGTTCATCCATGTTGTAACAGATATCAGTACTCCATTCCTTTTTATTGCTAAATTGTATTCCACTGTATTCATAGCATTTTTGAAAAACAATATTGCATGTAATTAAAAATCAAGAGAAATATTGTTGTATGTCACATTATAGTATTTTGTTATAATCATCAATCTTTCATCTTTTACATCATTCATTTCAACAAACATGCACAAATATCACAATATATGAATATTCATTTACTTATAAAATGTTTCTACAATATAGTAATATAAAAATTAGAAAGCAATCACAAATATTTTTTAAAATTTAAAGCATGATTTATAGTAATATAGAGAGAAGTTCCTATTTTTATGAACCCCAGTGGATTATCTTGTACATCCCCTGGGGTGAGCACATCCCATTTTGGAGACCACTATACAGACTAAACCTTAATTCTGGATGTCATGAACAGAATTCTTCTTTAGACCAGATTATAGCCCGCAAATGGGAAGTATTTACATAAGCAATACAATAATTAATTATTTAAGTACCTAAGTAAAATAATACAAGTTGATGGGACACTAATTAATAACTTACTAATCAGTTTAAACTAAGGAATACACACTTTTTTTCCCTACCACTTACTAATTAGAACAAAAAAGAAAACTCACTGTAAACTTAAGAATCTTAATTCCAATTGCTTTATTTTTCTCATCTGTTAAACGATATATTACACTATGTGTTCTATGCGGCCAATTCCAGAGCTACTAAGCTTTGATTTTATTAGTCGAGATAGTCAAAATATTTTATATATTCTAATAAGTTTCATATTACATGAAAGTATTTGTGGGAATGATATAATTTGGCTATCATTCTGAGATCTGAGGAAAAAGTAGGCTATGGATATATGGTGAGCAAGTAAGACTAGACTAGTATTAATTAGGATTTAAGAACAGGGTGTGGAGCAGATGCAGGACTGGGGACCAAATGTGGTGTAACTAGGGGAATACCTCTAAGATGAAATGTAGGGTTCTTGCTTGAGATCCAGGTGACCAGTTTGGAGTAAGGGTGCACAAGGTCACCAAAGCAGAACAATGTGATGGAACTAGTAAAGGACAAATTCAGAAAACAAGGCACATAGCTGCAAACAAGGAACTAGGGATTCTTCAGGAACTGAAGAAAAGAAGCATCTGCAAAATCTCTGCTCTGTGGAGATGAAGAAGAGGACCAAAACCCAGCAACTAATCTAAGCATTAGAGATAGTGCACCACTGACAACAACAAGAACAATAACAACCTGACAACCTAAATAACGATTAGTTTTGTTTCAATCAGGAATTTGCTAATATACTTCAAGCAAAATAGCTAAGAGTCCTACAGGAGCACAATTACATAGAAGTGCATGGTTAAATAGGAATGCAAGTGTGGCTATAAGATCAGTGTCTTGGGGAATCAGGAAAATGAAGAGTAGAAAGGTTAACTGAAAACATAGGAGAGCTATGAGCCATAAGTTGTTTTCAGCTGGAAAAGTGTTGGATGTGAAAAATATTATTTTTATTTGGAGGAGAGCTATGGAATAGATGAAAAGGTGGTTATAGCAGATGATTCTTTGCTCTTTGTTATTCTGCAGACTGAGGAGTGATGGTGAAGGAGAACAGCACAATGGTGACAGAATTCATCCTCCTTGGCTTGACCCAGTCTCAAGAGGCTCAGCTCCTGGTGTTTGTACTAGTCCTAATTTTCTACCTCATTATCCTCCCTGGAAATTTCCTCATCATCCTCACTATCAGGTCAGACCCTGGCCTCACGGCCCCCCTCTACTTCTTTCTGGGCAACTTGGCCTTCCTGGATGCATCCTACTCCTTCATTGTGGCTCCCAGAATGCTGGTGGACTTCCTCTCTGAGAAGAAGGTAATCTCCTATAGAGGCTGCATCACTCAGCTCTTTTTCCTGCACTTCCTTGGAGCAGGGGAGATGTTCCTTCTTGTTGTGATGGCCTTTGACCGCTATATTGCCATCTGTCATCCTTTACACTACTCAACTGTCATGAACCTTAGAGCCTGCTACTCCTTGTTGTTGGCTCTGTGGCTTGGGGGCTTTACTCATTCCATTGTGCAAGTGGCCCTTATTCTCTACCTGCCCTTCTGTGGCCCAAACCAGCTGGACAACTTCTTCTGTGATGTGCCACAGGTCATAAAGCTGGCCTGCACAGACACCTTTGTGGTGGAGCTCTTGATGGTCTCCAACAGTGGTCTGCTCACCCTCCTGTGCTTTCTGGGGCTTCTGGCCTCCTATGCAGTCATCCTCTGCCATGTAAAGGGGCACTCCTCTGAAGGGAAGAGCAAGGCTCTTTCCACGTGCACCACACACATTATCATTGTGTTTCTCATGTTTGGCCCTGCCATCTTCATCTACACTCACCCCTTCAGAGCCTTCCCAGCTGACAAAGTGGTTTCTCTCTTTCACACTGTAATCTTTCCTTTGATGAACCCTGTAATTTATACCCTTCGCAACCAGGAAGTGAAAGCTTCCATGAGGAGGCTATTGAGGCAGCACATGGTTTGCTGAATGTAATAGAAGGACGAGAAAAGCAAGAAAGGAGAAAGTTCATTTGGAATTAATTATTTATTCATTAATGCACCAAATCAATCAGTCATTTAGCAAATAATGTATTTATTAAGTGCAAAAGAGTAACTGATGTTTCCTATTTGACTTAAGGCAAGATCCTCAAGATTCTGAATAAAGGACTATGCATAGTAAAATAACATTAAGTAGAAAGAATCATGCTGTTAAATATTTTTATGGACACTTAAAGATGTAGTTATTTGTTCCTAATTTGGTGGAGAGAGGAAAAGAAAGCTGTTATATTCCATGAGAAACTGTCATGAAAGTAGTTAACTTCATATTTTAAAGTTTTGGAGAGTTTTGTGGTTATTCCTAATGGTTATTTTTTAAATCTTAGAGAGGAATTAGAGTTCACTCAAAAATCTTTTCACTCTGAATGCAATAATGATAGGTATTTGGTATGTCAGTCATTATTTGGTTACAGATAACTAAACTATTCTGGCTATTTTTTAAATAAAGGTAATATAAGGCATTGGGTGCTTACAAACTCATGGAAAGGACTGTAGGGGTAGACTTTGATATGGCACAGAGTAATAAATCCCAAAACATTACCAACAAACTGGTGTATAAAAGGAGTTACATCCTCATAGTAATTATAAAGCTGGGGAATACAGAAGTCATTTTTTGACTGTTGGTTCCAAGATCACATAACTTGAAAAATGGCCTATGATCAGGAAAATACTCCAGAGCTGCTCTAGTATTACTAGATACCCCCCCAAGAAAATGGAAGCCTTACATTCTGTTGTCTCTACACCCACTTCTATCATTTATAAATTTAAATCTTACATAAATGAAATAAAAATCCAGAGAATACATCAGGGTTCAGTTTTAATCCTTGAGGTCTATGGATGAACCATAGATAGACTGAGTGTTATTAAGACCGCAAATGAGGTTAAACCCAACAAAATCCCTGTTTGGATTAAGGCAGGGTTTCTCAGCCTTGGCATTATTGACATTTGGGGCCACACAATTCTTTGTTGTGGAAGGTTATCCTATGTAATACAGATTGTTTAGCAGCATTCCTGACCTCTATTTACTAGGTGCTAGTAGCATCTCCTCAGTTGTAACAATCAAAAATATCTCTAGCTTTGCCTAATGTCCTCTAGAGGGCAAATTTGCCCCCATTTGAGAAACAATGGGTTAAGGGAATTTACCTCCACTATATTGATCTAATAGTGAGATGCATGAACCTTCTTTTGGGGAAAGTAACATGATCTGGAGCCTGTATAGCTTACAATTTGTAATAAAAAATATCCATAATTTAATAGAAAATCACTAGAAATACCAAAGGATAGAAATATATTATCAAAATATAAGATAAAAAATATAGATAACTAAAATAGAAGCAGAGATTATGCAGAATATGAAAGTGAATAAAATAACATTACAATTTTTGCTATTAGTATGTTCAAGATAACAGAAGAAAAAGTGTAGTAAATAGGTTAAAAAAAGAGATAACTTCAACAGAGAATTGGAATCCATAAAAAGAATTAAAAGGAAATTCTAGAACTGAAAAAAATCTGAAATAAAAAATATATTAGATAAGTTTAAAATAAGATTAAACACAGAAGAAGACAAAAAGGTGAACTGGAAGTTAAGTCAACAGAAAATATTCAAATTGAAATGTAAATAGGAAAAAGAATGAAAAATAAAGGAAAGGACATTAGAGATTTGTGAGATACAATAAAAAAGTCTTACATATGTGCAATTGAAGTTCAAGTAGGATAGGGAGAGGGGAGAAATGCAATATTTGAAGAGATAACCAAGATTGTTTACAAACTGATAAAAGACATCAACCCATGTATACAAAAACTCTATGAATGACCAATAAAACACCCAAACACATTAATATAAGACAGATAAAAATTAAAGAAAGACTCTTAGATGCCTCTGGGGTGAGGAGACACTTGTTGATTTGAAGGGAATAACAGTAAGATGGACAGCTTTCTCCATAACAGAAACATGGGATCCCGAGGACAATGGAGTGATGTCTTTAATGTGCTGAAAGAAAATAATACCAACCTAAAAGTCTAGATGAGATTAAAACACAGTCTTTAAGTGAAGGTGAAATAAAGACATTTTCAAAAAAACAAAAATGAGCAAATCTGTTGTTTAAAAACTTGCACTAAATAAATATTAATAATAGTTCTTCAGGTAAAAGAAAATAATGCTGGAGGAGAATACTAGTGTGAAGGAAGGAATAAAGAAGTAGAAGTCAACTATGTTGATACATGTAAATAAGTACACACTGAATATTGACTACACAAAAAAATAGTAGATAACTCATGGGACTTGTCATGTGTATATATGACATACATATATACATATATATGCATATATAAATGCATGACGATAGTGAAAAATGACAGACCATTTACATTTAATGAGATTACTATTTATTTATTTATTTATTTATTTATTTATTTATTTATTTATTTAGTTTTGGCTGCGTTGGGTCTTCGTTGCTGCACGCGGGCTTTCTCCAGTTGTGGCGAGTGGAGGATACTCTTCATTGCGGTGCGTGGGCTTCTCATTGCAGAGGCTTCTCTTGTTGCAGAGCATGGGCTCTAGGTGTGCGGGCTTCAGTAGTTGTGGCATGTGGGCTCGGTAGTTGTGGTTCACAGGCTCTAGAGCACAGCCTCAGTAGTTGTGGCGCATGGGCTCAGTTGCTCCACGGCATGTGGGATCTTCCTGGGCCAGGGCTCGAACCTATGTCCCCTGCATTGGCAGGTGGATTCTTAACCACTGCACCACCAGGGAAGTCGCTGAGATTATTATTGATATGGTTAGATTAAAATTTGCTTTCTTGCCAGATGTTTTATATTACTCTACTTTTTCTGCTTTCTTTTGGTTTAACTGAAGAAGACAAGGAAATGGATTCTTTCCTATGGCCACCAGAAAGAAATGCAACTCTGCCAACACTGTGAGTTTATCCCAGTGAGACTGCATCAGACTTCTGACCTAAAAATTGTAAGATAATATTTTTGCTATTTTAAGTCACTAGCTTGTGGTAATTTGTTACAGCATCAGTAGTAAATTAATAAACCACAGTTTAGTTAAACAATAACACATTAACATACTTTTTATTTTTCTGTCCTTTTACTTTTAATCTACGTATCTTTATTTTTAATGATGGCTTCTTGTCTGAAACATACATTTTATCGAATGTGAAAATCTCTGTGTTTAATTGGGCTATTAAGCCATTTACATATATTATGCTTATAGATACAGTTTGGTTAAAATTGACAAACTTTCTGTTTATATTTGTTTTATCTGTTTTTTTCCAATTTTGTGTTTTTTGCCTTTTTTGGATACTTAACTGTTATTTTATATCATCATTAATTTATAGTTAGATTGGTTCAAGATGGCGGACTAGAAGCACGTGCTCTCATTCCCTCTTGCGAGAGCACCAGAATCACAATTAACTGCTGAACAATCATCGACAGAAAGACACTGGAACTCACCAAAGAAGATACCCCACATCCAAAGACAAAGGAGAAGCCACAATGAGACGGTAGGATGGGCGCAATCACAATAAAATCAAATCCCATAACTCCTGGGTAGGTGACTCACAAACTGGAGAACACTTATACCACAGAAGTCCACCCACTGGAGTGAAGGTTCTGAGCCCCACGTCAGGCTTCCCAAGCTGGGGGTCTGGCAATGGGAGGAGGAATTCCCAGAGAATCAGACTTTGAAGGTGAGCAGGATTTGATTGCAGGACTTCGACAGGACTGGGGGAACCAGAGACTCCACTCTTGGGGGGCATACACAAAGTATTGTGTGCATCGGGACCCAAGGGAAGTAACAGTGACCCCACAGGAGACTGAACCAGACTTACATGCTAGTGTTGGAGTGTCTCCTGCAGAGGCGGCAGGTGGCTGTGTCTCACCATGAGGATAAGGACACTGGCAGCAGAAGTTCTGGGACGTACTCCTTGGCATGAGCCTTCCCAGAGTCCACCATTAGCCCCACCAACCCGGGTAGGATCCAAGGTTGGGTTGCCTCAGGCCAAACAACAAACAGGGAGGAACCCAGCCCCACCCATCAGCAGACAAGCAGATTAAAGTTTTACTGAGCTCTGCCCACCAGAGAAACACCCAACTCTACCCACCACCAATCCCTCCCATCAGGAAACTTGCACAAGCCTCTTAGAGAACCTCATCCACCAGAGGGCAGAGAGCAGAAGCAAGAAGAACTACAATCCTGCAGCCTGTGGAACAAAAACCACATTCACAGAAAGATAGACAAGATGAAAAGGCAGAAGGCTATGTACCAGATGAAGGAACAAGATAAAAACCCAGAAAAACACTAAATGAAGTGGAGAGAGGCAACCTTCCAGAAAGAATTCAGAATAATGATAGTGAAGATGATCCAGGACCTTGGAAAAACAATGGAGGCAAAGATTGAGAAGATGCAAGAAATGTTGAACAAAGACCTAGAAGAATTAAAGAACAAACAAAGAGAGATGAACAATACAATAACTGAAATGAAAAATACACTAGAAGGAATCAATAGCAGAATAACTGAGGCAGAAGAACGGATAAGTGACCTGGAAGACAGAATGGTGGAATTCACTGCTGTGGAACAGACTAAAGAAAAAAGAATGAAAAGAAATGAAGACAGTCTAAGAGACCTCTGGGAAAACATTAAATGCAACAACATTCGCATTATAGGGGTCCCAGAAGGAGAAGAGAGAGAGAAACGACCCGAGAAAATCTATGAAGAGATTATAGTCGAAAACTTCCCTAACATGGGAAAGGAAATAGCCACCCAAGTCCAGGAAGTGCGGAGAGTCCCATACAGGAGAAATCCAGGGAGTAACACGCTGAGACACATAGTAATCAAACTGGAAAAAATTAAAGACTAAGAAAAATTATTGAAAGCAACAAGGGAAAAACGACAAATAACATACAAGGGAACTCCCATAAGGTTAACAGCTGATTTCTCAGCAGAAACTCTGCAAGCCAGAAAGGAGTGGCATAGTGGCATGACAGATTTAAAGTGATGAAAGGGAAGAACCTACAACCAAGATTATTCTACCCAGCAAGGATCTCATTCAGATTTGATGGAGAAATCAAAAGCTTTACACACAAGCAAAAGCTAAGGGAATTCAGCACCACCAAACCAGCTCTACAACAAATGCTAAAGGAACTTCTCTAAGTGGGGAACACAAGGGAAGAAAAGGACCTACAAAAACACACCCAAAACAATTAAGAAAATGGTCATAGGAACATACATATCAATAATTACCTTAAACATGAATGGATTAAATGCTCCAACCAAAAGACACAGGCTTGCTGAATGGATACAAAAACAAGACCCATATATATGCTGTCTACAAGAGACCCACTTCAGACCTAGGGACAGATACAGACTGAAAGTGAGGGAATGGAAAAAGATATTCCATGCAAATGGAAATCAAAAGAAAGCTGGAGTAGCAATACTCATATCAGATAAAATAGACTTTAAAACAAAGAATGTTACAAGAGACAAGGAAGGACACTAAATAATGATCAAGGGATCAATTCAAGAAGAAGATATAACAATTATAAATATATATGCACCCAACATAGGAGCACCTCAATACATAAGGCAACTACTAACAGCTATAAAAGAGGAAATTAACAGTAACACAGTAATAGTGGGGGACTTTAACACCCCACTTACACCAATGGACAGAAAATTAATATGGAAACACAAACTTTAAATGACACAAGAGACCAGATAGATTTAACTGATATTTATAGGACATTCCATCCAAAAACCACAGATTACACTTTCTTCTCAAGTGCGCACAGAACATTCTCCAGGATAGATCATATCTTGGGTCACAAATCAAGCCTCAGTAAATTAAAGAAAATTGAAATCATATCAAGCATCTTTTCTGACCACAATGCTATGAGATTAGAAATCAATTACAGGGAAAAAAACGTAAAAAGCACAAACACATGGAGGCTAAACAATACGTTACTAAATAAACAAGAGATCACTGAAGAAATCAAAGAGGAAATCAAAAAGTACCTAGAAAAAAATGACAATGAAAACACGATGATCCAAAACCTATGGGATGCAGCAAAAGAAGTTTTAAGAGGGAAGTTTATAGCTATACAAGCCTACCTCAAGAAACAAGAAAAGTCTCAAATAAACAATCTAACGTTACACCTAAAGGAACTAGAGAAAGAAGAACAAACAAAACCCAAAGTTAGCAGAAGGAAAGAAATCATAAAGATCAGAGCAGAAATAAATGAAATAGAAACAAAGAAAACAATAGCAAAGATCAATAAAACTAAAAGCTGGTTCTTTGAGAAGATAAACAAAATTGATAAACTATTAGCCAGACTCCTCAAGAAAAAGAGGGAGAGGACACAAATCAATAAAATTAGAAATGGAAAAGGAGAAATCACAACTGACACTGAAGAAATACAAAGGATTATGAGAGATTACTACGAACAATTATATGCCAATAAAATGGACAACCTGGAAGAAATGGACCAATTCTTAGAAAGGTATAACCTTCCAAGACTGAACCACGAAGAAATAGAAAATATGAACAGACCAATCACAAGTAATGAAATTGAAACTGTGATTAAAAATCTTCCAACAAACAAGACTCCAGGACCAGATGGCTTCACAGGTGAACTCTATCAAACATTTAGAGACGAGCTAACACCCATCCTTCTCAAACTCTTCCAAAAAATTGCAGAGGAAGGAACACTCCCAAACTCATTCTATGAGGCCACCATCACCCTGATACCAAAACCAGACAAAGATACTACAAAAAAAGAAAATTACAGACCAATATCACTGATGAATATAGATGCAAAAATCCTCAACAAAATTCTAGAAAACAGAATCCAACAACACAGTAAAAGGATCATACACCACGACCATGTGGGATTTATCCCAGGGATGCAAGGATTCTTCAATATACGCAAATCAATCCATGTGATACACCACATTAACAAATTGAAGAAGAAAAACCATATGATCATCTCAGTAGCTGCAGAAAAAGCTTTTGACAAAATTCAACACCCATTTATGATAAAAACTCTCCAGAAAGTGGGCACAGAGGGAACCTACCTCAACATAATAAAGGCCATATACGACAAACTCACAGCAAACATCATTCTCAATGGTGAAAAACTGAAAACATTTCCTCTAAGATCAGGAACAAGACAAGGATGTCCACTCTCACCACTATTATTCAACATAGTTTTGGAAGTCCTAGCCACAGCAGAGGAGAAAAAGAAAAGTAATACAAATTGGAAAAGAAGAAGTAAAACTGTTCACTGTTTGCAGATGACATGATATTATACATAGAGAATCCTAAAGATGCCGGCAGAAAAGTACTAGAGCTTATCAATGAATTTGGTAAAGTTGCAGGATACAAAATCAATGCCCAGATATCTCTTGCATTCCTATACACTAATGATGAAAAATATGAAAGAGAAATTAAGGAAACACTCTCATTTACCATTGCAACAAAAAGAATAAAATACCTGGGAATAAACCTACCTAGGGAGACAAAATACCTGTATGCAGAAAACTATAAGACACTGAAGAAAGAAATTAAAGATGATACCAACAGATGGAAAGATATTCCATGTTCTTACACTGGAAGAATCAATATTGTGAAAATGACTATACTACCCAAAGCAATCTACAAATTCAATGCAATCCCTATCAAATTACCAATGGCATTTTTTACAGAACTAGAACAAAAAAACTTAAAATTTGCATGGAGACAAAAAAGACCCTGAATAGCCAAAGCAGTCTTGAGGGGAAAAATCTGAGCTGGAGGAATCAGACTCCCTGACATCAGACTATACTGCAAAGCTACAGTAATCAAGACAATATGGTACTGGCACAAAAACAGAAACATAGATCAATGGAATAGGATAGAATGCCCAGAGATAAACCCATGTACCTATGGTCAACTAATCTATGACAAAGGAGGCAAGGATATACAATGGAGAAAAGACAGTCTCTTCAATAAGTGATGCTGGGAAATCTGGACAGCTACATGTAAAAGAATGAAATTAGAACACTCCCTAACACCATACACAAAAATAAACTCAAAATGGATTAGAGACCTAAATGTAAGATTGGACACTATAAAATTCTTAGAGGAAAACATAGGAAGAACACTCTTTCACATAAATCACAGCAAGATCTTTTTTGATCCACCTCCTAGAGTAATGGAAATAAAAACAAAAATAAACAAATGGGACCTAATGAAACTTAAAAGCTTTTGCAGGGGGCTTCCCTGGTGGCGCAGTGGTTAAGAATCTGCCTGCCAATGCAGGGGACATGGGTTCGAGCCCTGGTCTGGGAAGATCCCACATGCCGCGGAGCAACAAAGCCCGTGAGCCACAACTACTGAGCCTGTGCATCTGGAGCCCGTGCTCCGCAACAAGAGAGGTCACGATAGTGAGAGGCCCACGCACCGCGTTGAAGAGTGGCCCCCACTCGCTGCAACTAGAGAAAGCCCTCGCACAGAAACGAAGACCCAACACAGCCAAAAATAAATAAATAAATTTAAAAATTAAAAAAAAAAAAAAAGCTTTTGCAAAGCAAAGGAAACTACAAACAAGACAAAAAGACAACCCTCAGAATGGGAGAAAATATTTGCAAATGAATCAACAGACAAAGGATTAATCTCCAAAATACATAAACAGCTCATGCAGCTCAATATTAAAAAAACAAACAACCCAATCAAAAAATGGGCAGAAGACCTAAATAGACATTTTTCTAAAGAGGACATACAGATGGCTGAGAAGCACATGAAAAGCTGCTCAACATCACTAATTATTAGAGGAATGCAAATCAAAACTACAATGAGGTATCACCTCACACCAGTTAGAATGGGCATCATCAGAAAATCTACAAACAATAAATGCTGGAGAGGGTGTGGAGAAAAGGGAGCCCTCTTGCACTGTTGGTGGGAATGTAAATTGATACAGCCACTATGGAGAACAGTATGGAGGTTCCTTTAAAAACTAAAGATAAAATTACCATATGGTCCAGCAATCCCACTACTGGGCATATACCCAGAGAAAACCGTAATTCAAAAAGACACATGCACCCCAGTGTTCATTGCTGCGCTATTTACAATAGCCAGGTCATGGAAGCAACCTTAATGCCCATCAATGGATGAATGGATAAAGAAGGTGTGGTACATATATGCACTGGAATATTACTCAGCCATAAAAAGGAACGAAATTGGATCATTTGTAGAGACGTGGATGAATCTAGAGACTGTCATGCAGAGTGAAGTAAGTCAGAAAGAGAAAAACAAATATCATATATTAACGCATATATGTGGAACCTAGAAAAATGGTACAGATCAACCAGTTTGCAGGGCAGAAATAGAGACACAGATGTAGAGAACAAATGTATGGACACCAAGGGGGGAAAGCAGTGGGGGGTGGGGGGGGTGTGATGAATTGGGCGATTGGGATTGACATGTATACACTGATGTGTATAAAATTGATGACTAATAAGAACCTGCTGTATATTAAAAAAAAAACTTATAATACTAAACTAACAGTATATAACTAAATATTTACAGTATTTAATGTTAGCATAAAAGCAAACACTTTTCCAAAATAGACCTGAGACAATATGGGGCAAGGGAGAGGCAAAGAGTATAACTTGCCAATGAGTCCGACCCTATAGAGAAATTTTACCAAGTAGCTACCTGATGATATTGTTTTCTTTCATGTTATTTGCCACCTCTAATTGCAAGGGCGGTTGTACAATGTCTCTAAATGAATTCAGGTATCTGTTGCAATTGAGGAATGGGAGAAGGCCGCACAGCAGACAATAGCAGTCCCTGCTCTGTGGTCTATGCTCATGGCTAAACTAGACACTGGTGAGAAAAATAGTGGAGTTGGGATTGGCCCAGGCTGGTGAGATGCAGCTTTTTGGACAGGGTTTAAGACTCCATGGAAGCATATAGGCAACTGATCCCAAGAAAATGAGGTTTCATTATCAAGAAGGAAGAGAATCATGGTTGGGAAGCTAACAAGTTTTGCCCTTTGCAGTTATCATCACTGTTATTCAATATTGCTTGAAAATTTTAACATCATAGCACACTAAAAAGTAATAGAAAAATATATTATTAATGTTTGGAGATCATTTTATCAGTAACCTAAGACACAGAAGAGAATGTAATAGAAAAACTTTTAGCAACGAGATTTCAGCAATGATACCATTTACCACCTAAATAGGTAAAATGAAATCAATAGCAGTAAGATCAATCATGTTAAGGAAAAACTCATATTAAATATAGCACCAAAGTACAAAATATGCAAAATTACATTTAACAAAAAATGTGTTACCAAAAAATGTGTTGAAATAACAAGTATGACAACATTTTGTTGTGTCATAAATGTAGGCAAGTGTTTAAAAGGACATAAAATCTTTCCCAAATACTCAATTTTGTAATTCTGTTCATTTCTATCTACATTTTTATAAGTTTAATATTGTGATATCAAAATAACTAGTGGAACTTGTTTCAATTTTAGAAAAGAAATCAATTTAATTTAGAATAAAAAGATATGAAAGGGGCTTCCCTGGTGGCGCAGTGGTTAAGAACCCGCCTGCCAATGCAGTGGACACGTGTTCGAGCCCTGGTCCAGGAAGATCCCACATGCCACGGAGCAACTAAGCCCGTGTGCCACAACTACTGAGCCCGTGCTCTAGAGCCCGCGAGCCACAACTACTGAAGCCAGTGCACCTAGAGCCCGTGCTCCTCAAAAAGAGAAACCACTGCAATGAGAAACCCATGCACCGCGACAACGAGTAGCCCCCGCGTGCCGCAACTAGAGAAAGCCTGCACACAGCAATGAAGACACAACACAGCCAAAAATAAATCAATTAAAAAAAAATGAAAATATACAAAAACACTTTGAATGAATAAAACAATGAGAAAGGACATGCCCTTCCTAACATTAAAATATACCATCAAAATGAGTAAAAATAGTGTGCAGTACCTCCTCAAAAGTTAACAGGCAAAACAAGGAAGAAAATGGGCAGACCTAAAGGAGAGCCTGATCTATCTACCAATTTACTAAGTTATAAAAAAATAACAAATTGTTAGTGGAATAAATTATTTCATTGGAATGATGAAAAATTTCCTCATATCATTTCTCAATAAATTCCAACAGATTTCAGTTTAAATATGAAATTTTCAACCTAATAAAATTTATAAAGTCATCTAGAATATTTATATTTGCCTAAATATAGCGTTTCTCAGTGCTTATTTTAGAAATTAAACTACAACAAAAGAAAAAATTATATGAAAATCCCGTAATTCACAGCTAGTGACATCTTCCAATACCCTCTTGATTATTTGTTGTTCCCTTAAAGTACTGTCAATTTGAGAAGTGAAAAATGGTGTCTCATTTTCTGTAATGGCAAAAGTCTCTTTTAACAATCCCAATTACTTTTTACTGTCAGTCTCTGAGGACTCTGAAACAATCAAATGAGATTTCTCCTTTATGCCTCCTATTAAGGGATACATTTATATACTGTTGTCTTTTGAAGTTCAGAGTGGAAAATAAAATCACTGGATGATGAAGATTACACATTCAGGATTTCGTATTGATGTTACTACTGAAGTCCAAGTGCAACTGGTAGGTTACATAATCCTGACATATTACTCTACCTATATACCACATCTATCACACTAGTTTCATTTACAGTATAAATGAATGATAAAATGATAAAATTCAAATGCCAAAAAAATAACTGATGTGAGGGTTGGAAAGGGGAAATTGCACTGGAAAAAAACTTGATTTTTATACCAATGGAAAAAAGATACAAAAATCACTCTAATCATGTTTACTAGGAATTAAGAAAATAATATCGCAATCCAGGCCAAATAAATTATTCTTAGAGACAAGGGTATGTTTTCAAGGTATGTTTTAATTGTTTGGCTATACTGATCAGATTGAATGACTTTATTCTTTGAACTATTGTATAATATAGAGAAAGTTGCATATTTGTTTCTAGGGATGCAATTATTTTTAAAACTAGATAGATAATAGAACTGCAAGGATAAAATGCCTGATTCATGGCTTGGAAAATCATAGAATGTCACCACTTCCAAAATATTGATGCTTTCATTACACTTGTTAGGAATATATGATGAAATCTCCTATGACAATAGTCTGAAAATGGCCATATATTTATAAACAAATATTAGTTTGTAAAAAAAAAAAATGAGAGAAATCACACTGTCTAGGACCCTATCTTTGCTAAGTCCATGAGCACCTTCAAATCTACATATTTGCATACATCAGAAAATCACAGAAGGTCCAGGGGCTGTAGCTTAGATAATATCATTGTCTTATATTAAGAGTACAAAGCAAACAGAAGAAATGAGGATTCACATGCATGAATAACTATCAAAGATTTCCATTTTCTATTCCACTACCATGTGAAAGAAGTTTTTATGCTCCTCTGAGTGATGGTATCAAACAATGGTTAGAGTATGGGCCATTTAACGAAAAAATGTATTTTACTGATAGCAACCTTACATAGCTAAGTGCATTTAATTAAATGTTCATTATGGTCAACTGGATATACTGTATTTCTAAAATTTATACTGCATGATTAAAAGGTTAAAGGTACGCAAATAATCAAATATATCCTATTTTGTGCTCTCATTTCAGCATTAGGTCTGGCTCTAGGCTCTGAAGGAGGCAAGAAAAGCACTGGAGATGATCATCTAGCCTGGAATAAGACTTGAATAATAGACCTAAAATCAGATAAACAGGGGAGGCACTGAAATAAGTGGATTTATGTAGATCAAGCACTGACCTATTCCCCTTATGTGTAAGTATTTTTAAAAATTCATTTAGCTTAGCAGAGTCCACCTCAATCAGTACCACAATATCCATGACTTCTGTCCATCCTTGTCAAAGTTAAAGGTTAAATTAACCTCAGGGAAAAACAATGAGAGGAAACAAGTCCAAAGGGGATAAGTAACTATCCAAAGATGTCACTTCACTCAAATAATACGTCATACTTTTTGTTTGTTCGGTTTCACAATGGTAAATGATTCATTCAACTTACTCCTTACATCTCTTTAAGAGAGAAAAGTTCAACAAGACTACCTTGAAAACATCACTAGTTCATAGTCTTAATAACAGTGCTTTTGGTATTTCTACACACTCATTATATATATGAAAACATGTGAATTAAAATCAAATATCAGATAAAAATGGTCATTTGATCCAATTTTCCAACAGTAGGATAAGAGTGCACAGATGGGATACACTTATTTTTATAGCCACATAAAAGGAAGAGTTAGGCAAATATGTGAGATGATCATCTGTAATTTTGAGAGTCAATCTGGTCATTCACGTGTAAAACCTCAGTAATTGGGTTTGATCTCAGTACACTATATAACCGTCTCAACATTCAATTTTCTAGCAACAATATGGGTCTCTAATTAGTTCGTTTCAGGAAGCATAATGCACATCATGTGATTTCAGCAATTTTTTTTAATACGGCAAACTTTTTACTGCATACTGAGGATGTCACAAAAATACATTAGTGATGTACATCCTGAGAACCACAAAAGGCTGAAATCTACCTCCGGAAGCTTTTGAAAACTCTTCTCTGTCACTCTAATAAACTAAGTGTTTATACACAGTGTGATCTGGAGCTGAACATGAAGGGAGTCAAATTTTCTCAATGTCTAACTGATCTTACCTTGTACTAACCAAGAGAAAATTTGATTTAGTTGGCTTCATAACCACCACACTTTTATGGTCTGTGGTCCTGTGAAATATCTTCAACTGCAAAATGCTTACAAAGCAATCATATTATCAAAAGTGTTGTTTCCCTTAATAAGAAACAGGATGCTTAAGAAAATATTAGGTTCCCTGACCTATTAGTCCCTATCAGGTCTTGTGTGTTTTCCCCTTTCAGACAACTTCTGAAAAAATCTTGCAGAAGGATGAATGGATCTCCTGAATAACAGATCAGGTGTTTCTGAGTTCATTTTGCTGGGACTTTCTACTTCTCAAGAAACTCAAATATTCTTTTTTGCAATCTTCTTTCTTGTCTATGTAGCCATCATAGTAGGAAACCTCCTCATTGTGATTTCTGTGATATTTGATAACCATCTTCACTCCCCCATGTATTTCTTTCTGGCAAATTTATCATTTTTTGACTTATGTCTTTCCTCTGCTGTGACTCCCAAAGTGATATCAGACTTCCTTAGAAAATGCAAGACCATCTCTTGGTGGGGCTGCATGACCCAGATGTTTTTCATGCACTTCTTTGGAGGTGGAGAGATGTCTCTTCTGATAGCTATGGCCGTCGACAGGTATGTCGCCATATGCAAACCCTTGCACTACAAGACCATCATGAGTCACAAGGTGCTCATTGTGTTTCTACTGCTCTCGTGGGTGATTGGGCTCACACATACCACAAGCCAGATGATTTTCACAGTGGGTTTACCTTTCTGTGGTCCAAATGTTTTGGACAGCTTTTTCTGTGACCTCCCCCTGGTCATCAAGCTTGCCTGCACTGATACCTACACCCTAGAGCTCCTGGTGATTGTGAACAGTGGGCTCCTGTCCCTGGTCTGCTTAATTCTCTTGCTCATATCCTATGCTGTCATGCTGGTCACCATCTGGCATCACTCCTACAGTGCATCCTCCAAGGCTCTGTCCACACTCTCTGCTCACATCACTGTGGTCACTCTCTTCTTTGGTCCTGCTATCTCCATCTATGCTTTCCCATTTAATAGTTACTCTGTAGATAAGTTTCTTTCTGTGTTTTACTCTATAATCACCCCTCTTCTTAATCCAATTATTTATACTCTGAGGAATCAGGAAATGAAGGCAGCCATTAAGAGACTGAGCAGCCAGCATATTGGTTCTTGGCTCACCCACTAAACATTGTCTCTAACAAATGATTGTTTCGTGTTCTCTGCTGTTTGGGGATGTTGAGTCTTAAATATACATAGAAATATTATAAATAAAAATGTTAAATAATATGAATTTTCTTTTGTAAAAATTCATGGAATTATTAAGATATTTTTTATTTAAAATTCTAGTTGAAATGTTTTAGAACAGATGTAATACATAAATAAGAATGCATTCATTGCGTACTTCCTTTTCTTATAATTTGGCAAACAACTGTGATGGAGGTTTAAAATCCATAGAAAAAAAATTCTTCTAAAAATATAATATTTCAGTGAATCAATCTTTAAAAATAGGAAATTTTACCAAGACAGCACCTTATATGGTGTTTAGTGTTAATTTTAATTTCTATGCCGTATGTAGTAACTTAATAGGTGTTAAAATATCTACCAGTATATGACAACCATATAGAGATTTCACAGAGAAGTTCTGATTTGAATGAGGATTTGAAGAATTTTTCACTGTATAGCTTCAATAGGCTAATCATCTTTAGTATAATATATTGTGTGCTTAGAAATAATCATTCCAGACATTTCTTTGACAACCCAAATTGTTTTCTCAGCAAAACATCATCTGAAAAAGTAAAGATTAAAATCATGAACTGCTCATTGTATCTTGCTATACCAGGCAGCATGGATGTTCAATGTTCTTTTAACTAAATTCAGACATTTATGACTGAATTTTAAAATATATTTTTAAACATTTAAAAACTTTTAAACTTTTTAAAGAAGATTTTCTAGGTAGCAAATACTGTACAAAGCAATGCGGATACGTGCTTAATGATACAGACCTGGTCCCTCTCCTAGAAAGAATAATAAGTAGGCGGAATCTATGTTAGGTGTGGTGTTCTCAGAAAACCACTTTAAGGAGGAGGTGTTTACACCAATACATTAGACAAGCTAAAGAATTAGACCTTTGAGTGGGGAAAAGAGCATTCCAGGCAGAAGGGCCAATGTATATAGATGTTGTGATGTGAGAAAGCTTGTAGGTACTGAAGACAGACCTTTATGAAGGAGGTTGATGAATACAAGGAAGAAAAATATGCACATAGGTTTTATGAAAAGGAAGTGACCAGAGTATTCAGCCTTTGTGGTTCCTTTTTTATTGGCCATATAAAGCCATTAAAATGTTTTGAGAATGGAAGGGATGGGATGTTGTATACATTTAAAGTTTGATACGCCTCTGCCCTCTTAAGTGGAGAATATAATGTAGCAAAAGTGAAAGCAGAGGGAGTAGTAAGTTGTTCTGGTTACACAGCCTGTGGATTAAATGAAACTAATAATACTGATTGTAATTTATTGAAACTATACAATGAGGTCTCCCAAAGGCAAGTACAAAACTTCAAATTATTTAAAAGAATAACCACACTTAAAAATCAAACTTATTATTTTCTCTCTTAATCCCCTTCTTTTCCCTTTTTGAATGTGTTTAGCTCTACTGAAATTTGACCTTGAATTACTGCTCCTTAACTTTTGGCTTTATTCTAGAAAATTCTGCATATTCCAAACTTACCAACTAGCTTGGGTAATCATTCTGGGCATCCAATTTTGTCCACATATTATCTTTCTAAATTCTGCATTTAAGAACAATTTCTTTTCTTACAAAAGCCTTCTCTGACAGTATTACAACACTAAAACCTGGCATATATATTTCAGCAGAGATTTTTTTTAAGTTTTTATTTTTCATGGCAATTCTGATTGATTGCTAGTGGCTGCATGGGGTACTAAATTTTTTAAAAATCTGAGTCTTAGTCGTAAAGAGTGATTAATCTACTATCAATGTGTACTATGGGCTTAGACATGAATATGACACCATATTATATAATTACTACCCTCACTTATATCTAATTTTTTTCAGAAAGTTACAACTATTGGAGAAACATGAATGAGTTACATATATGAATGAACACAATTTACTTGCTCAATAACATTTTTTTACCATAAGAGTTAACAGGAATTGCATCCATGAACTTCCTTTTATATTGCTAAATAACACACCCTAACAAAGGACATAACAAAATCTGGAATCTTCAGAGTGGTTGACTGCTAAACTCCACTAATTAATCATTTATTGATTACCATTAATCAATAAAGAGCTTTGAATATGGTGAAAGACCCTTCTCCCTTCTCTCCTTTCTGTCTCCTCTCTTCTCCCACTTCCCGCTCTCTCTCCCTACCTTCTTCCCTTCACCGCTCTCATCTCTCCCCCACCTCTTCCTCTCTCAAAGAGCACCTTACATGGTAAAAGAAGATTTTTCCCTATAATAACAACTGCTCTATGGGGTATGAATTTCCTTATAAAAATAAACTTAAAAATGAAATTTCAGTAATGCTGACATTTACCATATATATATATAATAACATTTTCAGATGCCTATATTACTAAGATGATTTTTGTTAAGGAAAAAGATCACATTAACTATAGTAACAAAAGTTACAAAATATGCAACATTGCATTTAACAAAAATTTTGCTTGTTCATTTAATGAAGATGATACAACTTTGTTGTGAGCCATAAAAGAAAACAGAGTTAAAGGTACATAAAGTGTTTCTGGATGAAAATGCTCAATTTTGTAAAGTTGTTCATTTCTCCTACATTTGTTATAAGTTTAATACTGTATTGACTGATCCCAGTGGGACTTGTTTTAACTTCAGAAAATAATTCTATTTCATTGAAAAAATACAGAAATAGCTAAGAAAATTTTGAATGATTAAAGCAGCGATGTGTCTTTCCTGAAATTAAAATGTTCTGTAAAATACAAGTAAAATTAAAATATGTGGTACAGTCTCAAAAATTAACAGACAGTATAAGAGAGAATAGACAAATAAATCAGTGGAACAGAATAGACCTGCATAAATGTAGTCAACTGATCTTTTACAAGGGAGCAGATGTAATACAATGGAGAAAGATAGACTTTCAACAAATGGACAGTCACATGCAAAAAAAAAAATCTAGACATAAATCTTACACTTTTCACAAAAATTAACTCAAAATAGATCACAGAATTAAACATAAAATGTAAAATTATAAAACTCCTAGAAGATAACACAGGAGAAAATCTAGATGACCTCGAGTTAGGCAATGACTTTTCAGATATACCACTAAAGGCACAATCTATGACTGAAAGCATTGATAAGCTGGATTCATTAAAATAAAAAATTCCACTCTCTAAATGACCATGTCAAGAGAATGAAAAGACTAGCCACAGAGGAAGAACAAATTTGTGAAATACATATCTGAAAAAGGCTGCTATCCAAAGTATGAAAAGAACACTTAAAACTCAACAATATAAAAAAAAAAAAACAAAAACAAACAAACAAACCAAAAAAAAAACTCAACAATAAGAAAACAAACAGCCCTATTTTAAAAAACGGGCAAAGACGTTAATAGACACCTCACCAAAGAAGTCATACATCATGTATCACCAGGATCATGCAAATTAAACACTAATAAGATACCACTACACAGCTATTAGAATGGCCAAAATCCAGAACACTGACAACATCAAATGCTGGCAAGGATGTTGAGCAACAAGAACTCTCCCTCATTGCTGGTGGGAATGCAAAATGATATAGTCGCTTCAGAAGACAACTGGTGGTTTCTTACAAAACTAAGCATACACTACCATATGTTTTAGCAGTTGTGCTCCTTTGTATTTACCCAGATGCATTGAAAACTATGTCCAGAAAAAAATGCACACAGATGTTCAGAGCAGCTTTATTTATAATTGCCCAAACTTGAAAGCAACCAAGATGTTCTTCAGTAGGTTTATGGTTAAATAAACTATGATACACCCAGACAATGGAATTTTAGTCAGTGCTAAAAAGAAATGAGCTATCAAGCCATCAAAAAGCATGGAGAAAACCTAAATGCATATTACTAAATGAAATAAGCCAATCTGAAAAGTCTACATACTGTTTTATACCAACCATATGACATTCTAGAAAAGGAAAAACTATGGAGACAGGAAAAAGGTCGTATAGTTGCCAGTGGTTGGGGGAAAAAGGGATGAATAGCAAAGAGAGTTTTAGGGCAATGAAATTACAGTACTCTGTATGATACTATAATGATGGATATATATCATTGTAGATTTTTCCAATTCCATCCAACGTACAACACCAAGAGTGAACTATAGTGTAAACTATGAACTTTGAGGGACAATTATGCATCAGTGTAGGTTCATCATTTGTAACAAATGTACCACTCTAGTGTGAGATGTTGATAATAGGGGAGGCTATGCATGTGTGAAGGCAAGGGTATATGGAAAATACCATCTGCTCAATATCGCTGTGAACCTAAACTTGCTCTAAAAAATAAAAGCTATTTTTAAAAAAGGAGAAAAATAGATAAACCTGAAGCAGATACTAGTCTATCTATATCTTTAAATGATAAAGGAAATATTATAAATTTTAGTGGAATTAATTTTTGATTACAATGATGTAAATAATTATCTCACATCATTTATCAATAAATTCCAACAGATTAAAGTTAAAATATGGAAAAAATCCACCTTTAATAAGATTTAGAATTAAAATTATCTGGAATGAATATATTTTGCCTGAATAGAACAATCATCAATGCTTGTTGTAGTAAAGAAACTACAACAAAAGACAAAACATCATACAAAAACTTCAAAATTCACAGCTAGTGACATCTTTCAACACCCTCTTGGTTACTGATTGATGCCTTTAAAATGTTGTCAATTGAGAGGTAAAAAATGGGGTGACACATTTTCTGTAATGGCAAAAGACTCTTTTAACAGTCCCAATTGCTTTTTACTGCCAGTCTCTGAGGACTCTAAAACAATCAAATGAGGTTTCTCCTTTATGCCTCCTATTAAGGGATACTTTTATCTACTGCTGTCTTTTGAAGTTCAGAGTGGAAAATAAATCACTGAATGATGAAGATTAGGCATTCAGGATTTCATATTGATGTTACTTCTGAAGTCCAAGTGCAACTGTTAGGTTACATAATCCTGACATATTACCCTGCCTACATACCACATCTATCGCATGTTTCATTTACAATATGTGTGTCCATACTGATAAAGTTCAAATACCAAAATAATAACTGAAGAAAGGGCTGGAAAGGGGATGTTAAACTGGAAAAAATTTTGATTTTTGTACAAATGGAAAAAAGATAACAAAAATCACTGTAATGATGTTTACTGGGAATTAAGAAAATAATACATCAATCCAGAACAAATAAATTATTCTTAGAGAAAAAGGATCTAGGCAGGCTTAAATTGTTGGTTACACTGATCAGATTGGATGACTTTTTCTTTGAATTATTGCATAATGCAGAGAAAATTGCATATTTGTTTCAAGGGACGCAATTATTTTTAAAGAGAGATAGACAAGAAAACTGCAAGAATAAAATGCCTGATTCATGGCTTGGAGAATCACAGAATGTCACCACTTCCAAAATATTGATGCTATCACTACACTTGTTAGGAATTATAGAGAGGAATATATGACGAACTATCCTATGACAACAGTCTGAAAATGGCCATATATTTATAAACAAATATTAGTTTGTAAAAAAAAAAAAATGAAAGCAATCACACTGTCTAGGACCCTATCTTTGCCAAGTCCATGAGCACCTTCAAATCTACTTATGTGCATACTTCAGAAAAACACAGAAGGTCCAGGGGCTGTAGCTTAGATAAAATCATTGTCTTGCATTAAGATTACACAGCACAAAGAAGGAATGAAGATTCACATGCATGAATTGCTATCAAAGATTTCCATTTTCTATTCCACTACCATGTGAAAGAAAGAAGTTTTTATGCTACTCTGAGTGATGGTGTCAAACATAATGGTTAGAGTATGGGCCACTTATGATAAAATGTGTGTCTTACTGATAGTAACCTTACATATCTAAGTGCATATAATTAAATATCCATTATGGTTAACTGGATATACTGTATCTCTAAAATTTATACTGCATGATTAAAAGGTTAAAGGTACACAAATAATCAAATATATCCTATTTTGTGCTCTCATTTCAGCATTAGGTCTGGCTCTAGGCTCTGAAGGAGGCAAGAAAAGCACTGGAGATGATCATCTAGCCTGGAATAAGACTTGAATAATAGACCTAAAGTCAGATAAACAGGGGAGGTACTGAAATAAGTGGATTTATGTAGATTGAGCACTGACCTATTCCCCTTATGTGTAAGTGTACTTTTAAAATTTTCACTTAGCTTAGCTAAGTTCACCTCAGTCAGTAACACAATATCTATGACTTCTGTCCATCCTTGACAAAGTTAAAGGTTAAATGAAACTTAACCTCTCATTAAGGACTACATGAAATTCTAAATCTGCTAAACTCCACTAACTAATCATTTGTTGATTACCATTAATCATTTATTGATTACCCTGGTGAAAGCCTCCTCTGCTTGTTCTAGCTCATGAGTGTGTGTGCTTTCTCACCCTCTCTCTCTCTCTTCTTCCCTTATGTGGTAAAAGGAAATTTTTCTCTATGTGAAGAACTGGTCTATAGTCTATGAATTTCCTTATATGCCTTGCAATGTGTGGATACTGTTTATGTTAATTTTAATTGAATAAATGAATTCAATTATCAGATTATAAATGTTCAAATTGATAAAGTCAAATTAATAGAATTATAGTTTTCTCATGTCCATAAATATGATAGATCCATTTTCTATAAATTTGCTCACCCTACCAACCAAAACACTTGAGTTACTGCTTTTTCTGGAAAGCACCTATTAGAGAAAATCCACATGGCTATCGATACACTTGGTGAATTCACAATCTGTTTAAATAACGAGAGAGTAAGTCTTTGCTCTGAACTCTAGGGACAAGTACCTGGAATGTTTATTTTAATAATTCCCTCTGGGGGTTAATCGCCAGTCTGTATCTTATGTATGTTTCTTGCCCTTCTTTTTTTTTTCTGACCTGCAAATGATTGTCATGTATATTCACGGAGATAAAAAAGAATCTCACTGTTTCTACATATCTTTGAAGAGGCCACTCCTCAGCTAGAACTGGTAGGTTTAAATAGCAGAGCTAATAACATATAGAAGTTGTATACATTAATAAAGGAGGAGACTTTGTACAAGAAACTTAGGAATGAATGAAAACCATATTATTCTGATCATGAGGGCAACAGTGAAAGACAATTTGGGTCAGATAGCATCTGGACAAATGTATCTAGTTTTAGTAAGAAGCAGCAACAATCAGTCTGTGACTGATAAATAAATACCACTGACATTCCTGATCTGAGGGGTCAGTTTTATAGTTTGAGTTTGTGTTTTTGGAATATAAACTTGAGTTTGTTTATTCCCTATAGGATAAAAAGATCAAATAATTTACAATATGTAAAATAATGGAAAATTAGTTTCATCCTTGGCTACATTTAACATCTGTGACAAGTCTAATAAATGTAATGCAATATAATCTAATAAAATGTAATCTAATGAAAATCTCATATAAAGAAAATGGAAAACATTGACTTATTTTATGTTAATTTACTTATTTATGTTTTCACTTTCCTACAATGAATGTTTATTTCAACTTAGAAAACACTTATGGAATGCTAAGTGAGATAAGTGATTAATTTAAATCAATATTTAGAAAAAAATTTTCCCCTCAAGTCCACATTTATTTTCTTGATTGAAGTTATATAACCTTTTATTCAATACAGTTGTCTAATTATACTGCTAATATATTTCTTTTTTTTTCCAAACACACACTGTATTTTATTTTTACAATAGATAAATAAACTGACACCAAGCATTGTAAATGGATGACCACAACAAAAGCAACAATGATTGCAATTACCAAACACGAAACACACTCATACTATGTCATAATATTGCCATTCAGTCCAGTAATCCTCCACTGTAACAGCTCCTTTACTTTGCAGTGAAAATTGATTTGTATATTTTTTGCCTCTGAGTCCTTGTTGGGTTTTATTTTTTTATTCAAACAGAAAGTCACAAAAATTATAATCATCCTCATCAGTTCACTCAGTCCCATGTAATTAATTTTTTTTTTCATCTTGATCTTTTGTTAGCACTTTTATGAATTCATCCGTTTTCCATTAGAGTTCTGAAAATGTTTTTTTTTTTAAACATCTTTATTGAAGTATAATTGCCTTACAATGGTGTGTTAGCTTCTGCTTTATAACAAAGTGAATCAGTTATACACATACAATATGTTCCCATATCTCTTCCCTCTTGCATCTCCCTCCCTCCCACCCTCCCCATCCCACCCCTCTAGGTGGTCACAAAGCACCGAGCTGATCTCCCTGTGCTATGTGGCTGCTTCCCACTAGCTATCTATTTTACATTTGGTAGTGTATATATGTCCATGACACTCTCTTACCCTGTCACATCTCACCCCACCCCCTCCCCATATCCTCAAGTCCATTCTCTAGTAGGTCTGTGTCTTTATTCCCATCTTGCCACTAGGTTCTTCGTGGCTTTTTTTTTTTTTTCCTTAGATTCCGTATATATGTGTTACCATACTGTATTTGTTTTTCTCTTTCTGACTTACTTCACTCTGTATGACAGACTCTAACTCCATCCACCTCATTACAAATACCTCCATTTCATTTCTTTTTATGGCTGAGTAATATTCCATTGTATATATGTGCCACATCTTCTTTATCCATTCATCTGTCGATGGACATTTAGGTTGCTTCCATGTCCTGGCTATTGTAAATAGAGCTGCAATCAACATTTTGGTACATGACTCTTTTTGAACTATGGTTTTCTCAGGGTATATGCCCAGTAGTGGGATTGCTGGGTCGTATGGTAGTTCTATTTGTAGTTTTTTAAGGAACCTCCATACTGTTCTCCATAGTGGCTGTATCAATTTACATTCCCACCAACAGTGCAAGAGTGTTCCCTTTCCTCCACACCCTCTCCAGCATTTATTGTTTCTAGATTTTTTGATGATGGCCAATCTGATCGGTGTGAGATGATATCTCATTGTAGTTTTGATTTGCATTTCTCTAATGATTAATGATGTTGAGCATTCTTTCATGTGTCTGTTGGCAATCTGTATATCTTCTTTGGAGAAATGTCTATTTAGGTCTTCTGCCCATTTTTGGATTGGGTTGTTCATTTTTTTGTTATTGAGCTGCATGAGCTGCTTGTAAATCTTGGAGATTAATCCTTTGTCAGTTGCTTCATTTGCAAATATTTTCTCCCATTCTGAGGGTTGTCTTTTGGTCTTGTTTATGGTTTCCTTTGCTGTGCAAAAGCTTTTAAGTTTCATTAGGTCCCATTTGTTTATTTGTGTTCTTATTTCCATTTCTCTGGGAGCTGGGTCAAAAAGAATCTTGCTGTGATGTATGTCATAGAGTGTTCTGCCTATGTTTTCCTCTAAGAGTTTGATAGTGTCTGGCCTTACATTTAGGTCTTTAATCCATTTTGAGTTTATTTTTGTGCATGGTGTCAGGGAGTGTTCTAATTTCATACTTTTACATGTAGCTGTCCAATTTTCCCAGCACCACTTATTGAAGAGGCTGTCTTTTCTCCACTGTATATTCTTGCCTCCTTTATCAAAGATAAGGTGACCATATGTGTGTGGGTTTATCTCTGGGCTTTCTATCCTGTTCCATTGATCTATATTTCTGTTTTTGTGCCAGTACCAAACTGTCTTGATTACTGTAGCTTTGTAATATAGTCTGAAGTCAGGGAGCCTGATTCCCCCAGCTCCATTTTTCGTTCTCAAGATTGCTTTGGCTATTCGGGGTCTTTTGTGTTTCCATACAAATTGTGAAATTTTTTGCTCTAGTTTTGTGAAAAATGCCAGTGGTAGTTTGATAGGGATTGCATTGAATCTGTAGATTGCTTTGGGTAGTAGAGTCATTGTCACAATGTTGATTCTTCCAATCCAGGAACATGGTATATCTCTCCATCTATTTGTATCATCTTTAATTTCTTTCATCAGTGTCTTATAATTTTCTGCATACAGGTCTTTTGTCTCCTTAGGTAGGTTTATTCCTAGATATTTTATTCTTTTTGTTGCAATGGTAAACGGGAGCGTTTTCTTAATTTCACTTTCAGATTTTTCGTCATTAGTGTATAGAAATGCAAGAGATTTCTGTGCATTAATTTTGTATCCTGCTACTTTACCAAATTCATTGATTAGCTCTAGGAGTTTTCTGGTAGCATCTTTAGGATTCTCTATGTATAGTATCATGTCATCTGCAAATAGTGACAGCTTTACTTCTTCTTTTCCGATTTGGATTCCTTTTATTTCTTTGTCTTCTCTGATTGCTGTGGCTAACACTTCCAAAACTATGTTGAATAATAGTGGTGAGAGTGGGCAACCTTGTCTTGTTCCTGATCTTAGTGGAAATGGTTTCAGTTTTTCACCATTGAGGACAATGTTGGCTGTGGGTTTGTCATATATGGCCTTTATTACGTTGAGGAAAGTTCCCTCTATGCCTACTTTCTGCAGGGCTTTTATCATAAATGGGTGTTGAATTTTGTCAAAAGCTTTCTCTGCATCTATTGAGATGATCATATGGTTTTTCTCCGTCAATTTGTTAATATGGTGTATCACATTGATTGATTTGCGTATATTGAAGAATCCTTGCATTCCTGGGATAAACCTCACTTGATCATGGTGTATGATCCTTTTAATGTGCTGTTGGATTCTGTTTGCTGGTATTTTGTTGAGGATTTTTGCATCTATGTTCATCAGTGATATTGGCCTGTAGTTTTCTTTGTTTGTGACATCTTTGTCTGGTTGTCTGGTTTTGGTATCAGGGTGATGGTGGCCTCGTAGAATGAGTTTGGGAGTGTTCCTCCCTCTACTATATTTTGGAAGAGTTTGAGAGGATAGGTGTTAGCTCTTCTCTGAGTAGAAAAGTAGGTATTTTAAAGATATTTCATACTTGATCATATGTACAAATTGTCATAATGAATGTTTCATCTATTATAACAGATCTGAGTCCATGTTTATGTACATTTAGCTGGATATATTTTAGAAATATGCTTGTAAATTTTCAAAAAAGCCTAAATCAATAAATATTATTTTTGCTTTTAATTTTCCAATTTTACATATTAAACTATAAAAATTACTTTTTTGATTCTCCTCAGGATTTTCTTCTGTTAGTATTTTGAGATTGAGGACTGCATAATACTGACAACAATTTCATAACTAGTATGTAGACTCAGTTACTGTTTGAAATATAATACCAATGATGATGACAACAATTATTTATAAAGAAGACAACTAGATAATTTTATCATTTATATTTAATAAAGAAAAATATTTTCATTAACACTAAGTTTTCTTTACCAGGTCTTCCATAGTAAAAATTTTTCTGTGGTCCTTATTGGTTTGAGTATCTTAACAATCACCAGAAAATGAGATAATGCTAAAGATAAAATTTTGTGAATGCACATACCTACATAGCACCCATGTATACAATAAAATATACAAATATATTCCATATATGTTACCCTTTAGAGTCATAACAATTTGGGAGGTTGAAGAGTAGGTATTGTTTTATTTTTATAGAAAAATAAATCAATGTTCAAAAGAGTTAAGTGTATATTTCCTTAGTAAATGTTGAGGCGAGGACTAGAATTTGATTCTTGGTTCAGTTTTTGTTTTTGTTTTGTTTTGTTTTAATTCTGATAGTTGGCCTAAACAATAACTTCTGAATATTTCATGAACTATAAAGAAAAAAAAAAAAAAGGAAATTCTGAGTAGATTCTCCACATTCAGTCCTGGTACTCCAGAACTAGAACTTGGTGTAAGTGTTTGTGTGTATATGTGTGATTCTGTATCTGTGTCTGTGTGGTTGGAATGTACCATTAATAGTTTTTTAAAAGAAGAAAAGAAAAAACAACAAAGAAAGCTGGGACCAAAAGATCTAAATCAAAGTGAAAAAGTAGACAAAAGTGAGCCAACAGCGTCAGCTCATTGTGGGAAACCAAATGGAGTAGAAGTATCGAAGACATATGAGCCAGGAATTATCAAGGGTCAGTCTGGACACAAGTGTGAAAAATCAGAGGAAAGCAATAGTTACAAAAGAGTAAGCATTTAGGAGCCAAGGAAACACAAATACTACTTGTAAAAGATTTGATGGTTGTTTAGAGATCATCTACACACAGAATGCAAAGGGACAAGAAAGAAAACTCCAGCCAGGAACCCAGCAACAATAGATTCAGGGAAATAGGCAAAAAGTAGAGACTAAGAGTTTTATTCAGGAACCAAAGTATGAGATACAGAAAACTATTGAAAAAAATAGAAAGAAAGGAAGAAAGAAAGAAGAGAGGAAGGGAGAGAAAGAGGAAGGGAGGAAGAGAGAAGAAAAGGAGGAAGGAAGAAAGAAACCTGGACACTGAGAAGTATTTACGTTCTTGTGCAGAAACTTCCTAGGAAGCTTAGAAAGCTTATTTTATTATAATTTGGGAGAGGTAAGAATGTATGACAGACTGTAGCCAGTTTAAAGCGTCAGGAATAAGTGAAATCACTGGTATATCTCTTTGGGATAAAAGGGAAGGGTGAGAATATAGTATAGCTGATAGAAGAAAGTACCGTAATTTGCTGAGTGTGTATATAATTCAACTCATATGAACATATCTGAATATTTCAAATTAAGGAGGTGGAAAAGATTGAATACTAGGTGCCAGAAAGTTACACGACTATATTCCAATCCACTTGAACTAACTTATGACCAAAAACCACTTGGCTCTTTTACTCGTTGACCCATTGAACTCATGGTTCATGAATTCATGAACTCAGAAACAACAAATGAATGTGGGGATAAAATCTATGCCTGCAAACTCTATTTACAAAATTTTACAAAAAATTTCCCATGTTTTGTGCCTTTCTGTCTGAAAATAAATGCAGTAATGTGAATGTGTATACAAGTAATGTACTTGCATTGATCAATTAAAATGTATTTTTCAGAAATGTCCATCTTCTCTTTTTCTATAGGAATCAAATACTGCTCTCTCTATGTCCATACCTTCAAAACTATTGCAGATTAAATTATCACTTTTTCCAGATTATCTTCATTTTAAAGACTTTCTGAAAACTCCTACATAGACTAGATGAAAATGATGAATAGCTCAATGATATCAGAGTTTGTTTTGTTAGGACTCACCAACACTTGGGAACTTGAAATTTTCCCTTTTTTTCATATTTTTTTTGACCTATGCAGCGATTATGGCAGGAAACCTTCTCATTGTGGTCACTGTAACCTTTGACTCTCATCTGCACTCCACACCAATGTACTTCCTCCTTGGAAATCTCTCCTTTCTTGATATGTCTATTTCTACAATCACAACCCCTAAGATGGTTGCAGATTTTCTCAGGGAGAATAAAACTATTTCTCGGTGGGGCTGTATGGCTCAGATGTTCTTCCTTCACTCTTTAGGGGGTAGTGAGATGACTCTTCTCATAGTTATGGCTATTGATTGGTACACTGCAATATGCAAACCTCTTCACTACACAGCCATCATGAACCACCGGGTACTCATAGGCTCTGTGCTGCTGTCATGGGCTATTTTTTTTGTGCATACAATGAGCCAGATGGTTTTTACCATCACCTTGCCCTTTTGTGGCCCCAATGTAGTAGACAATATTTTCTGTGACCCTCCTCTAGTTCTAAAGCTTGCCTGCACTGAGACCTATGTTCTGGAGTTGCTAGTAATTGCTGACAGCGGACTGTTGTCTTTCATCTGCTTCATACTCTTGCTCATTTCCTACACTGTCATTCTGGTAACTGTCTGACATTGGGCCTCTGGTGGTCTCTCCAAGGCTCTGTCCACACTGTCTGCTCATATTACTATGGTCACTCTGTTCTTTGGGCCATGTATCTTCATTTATGCTTGGCCATTTAGTAGCTTTTCAGTGGATAAAATTTTTTCTGTGTTTTATTCAGTTATCACACCCTTGCTGAACCCATTATTTACACTCTGAGGAATCAGGAGATGAAAGCAGCCAGGAGTAGACTGAGGACCCAACACGTGAGCTCCAGACAGACCTTCTAGGCAACATCCGTGATGACGAAGGTTTTTAGAGCAAAACCCATATATAGTACATCTCAGAATAAGTTTGTATTAATTTGTTTTGTTTGTAAATTTTTAAAAATATTCATAACGTACATTATGTACATTAAAACTACCAAATGCTCCATCATTACATCTCTATGACATATTTGGTTTTATTGAAAGAATAATTTTTAATTGAAATTCAATTCAGTTGGGGTTAATTTTTTAAATATAATAAAGAATTAAATAGAAAAAACTGGCTGACTAACTATAGTTGGAAACCCAGAAATGTCCAAGACTAAACTTCATTAAATAAAGAGAAATCAAGTACAAATTTGTCTATTTTAAAAATTCAGAATTAGAGATCTTTCAGCTAAATTCTCCAGTTGACTAAATGTGCATTAAAAAGTATTAAACTCACAAGGACACACACACATAAACTTACATTTTTGTGGATCCTAATATGTGTAAGCATTATTACTTTTTTAACAAGGCAAACAGGCTAGTTTCTGTAAGTAGATAGATCCAAATAATAACTGTCATCTGCTGGCAAGAAGCACATATTCATTTCTTAAGAAAATAGAAATTCCACCTGACATATAAGTTACATACAGTTCATTTTACCATATTCCATCATTCATGTTTGTATTCACAGTTGTTCTCATATATCTATCAAGAAACAAGAGCATTACTATTGTCAATCCACATAGACAAGGAATAAATAAAGAAGCCTCTCTACATTCAATTATTCACTTCACAACAAAACAAAGTATTCAAGCTACTTATATTGCACAAAATGTGCTAAATTACAAAGTTTGATATATGGCTCAAGGGCATTAAAATAAAAAGACATTCTATGACCTCTTTGGTATCAAATTCAAATGCTCTGCTTTTCCCCAAACATTCAGTGATCCTTTTATAGGCTTCTATCCACTACTTTTTCCTCATTGCCTCTAAACAATATGTGTAATATACTAATTATAGGCTAAAGCGTGCTTTAAAAATGTATCTCTAGCCATATGTGCATGATATATTTTAGACTAAATTTTTATTTTAAAAAATGCTTTGAGGAGGGTAGGAACTGGGTCCCTGGGATCACTGGACATATTTGTATCTTTCTTATGAACTATTTCAATCATAGACTTTAGTATAAACACTGATATAACATGTGGTTTTGTCAAATTTTTAACATTTTGCCTCATTTATTTCAGATTCTCCTTTACTACAAAAGTGGATTATTAGAAATAATAAAGACGCCTAAGTAACCCTCCACATCCAATTATTTTATCATAGCAAAGGTAATAACTATCATTAACTCCATAAGTATCATTCCTTTGTATTTTTAAAATTTTTTCTCATTTTTCATACATTGTGCAAAATACATTTTGCAGTTTTTACTTGATATAAATGGTATCTCTATAAATGCCATTATTCTAAAATTTATTTTTTCAATCAATTTAATGTTTTAAAGATTCGTCTTTAAATATATGCTGCCCTGCTTCATCCTTTTCTTAATGTGGTTAAAATATACAACATCTTAATAATTTTTAAGTGTACAATAATGTTAAATATATTCACCTTGTGAAAGAGATCTCTAGAATTTTTTCATCTCGCAAAATTGAAACTCTATACTCATTGTACAAGGGCCCTTTTCACCTCCCCCTAGTCCCTGGCAACCACCAGTCTCCTTTCTGTTTCTAAGGGTTTGAGTACTTCAGACACCACATGTAAGTGAATCATGCAGTATTTGTCTTTTGCGGACTGGCTTATTTCACTTAGTATACTGTCCTCAAAGTTCAACGATGTTGTAGCATATGATAGGATTTCCTTCTTTTTTAATGCTGAATACCATTCCATTGATGTATATGCCGCATTTTCTTTATCCAGTCATTCACCAGTGGATGTTTAGGTTGCTCCTATCCCTTGGCTATTGTGAATACTGCTGCAATGAACATGGGTGTGCAAATATCTCTTCAATATCCTGCTTTCAATTCTTTTGTATATATACCCAGAAGTCAAATTGTTGTATCATATAATTCTATTTTTAATTTTTGAGGAAACTTCATACTGTTTTCCAGAACGGTTGCAACATTTAATATTCCCACTAACAATGCAAAGACTTCCCATTTCTCTGCATCTCTACATCCTCACCAGCACCTGTTATTTATTGGTTTTTGTTTTTGTTTTGATAGAGCCCATCCTAACAGGTGTGAGGTAATATCTTACTGGGTTTTGATTTGCATTTTCCTGATGATTAGTGATGTTGAATATTTTTTTTCCACATACTTGCTGACTGTTGTATATTTTCTTTGAATAAAAATCTATTGAAGCTCTTTGCCCATTTTTCATTGGGTTATTTGGTTTTGTATTGTTAAGTTGTAGGAGTTCTTTATATATTCTATATATTAACTCCTTATCAGATATATGATTTGCAAATATTTTCTTCCATTCTGTAGTTTGCCTTTTCACTCTGTTGATTGTTTCCTTTGCTACACAGAAGGGTTTTTTTTTTTTTTTAATATATTTATTTATTTATTTATTTTTGGCTGTCTTGGGTCTTCGTTTCTGTGCGAGGCTTTCTCTAGTTGCGGCGAGCAGGGGCCACTCTTCATCGTGGTGCGCGGGCCTCTCACTGTCGTGGCCTCCCTTGTTGCAGAGCACAGGCTCCAGACACGCAGGCTCAGTAATTGTGGCTCACGGGCCCAGTTGCTCCGCGGCATGTGGGATCTTCCCAGACTAGGGCTTGAACCTGTGTCCCCTGCATTGGCAGGCAGATTCTCAACCACTGCGCCACCAGGGAAGCCCCTACACAGAAGTTTTTAACTTTGATATAACCACCTTTGTCTGATGTTTGCTTTTGCTGCCTGTGCTTTTGGTGTCATACCCAACAAATAATTGCCAAATTCAACATCTTGAAATTTTTCACATATGTTTTCGTCTTCAAGTTTTGTTGTGTCAGGTCTTACATTTAGGTATTTAACTCATTTTGATTTAATTTTTGTATATGGTGAAAGGCAAAATGCCAACATCATCTTTTGTGGATATCTAGCTTTCTCACACCACTTGTTGAATTTAGCTTATTCATTTTAATGGCTACAGAGCCTTCTGTTTTATGGATATTCTAAAATTTATTTACCTCTCTTCTTGGGAAAAACTTAGAATTATCCAATTATTTACTGTTATAAATAATGCCTCATGAATATTATATATATATATATACTTCGTTGTGCACATGTGATAATTTTTCTAGGATATTTACCTAGAACTGGAAGTGCTGAGTTATAAAGTGTAAACATTCTAACTTTACTAGAAATTACAAAATTTCTTCCAAAGTTGTAGATGTTTTTACTCTATGAAGGGTCCTAATTTCTCCATGACTTATCAGTATAGGGTTTTGTAAATTGTTGTGTTTTTTTTCATTTAGATGGATATCAAATATTTTTAAATAAAAATATTAAATATTAATTAAAAACATTTATTGCATTTCCTTGATTAATAGTGAATTTGTGCATTAATTCAAATACATATTGGACATTCTCTTTCATCTTTCCAGTTCATACTTCTGTTGATTTCTCTTTGGGGATGTTATCTTTTTTACACACAAAAAAATATATAAACTCAAAATGCCTTCATTCCTGTAGATTATATGAAAAGTTTGTGATGTTTGTACACACACAAAATTTAATTGTTACCTTTATCATTTTTTCTTTTAGATTTGTAATTTTTTTCTCCTATGCAGTACATCTTTTGTAATTGATAGCCCCAAACATTTTATTGTCTTTACCTTTTTTATAATTTTAACATATATTTTTCACAGTTATTTAATCCAGCTAGAAATTAAATTTTGTATTGGTACCTTAAAGGAATCTAATTTATTTTATATAGATACAAACTATCATCTAAATATTGTTTATTGAATAGCTTTTCCCTACTTGCTTCACCTTTGCTATACATCAAACATCCATGTATGCTTGAGTCTCTTCCTGGACTCTATCATCCTGTCCATTGGTCATTTTGTCTCTTAGATACAACACTGCAAAATCGTAAATATGGTTGGTATGTAGCACAGTGAATCTACACTCTCCAAATACTCTAATTTAAGTATATCTAAGTTCTTCTTGTCATTGAACTCTTCCAGATGATTTTAGGATAAGCTGTCAAATTCCACAAAAACAATTTTAGGACATCAATTGAAATTGGATACAATTTACAGATTAATTTGGAAAGAATAGATAACTTTACGATTTTGAATATTTTAATCCACGAACCTAGTATATCCTTTTACTTAGTTACATTTTATTTTCTAATATTTAGTGATGTTTTGATTGTTTGATTTGTTATCAGGCATCGTATTTTCTTGCTATTACAGAGGAATCGCTTTTGCTCTATATTTTAGTAAGTCATTACTGATGTAGAAAAATAGCAGATTTTGGATAGCCTCAACCACCAGAGGGCAGACAGCAGAAGCAAGAAGAACTACAATCCTGAAGCCTGTAGAACAAAAACCACATTCACAGAAAGATAGACAAGATGAAAAGGCAGAGGGCTACATACCAGATGAAGGAACAAGATAAAACCCCAGAAAAACAACTAAATGAAGTGGAGATAGGCAACCTCCCAGAAAAAGCATTCAGAATAATGATAGTGAAGATGATCCAGGACCTTGGAAAAACAATGGAGGCAAAGATCGAGAAGATGCAAGAAATGTTGAACAAAGACCTAGAAGAATTAAAGAACAAACAAAGAGAGATGACCAATACAATAATTGAAATGAAAACTACACTAGAAGAAATCAATAGCAGAATAACTGAGGCAGAAGAACGGATAAGTGACCTGGAAGACAGAATGGTGGAATTCACTGTTGTGAACAGACTAAAGAAAAAAGAATGAAAAGAAATGAAGACAGCCTAAGAGACCTCTGGGACAACATTAAATGCAACAACATTCACATTATAGGGGTCCCAGAAGGAGAAGAGAGAGAGAAAGGACCAGAGAAAATATTTGAAGAGATTATAGTCGAAAACTTCCCTAGCATGGAAAAGGAAATAGCCACCCAAGTCCAGGAAGCGCAGCGAGTCCCATACAGGATAAACCCGAGGAGAAACACGCCGAGACACATAGTAATCAAATTGGCAAAAATTAAAGACAAAGAAAAATTATTGAAAGCAGCAAGGGAAAAATGACAAATAACATACAAGGGAACTCCCATAAGGTTAACAGCTGATTTCTCAGCAGAAACTCTACAAGCCAGAAGGGAGGGGCATGATATACTTAAAGTGATGAAAGTGAAGAACCTACAGCCAAGATTACTCTACCCGGCAAGGACCTCATTGAGATTCGATGGAGAAATCAAAAGCTTTACAGACAAGCAGAAGCTAAGAGAATTCAGCACCACCAAACCAGCTCTACAACAAATGCTAAAGGAACTTCTCTAAGTGGGAAACACAAGAGAAGAAAAGGACCTACAAAAACAAACCCAAAACAATTAAGAAAATGGTCATAGGAACATACATATCGATAATTACCTTAAACGTGAATGGATTAAATGCCCCAACCAAAAGACATAGACTGGCTGAATGGATACAAAAACAAGACCCATATATATGCTATCTACAAGAGACCCACTTTAGACCTAGGGACACATACAGACTGAAAGTGAGGGGATGGAAAAAGATATTCCATGCAAATGGAAATCAAAAGAAAGCTGGAGTAGCTATACTCATATCAGATAAAATAGACTTTAAAATAAAGAATGTTACAAGAGACAAGGAAGGACACTACATAATGATCCAGGGATCAATCCAAGAAGAAGATATAACTATTATAAATATATATGCACCCAACATAGGAGCACCTCAATACATAAGGCAACTGCTAACAGCTCTAAAAGAGGAAATCGACAGTAACACAATAATAGTGGGGGACTTTAACACCTCACTTACACCAATGGACAGATCATCCAAAATGAAAATAAATAAGGAAACAGAAGCTTTAAATGACACAATAGACCAGATAGATTTAATTGATATATATAGGACATTCCATCCAAAAACAGCAGATTACACGTTCTTCTCAAGTGCGCACGGAACGTTCTCCAGGATAGATCACATCTTGGGTCACAAATCAAGCCTCAGTAAATTTAAGAAAATTGAAATCATATCAAGCATCTTTTCTGACCACAACGCTATGAGATTAGAAATGAATTACAGGGAAAAAAACGTAAAAAAGACAAACACATGGAGGCTAAACAATACGTTACTAAATAACCAAGAGATCACTGAAGAAATCAAAGAGGAAATAAAAAAATACCTAGAGACAAATGACAATGAAAACATGATGACCCAAAACCTATGGGATGCAGCGAAAGCAGTTCTAAGAGGGAAGTTTATAGCTATACAAGCCTACCTCAAGAAACAAGAAAAATCTCAAGTAAACAATCTAACCTTACACTTAAAGAAACTAGAGAAAGAAGAACAAACAAAACCCAAAGTTAGCAGAAGGAAAGAAATCATAAAGATCAGAGCAGAAATAAATGAAATAGAAACAAAGAAAACAATAGCAAAGATCAATAAAACTAAAAGTTGGTTCTTTGAGAAGATAAACAAAATTGATAAGCCATTAGCCAGACTCATCAAGAAAAAGAGGGAGAGGACTCAAATCAATAAAATCAGAAATGAAAAAGGAGAAGTTACAACAGACACCGCAGAAATACAAAGCATCCTAAGAGACTACTATAAGCAACTCTATGCCAATAAAATGGACAACCTGGAAGAAATGGGCAAATTCTGAGAAAGGTATAACCTTCCAAGACTGAACCAGGAAGAAACAAAAAATATGAACAGACCAATCACAAGTAATGAAATTGAAACTGTGATTAAAAATCTTCCAACAAACAAAAGTCCAGGACCAGATGGCTTCACAGGTGAATTCTATCAAACATTTAGAGAAGCGCTAACACCCATCTTTCTCAAACGCTTCCAAAAAATTGCAGAGGAAGGAACACTCCCAAACTCATTCTATGAGGCCACCATCACCCTGATACCAAAACCAGACAAAGATACTACAAAAAAAGAAAATTACAGACCAATATCACTGATGAATATAGATGCAAAAATCCTCAACAAAATTCTAGAAAACAGAATCCAACAACACAGTAAAAGGATCATATACCACGATCAAGTGACATTTATCCCAGGGATGCAAGGATTCTTCAATATACGCAAATCAATCCATGTGATACACCACATTAACAAACTGAAGAAGAAAAACCATATAATCATCTCAATAGATGCAGAAAAAGCTTTTGACAAAATTCAACACCCGTTTATGATAAAAACTCTCCAGAAAGTGGGCACAGAGGGAACCTACCTCAACATAATAACGGCCATATACGACAAACCCACAGCAAACATCATTCTCAATGGTGAAAAACTGAAAGCATTTCCTCTAAGATCAGGAACGAGACAAGGATGTCCACTCTCACCACTATTATTCAATATAGTTTTGGAAGTCGTAGCCACGGCATTCAGAGAAGAAAAAGAAATAAAAGGAATACAAATTGGAAAAGAAGAAGTAAAACTGTCACTGTTTGCAGATGGCATGATACTATACATAGAGAATCCTAAAAATGCCACCAGAAAACTACTAGAGCTTATCAATGAATTTGGTAAAGTTGCAGGATACAAAATTAATGCACAGAAGTCTCTTGCATTCCTATACACTAATGATGAAAAATCTGAAAGAGAAATTATGGAAACACTCCCATTTACCATTGCAACAAAAAGAATAAAATACCTAGGAATAAACCTACCTAGGGAGACAAAAGACCTGTATGCAGAAAACTATAAGACACTGATGAAAGAAATTAAAGATGATACCAACAGATGAGAGACATTGAATTTTGTATAGTGAAAAAAAACAAAAACAAAAAAACCTTCCTTGGCTGATTCAATCTAATCTAGTACTCTTATTTTGCAAGAAATGTAGAAAACTGAAATGACTTTGGGGGTTTCTTAGATTACTTGGAGTAGGAGAGCTTCTTTTAAGTTCACTATTTTCTTTAAATAAATGGTTTATTTTATTTCCACTCATGAGCTCTGTATAAGCTAAAATAATAAGCAGGTCTTTTTTCTTGTTTTAGAATTGTGTCCTACAGAGCCCCCTCAAAATGTATTTCAGCCATGGTTACTAACAAAGCAAGAGATAAAAATCCCTTAAGCTTCAAGGATTACCTGTTGGTCATATAACCAGCTTTTCCCTTCCAGAATTCAGTCCCCAAAGCATTTAACTCAAGTACCTATTCACAGTGTTTTTAAGACCATATCAAGAAAATATATTTATATACCATATAATTAGTGCTCCACTTACATAATACACTTATTATCTAGTTTGTGTTATATGTATAAAGACTACAACTGATCAGAGTTCTGTTTAAATGTTTCTTGATTCACTCTTCAGCCTTTAATTCTTCCAGCTGAGTAATCAAAACATTTTTAACCTGTTTTAATCTCTTATATTATTGCATAGCTCTTCTCTACTTACTCTCTATATCATTTCTAAACCACTTTTTAAAAAATACAATGCATCAGTCTATTAAAGCAAAAACTAGAGCTGAATAAAAAATGATTTCCCCCTGGTTCTCAAAAATGATACACTATTAAGACATTACAATAGCATATGGTTGGTGTGATTGTCCTAGCCTTGATGAGGTAACAGAACAATTGAGATATTTAGTATGTAATCTTTCAGGAGATTCTCTGGTGAGTAAAGATGAGGACAGGTATAAAGATAGTCTCTTTATCTTGTTCATTGCATGGTAAATCCATAGACAAAAATATGGCTGTTGTTCTTTATGTGATGTAGGAAAATCATTCAATAATACAAGTGAAGCCATGAATTCGCTGCAGAGTTGATGGACATATTCACCACCTAAGCACTACATTGGAACAGTTAGTAACAGGGTTGAGTAGATTTCATAAACTTTCTGGAATAGCAATTGAGGCTGAGAACTAAACAAATGGAGTGTAGGAAACAAAAGAATAAACAAATGAATTAATGAGCTGTTTCTTCCTATTGTCACAGATCACCCATGCCTTCTCATTTTCCTCCTAAAAAAGAGGATCTCAGCTGCTCATTAGACCCTGTTAGAGAGAGGCAGTGTAGCATAGTGGTTAAGAACATAGGCTCTAGAGGTAGCCTGCCTGGGTTTAAGCCCTGATTCCACACTAGCTGCATAACCTAAACAAGTTACTTAAACTCTCTAAGTCTCAATTTCTTCATCTTTAAAGTAGAAAAGATACTAGTGTTTACCTAATAAAATTGTTATGAGTCTTAAACGAGTTAATATTAGTAAAGTCCTTAGAAAAGTATACAACACATACAGTAACGTCTATAAAAATATTCACTGAATAGTTAAATGACAATAATAAATCCAAAAATACTGTTTCTTTGACTTTACTATGTAGCCTTCTTATTTGTTTCTATCATTTCAATTAGTTTATCATCATAATAATCATTAACACTATTATTATTATTATCCCAAAATAATCTTGACAAGCTAATTGTCTCAAAATCTATTAGTCTAATCTATAAATGTGAGAAGTAAATATCATTACATGGATTTTAAAAATTAAATTAACTTAAATTAAAATATATCATTACACGTAGATACTATAGGATCTCAAGCCTAATTTCAGGCTTTTCCCAAGAACCCCTCATAACAGCCAAAGGAAGTCAAAGTAATGAAACAGAGTAATTCAAAGTAATGAAACAGTTTTATCTACTCATAATTCATATAGGCATTATGTCGATTATATCTCAATTTTTTAAAATAATCTATACAGGCAAAAGAGCACTGACCTTCAAATAGCCAGCTAGAAAATTCTATACTTATTCCAATGATGCTGTTGTGCAGAAAATGTGGGGCACTCACATCTATAAAACACTGGAGCTGGAAAAGTAAATATGTTTATTTTAGAGACATACATTTGTATTTAGCAAAAAATATTTTTAGCAGGTATGACTCCAGGTCCACAAATTCAGGGATACAAGAAATAGTGTTTCTTTATTTTCTTTTACTCATCTGAAATCTGATGATTTCAGGGATACAGAAAATAGTTTGCTGTCTTATTTTCTTTTAATCGTCTGAAATCTGACTTTGAGCCCCATTCTGCCAGGCTGCTGGAGAAATGCCATTCCATCCACTATTTGGGTTCCCGATTCCCAAGTTGTGTCAGGATCCTGTGATCTTTCAGTGCTGAAGCATGAGAGAGTTTCTCAGTCATCTACCCAAACTGCTTAAGAAGCCCATTGTCCCAATAGATCGTGGTCGCTTCTGGTTTAGCATCTCACTTCTTCTATGCACACTTGGAGCACTGGAGTCAGAGGCAAGGCTAGGAGTCCCTGTGCCTGGGACCCAGGTTTCTGATAAGCACAAGTCCCAGTGACTTTTATCCCCAACCCAGTCTCTAGTATCTTTTCCTTATCTCTCTCTGTTTGTCTATTCTTCTCTTTCTTACCCCTCCAGGACATAAATTAAACTCGGTGGAGGTCATATACTATCAAAATCAAAAAAAGATTTATTGACATCAAAATTTGTATTTATAGCCTACAATAAGCATCTGAAGCAAGGAATTTCTAAAAAGGCCTGGCCATGCACTTGGGTTGGAGAAGCAGAAATAAGTACATGGCAAAATACAAATTATTACTTTCAAAAATTATCCTGCCACACATCAAAAACGCAATTTAATGGCTTTTCTTATTTGAAGGACTTGGCTCTGAATAACTTTTGACTACTTCAAAAAATAAAATTTACTCTCAGTCAATTCCATCTTGTATAGACATTCAAAAGGCTCTGTGACCCTGAGATAGAACTGGCAGGATTCATTCTTAAATCACAAAAAAATAATGTTGACTTGGAAATATGAAAACACGCTTTTTATTTTACAAGTGATATAGTGACTGTCTTAGTTCAGGCTACTATAACAAATTACCATATACTGGGTGGCTTAAACAACAAACTTTTATTTCTCACAGTTCTGGAGGCTAGAATTCCAATGTCAAGATAGCAGCAGATTCAGTGTCTGGTGAGGGCCTACTTCCTGGTTCATAGATGTCCATCTTCTTGCTGTGTCCTCACATGGTGGAAGAACAGGAGAGCTCTCTGGGGTCTCTTTTAAGGTCACCACTCCCATTCATGAGGGTTCCACCTTCACGACCTAACCACCTCCTAAACGTCCCACCTCCTAATACCAGCACATTAGGGTTTCAACTGATGAATTGGGAGGAGGGGGGATATAAACATGCAGTCCATAACAGTGACCATCACAAATCAAGAAATAATAGCTCATGCTTTCCAAATACTTACTAGAGTCCACTTAGATCAACTTACGAAATCCTCACAACAATTCATGAGATAAATCCCATAACTATCTTCATTTATATATGAGGAACCTGAGTCACAAAGAAGTTATGCAGTTGAGCAATGTCACGTATCTGGTGAAAGCCTGGGTGCCAAGTCTGTCCACCAACCCTACCTAGTGGTGCTGCTTCAAGTAGAGAGCCGGGATGTAAACCCATAGTGAACATCAGCACCAGGCAATCAGCAAGATATTGTTGTTGTTGTTGTTATTTAACAAAGCAATCAAAAGAGATAGACTCTTTCTCTAGGCACAGATGCTCACTATTTCACCAACTGCTCCATTCCATGTTTGCTCAAAATGCTAGAGAATTCTTCCCGGTGATGAGGTGTAATTACCTGCCCACTGGCTTAGAGTCTGCTCTCTGAAGCTGCACAGAGTAAGTCTGCTCTTACACGACAACCCCTTAAACCTTAAATGCAGATTTCGTATGTTGAAAAATTCATGTGTTGAAATTTCTATGTGATGGTATTTGGATATGAAGCCTTTGGGGGTGATTAGGTCATGATGGTGGAGCCCTCATAAATGAGACTAGTGCCCTTATAAAAAGAGGCCAGAGAGCTTTCTCACTGTCTTTCCACCATATGAGGGTACAATGAGAAGCCAGGCATCTGCAACCCAGAAGAGCGTCCTCACCCGAACTTAACTGTGCTGGCACCCTGATCTTTGACTTCCAGCCCCCCGAACTGTGAGAAATAAATTTCTGTTGTTTAAAAGCCACCCAGTCAAACTATTTTAAATTCAATATAGAAATATATCCCCCCAGATTCATTTTATTAAATTTTTATTTTGCAATGTTTGTTCCTTTGATTTGACATCTTTCTTCTGCAGTGAGATGTCACTGTCAGGTCTTATAATTTACTTTTAACGAGCAAAGCAGAACTCAGCCTTGAATCCTTCAGCTGGGAGAACTATTTAGTTTGATTCAGTTTCACTATATAATGGACTCTGTAAAGCTTATTAAATACTAATTTAAAAACAAAAGTAAGCATGGTAATTAACCATGTAACCACATAAAAGACTGATGTGAATAGCAAAAACATTGGATATGTACTTATCAAAATGTTAACAGTGATGATTGGTGGGAATATAGGTGATTGTTCTCTCCCTAAAAAATTAAAATTTTTTAAAAATTATTATGCTTTTATAATGAGATGAAAATAAACATTTTATTTAAAGGGAGTTTGAATGTTCCCAGTAGCTAGAGCTGCCTTGTCGTGGGGAGAATAGGTAATGATTAAATTTTGCCTCAAAGTCTGGATTTAAATAAGGATTAAATTAAACATATAACTTTAATTTTTTAAAAAAAGCCGCCCAATCTATGGTTTTGTTCTAACAGCCTGAGCGAAGACAATCTGGTTTCTAATGGGCCATTGCAAAAAATTGACTAGTTCCTTAATAGAACTGCTGTGAAAGTTGATTTTGATAGAATGTGTCTGCCACCTACTGTAATTTTTGTGAATGACCAGCCAGCAAGCTTCTTTTATCTTAAAAAAAAAACAAAAAAAAAAAACTTGCAATAAAACCTCATTAACACTGTTCTAAGAACCGAGAGAAGTGCTGCAAAGAGTACCTCTAGGCCTTGAGATGACCCAAGTATCACAGCTCTTTTCTACCTTATGATCAAAAAGGATAGAGACAATAAATAAGGTGGTTGGAAGCCAAACCTCACTTTTGTTATTGATAAGCTGATGTTGGCCCTTGTTATATGTACAGAGGTATGAAAGCTACATGCTCTGAAGGCTCAACCCCAAATTAGACCCACTGCTAAGGGTTCAAACAGTGCTAAACCACCACAGACCTTCCAAAGTAGAAGCCTGTCCCTAAAACTCTTAGTGCCTGGAGGAACAGAGAAGAATGAACACTGCCTGAGGGCAGGAAGCAGAGAGAGAAATGCCCACCTCCTCCCTCCACACCCTCATCCAACATGGTAAAACATCCCCAGCCCCACCGTGCTGGCTGAACATATGTCCATCCACGAGGAAGGAAATGTCAGGAAGCAAGAAAGACTGGCCTTCGTCCCTCCCATCCTACCACACCCTTGCTGAAAAAAGGTCAGGAAATTGTAAATTGTTGAGAACGAGTAAGTCACGTAAACAGTAAAAGCAGGAAAGACAAAGAACAGAACGAGATCAATTTTTAAAACATTTTTCACCAACTCAGACAGCCAATAGGGAATAGAATGTTAAAGCTCTTTGTTGCGAGAAGTAAATCAGCTTTACACACATCAAGCACTTAGCACACGCCTATTTCCACCCTTAGGGAGTGAATCTTCCAAAGAGTAGAATAAACCATGTCTCTTCTCCCTCCGTTGGCCTCTGATTCTGCTCAGAGTAAAACCTAAGACTCTAAGATGACCTACCAAGCGCCGTGTGATCTGGCCTCTCAGGAGCTCCCACCACATCTCCTGTCACTACACTCCTCGCCCTTCCTCCAGCATGCCAGGCAGGCCCCTCCTCAGAGCCTTTTCCCTCTGTTTGGAATGCTCTCCTCCCAGGCAGTTTCATCTCTCACTCCCTCTCTCCTCATACATCCACCATCTCAGTGGGTCTCCATGGTTACAACCCCAATCACCACCACCCCGCCTGCTCAGCCCTCTATGCCCCATCCTTTCTTCAGTTTTCTCTTTCGCACTTAGCATCACCTGACACTATAGATTTTTTTTATGGGTTTTTTTGTTTGTGTCTCTTGTCAGGCACATGCGCGGGCACACACACACACACACACACACTTTTTTTTGCTTTTTAAATGGCTTCATCAATTTCATATTATGAGAACAATATTTTTTTCCTATAACTGGGTGAAATTGCCGTGCTGGACAGAAACTTTTACACTGAGACAAAACAATATTCAATTAGAAACTGGTAAGTAGAAACACCAAAAGATTTGCAGAAAAAGTAATCACAAAATTAAAAACTCGTAGAGCAGAGGCCACATTGTTAACCTCAGGGGAAAATTTAGGATTCAAGGTTTAAGGCAGAAGTCATACGTAATGACTGTCGGGCTCAGCAGTTTGGAAGCGCACATTTGCTGCTCCCCAGTCTTTCTCCTGATTTCCATCATCTGCCCTACGTAATTGTCTACATCCTCTCCCACTTCATTGTGATCAATATGCCTGTCGGGCATGGCCCATAGAAAATTAGGGACAAGTCGCCTAGCCCCGCCCCAGCCTTACATTTCCTCCAGGCTTCTGGCCTAAGCCCCCTCCCAAATGACGTGATTCCTCTCCACTTTGCACAGGACCCGGTTCCCTCCTTCGTTCTCCTGCTGGGCATTTTCCATGTTGAGTTTTTTTACTGCTTGTTCTTCTTTGGACACCATTGCTCCTGGACCTATTCTGCTGTCTCCTCCTCCTCCCGATTTTCGACTCGGGTGGGTCTGGGACGTTTAGATCTGCAGACCTTCTCCCCCTCAGACTCCTACTCTTTGGGGCTGCCCCCACCCAGCAATCCCTCAGGGCTACTGGGAGCAGGGACCAAGGAGGGAGTGAGCAAAGTTAGGGTCTACACACATACACGCACACACACACACACTTTTGAATGAAGCTCCAGGAGACCAGAGATTGGTTTATTTTGTTCATGGCTGTTATCACCAGGCTCTAGAACACATAGCAGAGCACATAGTAGATGCTCAATAAATGTTTGTGGAATGATGGACATAATAAATGAACATCTTGCCCAGTTTTCTAAAAGTGTGGTTTACGGACTCTTTCTAAGTCACCTGGTTATAGTATTGTCAACTAAAAAATTATGCACAACCTAAAAGCTGAGAGTTATGTTTTATTCGGCAGGATTTTTAGGACTTCAAGCTCAGGAGGCAGCATCTCAAGTAACCCTGAGAGAACTGCTGAAGGAGGCAAGTGCGGGAGCCAGAATATATAGGAGTTTTGCAACAAAGGGCAGGTAGTCTGAACATCAAAAGATTATTGTTAATTAAAGAAGACCAGATATGTCATGTTAAGGAATTTAGCGCTTTTCTATGTATGGGAAGAGGCAAGAATCTGGGCTCACTGAAATCATTCCTTTGATATGCACCTCAGCTAACTGGGGCCAGTATCTTGTGTTTTCTCAGGGCTCACTGTGGGGAGTGGCTGCAGTCTGATGGCTATGAGATGGCAGGTATTCTTTGTTTCCTTCCCGAGTTCCCTCAGGGCTCACAAACTCACCTTGGCTGGTGGCTGCAGTCTCTGATGATTGTGACATCCTTTGTTTACTGATATGGCAGGCAATATTCCATTTCTCAGTATGCTTATGGAAAAATGCTGAGGCCCACTCCAGACCTCCTGAATTAAAATCTCTCAGGTTGGGTCAGGAAATTTTCATCTGCCTGGCACACAAAAGTTTGAGAACAATTAATCCAAGCCTAACCCAGTCATTTCACAGGAAGGGTATGATGGCCAAGACTACAGAGCTAGTTTGTAGAAAACAAGGACTACAACTACCATTTCATGCTCTTTCCATTGCAAATTATTTTCATTCGTAGCATCCAAAATGGTGTTAAGTTCTCCAAAATCGTGTTCAGTTGGAAAATGACACTAGTCTTTGGGGTTCCTACAAGGAGACCATACAACACTAATTAAAATATTTATTCTGACAAATTGTTGCAAAATGAAAACAGTAACCAAAAAACATGCAAAATTGTAAAGATTATATACAATTTTCAGGAAAATATAAATTTTAACAGTAGAATTTTATCTTATTCTTTTGACCCCAAATTTTCACCACTACATTTCCCTGCTGTACTAAAGAGTAATAATTCGTTTAAGTGATTTTTACTGAGCACCCCTGCTCTGTTCTAGAGCAGCAATAACAAAAAGACAAAGTCCCTGCCCTCATGGAACAGCCACTGGGGAAACAGTTGGGGAAACAGTCAATAAACACAAAGATAAGTATATAATTCAGAGAGTCATTAGTGCTATGAAAGAAAAATGAAGCAAGTTACTGAGATGGAAGGCAACAGGAGCAGGATGGGAAGGGAGAAGGGGTGCTATTTTTTATATCAGGGGTTCAGGAAGGCCTCTCAGAGGGGATCGCATGTGAACAGAGACCTGGATGAAGGAAGGAAAGAAGTCAAAGCAAGGTCAAGTGCCCTGAGTCAGAAGATTCATATTCAGGTGATTTATTAAAAAAATGTTCCCCAAGTGTTTGTACGGAGAAAAGAGAACCCTTGTGCACTGTTGATGGGAATGTAAATTGGTGCAACAACTATAAAAAAACATTATGGAGGTTCCTCAAAAATTTTAAAGTAGAACTGTCATATGATCCAGGATTCCACTTCTGAGTATTTATCTGAAGGAAATGAAATCACTTATCTTGAAAAGACATCTGCACCCCACGTTCATTGCAACATTATTTACAATATCCAAGACATAGAAACAACCTAAGTGTTCATCAAGAGATGAATGGATAAAGAAAATGAGGTATGTATGTATACAGTGGAATACCATGAAGCCATTAAAGAGAAGAAAATCTTGCCACTTGCAGCAACATGGATAGACCCAGAGGGCATTATTTTAAGTGAAATAAGTCAGACTGAGAAAGACAAGTACTGTAGGATTTCACTTGTATGTGGAATCAAAAAAAAAAAAAAAACCAAACTCATAGATACAGAGAACAGATCGGTGGTTTCCAATGGCAGGGCGTGGGAGGGTTGGAAAATGGATGAAGGTGGTCAAAAGGTACAAACTTCCAGTTATAAGATAAATAGGTGCTGGGGATGTGAAGTACAACATGGTGACTATAGTTAATAATGCTGCCTTTAATATTTGAAAGTTGCTGAGAGTAGATCTTAAAAGTTCTCATCACATACACACACAAAATTGTAACTATGTGAGGTGAAGGATGTTAACTAGACTTATTGTGGTGATAATTTCACACCATATGCAAACATCAAATTATTATGTTGCACTCCTGAACTAATGCAATGTTGTATGTCAATTATACCTCAATTTAAAAATCATTATGTACATCTAAAACTAATACAATGTTATATGTCAATTAAATCTTTATTAAAAATTAAATTTTAAAATGGCTCATGGGAACAATATTTCCTGAGTTCTTTCAAAAAAAACAAAAAACAAAAAAACAAGAAGGAGAAGAAGAAAGAAAAAAGAAAAAAAGAAAGAAAATGATCCCAAGAGAAACTAGTAAGGGAGTTGGGGAAGCAGGATAGGGAGGGAAGAAAGACAGGAAAGGGTGCGATCTCATGGGCCTCAGCCAGATCCTTCAGGGGACCTCTGGAATGTAGATTATTGCTCAGAGTTTAGAGTTTATCCCAACTGGAGTCAAAGGAGCTGAGTTTTCATACTTCTGCAGCAGTTGAGGACTGGGCAGGTTGGTGCAAGAGGAATGTAAACTCTCTGTCAATTCCTTTTGCCTTTGCCTAAGCAAAGCAGCTCTAATATTGATTTCACTTCCTTAGGCTATAAACCCAGAAGTTACACTAAGTGAAATAAGCCAGACACAGGAAGGCAAATACTGGATGATCTCACTTACATGCGGAATCTAAAAAATTGAACTCACCGAATAATCAGAAAATAGAACAGTGGTTGCCAGAGACCGGGAGCTGAGGGAGACGGAGAGATGTTGGTCAAAGGGTACAAATTTTCACTTATAAAATGATTAAGTTCTGGGGATATAACATACAGCATGGTGACTGTAGTTAATAACACTGTATCGTGTGCTTGACATTTTCTGAGAAAGTAGATCTTAAGTGTTCTCACCACCAAAAAAAGAGCTAACTTTGTGAGGTGATGGATGTGTTAATTAACTTGATTGTGGTAATCATTTCACAATATATATGTATATCAAATCATCATGTTGTTTAATTGTGAACAACAAAAAGAATATATTTTTGTGCATTTCTGAATTGTTTAAATTAAAATTAAAAGATTTTTTAAATCATCATGGGACTTCCCTGGTGGCGCAGTGGTTAAGAATCCACCTGCCAATGCAGGGGACGTGGGTTTGAGCCCTGGTCTGGGAAGATCCCACATGCTGTGGAGCAACTAAGCCCATGCACCACAGCTACTGAGCCTGAACTCTAGAGCCCGCGAGTCACAACTACTGAGCCCACATGCCACAACTACTGAAGCCCGTGCACCTAGAGCCCGTGTTCCTCAATAAGAGAAGCCACGGCAATGAGAAGCCCGCACACCACAACGAAGAGTAGCCTCTGCTCGCCGCAACTAGAGAAAGCCCACACACAGCAACGAAGACCTAACACAGCCAAAAATAAATAAATAAGATAAATAATAAAAATAAATAAATAAATAAATAATTTTTAAAAATCATCATGTTGTATATCCTAAATATATAGGATTTTTATTAGTCAGTTATACCTCAAAAAAAGCAATTCTAATCACCCAAGGATAGTCCTCCTAAGAGAGTTGTAGGTGTTGGCCATTAAAAAGCAGGCAGAAATCGTTTACCAAAGGGTCCCAGAGGATCTAGGCAGAGCACCGACAGGGTCCAATACAGCGTGTTCAGGAACTGAAAGGCTAGGGAGGGGGGAAATGGTTGGAAATAGGATTGTGATACTGGTTTTGAAGCCAAATCCAGCCTCTGTACCCCTACACCAAATTAAATCTTGGAGACAGAGTTTCGGGGGAAGTAGAAAAGAATACCTTTATTGCTTTTCCAGGCGAGGGGGCCACAGCGGGCTAATGCCCTCAAAACTGTGTGTCCCCACTTGGAGAGGGTAGTGAGAAGATTTATAGTCATGGTTCAAAGAGGGCGTGATCAGTTTGTGGACATTCTTCTGATTTGTTGATGGTGAGGTAAGTGGGAGTCAGCATCATAAACCTTCTGGTTCCAACCGGTCTGGGGTCTACGTGCTGGTGGGCAGCATACCATTGTTAATCGTTAACCAGGACCTTGCCCCAAGGCTGCACTATTGTTTCTCTTGACTGTTTGTTTCTCCCTTGTCTCACATCCCCTCCCTTCTCTAATTAACAACTGCTTGAATCTGCCCATTGGAACTCAGGGAAGGTCATGGTGGCTGAATGAAGCCTATTTCCTGTAATCAAAGAAATGGGGGACACAGAAAAAAGGCTTTTGTGCCCAGGAGCCCCATAGGGCCCTGCCAGTATTAGTTCCCAGTATTTCAGAACACCATTCTATTTTTTTCATTAAATAAACATGTATTGAGTACCTATGATGTGCCAAATGCTATGCCAGCCCTGAGGATACAGTGGTGGACAATGGAGACACAGTTACTGTGTCCTTTGGCACTTATAATCTGACCATGAATAGAAACATTAATTTCAAGTACTACAGGATACAAAACAGGAGAACATAAACCAATTTGGGAGTCAGAGAAGGCCTCCCTGAGGAAGTAGTATCTAAACTGAAAGTGAATAAGATGTAGTCAGGCATGGCTGGGCTAGGGGGAAGGTAAGGAGGGGGTGTTTCAGGAGGTGGAACCACATGTTCAAAGGCCAGGAGGCGCGAAGAGTGTGGTGAGGTCAAGGAACTGAAAGAAATCTGGCATGACTGGGGCAGAAAGAGTGACGGCAGCAGGTGAAGATGGGGATGACAGGAGTGATCAGATTGAGGAGTAGCTAGTGCGCCAAGTTGAAGATGATATACTGCAATCCAAGGACAATGGCGGGATTTAAATAGGACTTGGTGGTTAATTGGATGTGAAAGTGGTGATTGGCGATGCTGGATTTACAATACACATTTCTAAGAAAAACTAAGAATGTAGGAGGGAAAACAAGTTTTGGGGAAAGTGTTTTGCCACTTTGCTCTGTTTTAAAATATTAGTAGTTTAAGATGCTTATTTTGCTATTTCAAAAACATCTGAAATCTGAGTGTTATGTAAAGTGAGATCCCATTTTTGTTTCTCATGTATACATATATATATATATATATATATATATAAAAGAATGTGTACAAAATTGTAACTTGTTCCTCTAGAAAGTAGGATTACAGAAGGTTTTCACTCCCTACTTTGTGTATTTCTGTATTGCTTGAATTTTTATGAGCATACGTTTTTAAAATAATGATTAAAATGTTGCCTATAATAATGTGCAAAGATGAGAGAAAAGGAAAATAAAGGAGGGCTCTTTTTACAGATGAATGCTAGATAGAAAATATATGGGACTTCACTAGATAGAAAAGATATGGTTAAGACTCTGCGCTTCCACTGCAGGGGGCACAGTTTCAATCCCTGGTCGGGGAAGATCCCACATGCCATGTGGTGTGGCCAAAAAAAAAAAAAAAAAAAAGGAAGAAAATATAGAAGAAATTACTGAATTAAGAAATCACCCTTTTGGGCTTCCCTGGTGGCACAGTGGTTGAGAATCTGCCTGCCAATGCAGGGGACACGGGTTCGAGCCCTGGTCTGGGAGGATCCCACATGCCGCGGAGCAGCTGGGCCCGTGAGCCACAATTACTGAGCCTGCACGTCTGGAGCCTGTGCTCCGCAACAAGAGAGGCCGCAGTAGGAGAGGCCCGCGCACCTCGATGAAGAGTGGCCCCCGCTTGCCACAACTAGAGAGAGCCCTCACACAGAAACAAAGACCCAACACAGCCAAAAATTAATTAATTAATTAATTAATTTTAAAAAAAAATCTTCCAACAAACAAAAGCCCAGGACCAGATGGCTTCACAGGAGAATTCTATCAAACATTTAGAGAAGAGCTAACACCTATCCTTCTCAAACTCTTCGAAAATATAGCAGAGGGAGGAACACTCCCAAACTCATTCTATGAGACCACCATCACCCTGATACCAAAAGCAGACAAAGATGCCACAAAAAAAGAAAACTACATGCCAATATCACTGATGAACATAGATGCAAAAATCCTCAACAAAATACTAGAAAACAGAAGCCAACAGCACATCAAAAGGATCATACACCATGATCAAGTGGGGTTTATCCCAGGGATGCAAGGATGCTTCAATATACGCAAATCAATCAATGTGATACACCACATTAACAAATTGAAGGAGAAAAACCATATGTCATGTCAATAGATGCAGAAAAAGCTTTTGACAAAATTCAACACCCACTTATGATTAAAAAAAAAAAAAAACCCTCCAGAAAGTAGGCATAGAGGGAATTTAGGCCCTATATGACAAACCCACAGCCAACATCATTCTCAATGGTGAAAAACTGAAACCATTTCCACTAAGATCAGGAACAAGACAAGGTTGCCCACTCTCACCACTATTATTCAATATAGTTTTGGAAGTTTTAGCCACAGCAATCAGAAAACAAAAAGAAATAAAAGGAATCCAAATCAGAAAAGAAGAAATAAACTGTCACTGTTTGCAGATGACATGATACCCTACGTAGAGAATCCTAAAGATGCTACTAGAAAACTACTGAAATTAATCAATGAATTTGTTAAAGTAGCAGGATACAAAGTTAATGCACAGAAATCTCTTACATTCCTATACACTAATGATGAAAAATCTGAAAGAGAAATTAAGGAAACACTCCCATTTACCATTGCAACCAAAAGAATAAAATACCTAGGGATAAACCTACCTAAGGAGACAAAAGACCTGTATGCAGAAAACTATAAGACACTGATGAAAGAAATTAAAGATGATACCAACAGATGGAGAGATATACCATGTTCTTGGATTGGAAAAATCAACATTGTGAAAATGACTATACGACCCAAAGCAATCTACAGATTCAATGCAATCCCTACCAAACTACCACTGGCATTTTGCAAAGAACTAGAACAAAAAATCTTAGAATTGTATGGAAACACAAAAGACCCCAAATAGCCAAAGCAATCTTGAGAAAGAAAAACGGAGTTGGAGGAATCAGGCTCCCTGACTTCAGACTATACTATAAAGCTACAGTAATCAAGACAGTATGGTACTGGCACAAAAACAGAATTATAGATCAATGGAACAGGAAAGAAAGCCCAGAGATAAACCCATGCACATATGGTCACCTTATCTTTGATAAAGGAGGCAAGAATATACAATGGAGAAAAGACAGCCTCTTCAATAAGTGGTGCTGGGAAAATTGGACAGCTACATGTAAAAGAATGAAATTAGAACCCTCCCTAACACCATACACAAAAATAAACTCAAAATGGATTAAAGACCTAAATGTAAGGCCAGACACTGTAAAACTCTTAGAGGAAACATAGGTAGAACACTCCATGACATAAATCACAGCAAGATCCTCCTAGAGAAATGGAAATAAAAACAAAAATAAACAAATGGGACCTAATGACACTTAAAAGCTTTTGCACAGCAAAGGAAACCATAAACAAGATGAAAAGACAACCCTCAGAATGGGAGAAAATATTTGCAAACAAAGCAACTGACAAAGGATTAATCTCCAAAGTATACAAGCAACTCATGCAGCTCAATATCAAAAAAACAAACAACCCAATCCAAAAATGGGCAGAAGGCCTAAATAGACATTTCTCCAAAGAAGATATACAGATTGTCAACAAACACATGAAAGGATGCTCAACATCACTAATCATTAGAGAAATGCAAGTCAAAACTATAATGAGGTATCACCTCACAGCGGTCAGAATGGCCACCATCAAAAAATCTACAAACAATAAATGCCGGAGAGGGTGTGGAGAAAAAGGAACCCTCTTGCACTCTTGGTGGGAATGTAAATTGATACAGCCACTATGGAGAACAGTATGGAGGGTCCTTAAAACAGTAAAAATAGAACTGCCATATGACCCAGCAATCCCACTACTGGGCACATACCCTGAGAAAACCATAATTCAGAAAGAGTAATGTACCACAATGTTCATTGCAGCATTATTTACAATAGCCAGGACATGGAAGCAACCTAAATGTCCATGAATTAAGTGAATGGTTAAAGAAGGTGTGACACATATATACAATGGACTATTACTCAGCCATAAAAAGAAATGAAACTGAGTTATTTGTGGTGAGGTGGATGGACCTAGAGACTGTCATACAGAGTGAAGTAAGTTAGAAAGAGAAAAACAAATACCACATGCTAACACATATATATGGAATCTAAAAAAAAAAAAAATGGTTCTGAAGAACCTAGGAGCAGGACAGGAGTAAAGACACAGACATAGAGAATGGACTTGAGGACACAAGTAGGGGGAAGGGTAATCTGGGACAAAGTGAGAGAGTGGCATGGACATATATACACTACCAAATATAAAATAGACAGTTAGTGGGAAGCAGCCACATAGCACAGGGAGATCAGCTCAGTGCTTTGTGACCACCTAGAGGGCTGGGATAGGGAGGGTGAGAGGGAGATGAAAGAGGGAGGCGATATGGGGATATATGTATATGTATAGCTGATTCACTTTGTTATACAGCAGAAACTAACACACCATTGTAAAGCAATTATACTCCAATAAATATGTTTTAAAAAAATACCATACGATGCTGCCATAAATGTAAAACATAGGGTCCGTTTCCAGACCCTATGTTTAAAACACCTTTTTGATTGTGTTTACAATTCTCCCTTCATATGTTTAAATATTCACATTAGCTGAAGACCGTGGTATTTTAAATGCTTCTTATTTTGTTTTAAAATGTCCAAGTATTTCTTACTATTTAGTTAAACTTAAGTTATGAAACTGTAAAATGGCAGGTGCCAATGACATTACAATTAAAGCCTTTTATTATCAAATTGTGAAAAAAAAAAAACCAGAATTGTCCCAGCTCTTCTTCTCCTGTAGCCATGCCTCTTGCAGTGTGATTTTGATGCTCCCCCATAAAGAGATGGAGTCTATTTTCCGTACCCCATGTGTCTCAACTGGCCTTGTGATTTGTTTTGACCTATGGAATGTGGAAGAAGTGACAGTATGTCAGTTCCTAGCCTAACCCTCACACACTTCCACTTGCTCTCTTGGAACTCTACCATTGTCATGAGAATAACTCAGGCTAGCCTGCTGAGAGATTCAAGGTGCCACCAGCAACATTGCATCCACACCCATGAGCAGAGCCAGCTAGCCAATGCACAGCTGACCACAGGTATATGAAGAAGTCCAACTGAAACCAGGAGAACTGCCCTCTGAACTCAAATTTCAAACCCCCAGAATCATGAGCCAAATAAATCACTGTTCTAAGCCACTCAATTTTGATATTGTTTGTTATGCAGCAATAGCTGACTGATCTAAAACCACAGATTAGTTACTGATTACAAAGATGAAAATAGGTGCATTCAATGATGTGATCTGGTACTCACCACCTTAACCCTCACTCACAGTGGAACGGCCTGACATTATTGCTCCCTTAGGTGATACAATATCAGATACACAGCATTAACTATGATATATTCTTTCCACAACTGTTTAAATTGAATATAATTAAGCCTCTAAACCTCCCAATCATGTATACAGGAAATACAGGGGAGAGGAAAACAAGTGATATGGCAGTATGAAGAAATAAACAAATCAAGGACCTGAGAATTTTACAAGATACTTGGCCTGGACCTTTTATTTATTTATGTATTTATTTATTTTTAATAAATTTATTTATTTTATTTATTTATTTTTGGCTTAGTTGGGTCTTCATTGCTGCGCGTGGGCTTTCTCTAGTTGCGGTGAGCAGGAGCTACTCTTTGTTGTGGTGCACGGGCTTCTCATTGCAGTGGCTTCTCTTGTTGGAGAGCACAGGCTCTAGGCACGCGGGCTTCAGTAGTTGCGGCATGCAGGCTCAGTAGTTGTGGCTCACAGGCTCTAGACTGCAGGCTCAGTAGTTGTGGCGCATGGGCTTAGTTGCTCCACGGCATGTGGGATCTTCCTGGACCAAGGATCGAACCTGTGTCCCCTGCATTGGCAGGCGGATCCTCAACCACTGGGCCACCAGAGAAGCCCCTGGACCTTTTAAAAAAGAAAAATGTGTCATAAAATAATAGCTAAAGAGACACAACTGTTCTGGGGACTGGAAAGTCCAAGATCAAGTCACTGGCAGATTTGGGGTCTGGTAAGAGCCTGCTTCCTGGATCATAGACAGCCTTCTTCTCGTTGTGTCCTCACATGGTGGAAGGGGCAAAGAAGCTCTCCAGGGTCTCTTTTAAAAGGCCACTAATCCCATTCATGAAAGCTCCACCCTCATAACCTACTCACCTCCCAAAGTCCCCACCTCCTAATACCAGCACATTGAAGGTTAGGGCTGCAACATATGAATTTTTAAGGAACACAAACATTCAGTCTATAGCACCAGTCAACACACAGAATTATGAGAAATAATAAATAATTCTTGTTGGAAGCCACTAAGCTTTGGGATGACATGTAACGCAACCATAGATAACTGAAACACAGATAATTTTCACAAAAATCCTATGAGGTAATTGCCATTATTATCCTCATCTTCTATATGAGAACACTAATGTTCATAGAGTTCAAATAACTTTCCCAAGGTCACAAAGTTCAGAAGTGGCAAAACCAGAAATTAAATCTATACTGGTCTGATTCTAGACTAACTCCTAAGTATTACATTACAGAGCTTATGACTGAGGCCAATCTGTGCCCTAGGATATAAATAAACTATGCAATCCAGTTACAGAGTCAAAAAGATCTAGAGATAAGGTATTCAGAACAGGTACTAACAAATGCCTTCGCTATAACAATGTGTCACCTGGCGGCAGTGTCTCCAAGCACAGGACTTCTATTCGGAAAATAATTTATCATAAACGGCCTTATTAGAGTTCACCCCAGGCAGTGCTAGAGCACAAGGGGACACAAAGACTTTTACAAAAAATAATCACCCTCCCATGGAGAGTAAAGGGAAGAGGGATATTCATTAGGACCAAGCTTGAACATGAACATGTGGTCTCAGTCAGTTATTGTGGCTCAGGAGGAAGAGGTCTCTGAAGAAATATTAAAAACTAATGACAGAAAAGATGTTCAACATCACTAGCCATTACAGAAATACAAATTAAGACCAAAATGAGATATAACCACACACCTACTAGAACACCAGAAATAAAATACAGTGACAAGACCAAATGTTAGGGAGGATGTGGAACAACTGGATCTCTTGCGCATTGCTTGTGCAAACATAAAATGGACAGCCACAATTAGGCAGTTTCTTATAAAGCTAAACATACAACCCCACCAGGAATCACACTCCTAGGCATTTGTCTATCCCAGAGAAGTGAAAATTTATGTCTACACAAAAACATGTATGTGAATGCTCATAGCAACTTTATTTGTAATAACCAAAACCTGGAAACAATGAAAATGTCCCTCAGTAGGTGAATGGTTCAATAAACTGTAGTACACCCATTGCATGGAATACTAATTAGCAATAAATAGGAATGAAATATTGAAACACACAACTGGGATGGATCTCAAGCACATTATGCTAAGTAAAAAATGCCAATCCAAAAAGGTTTTTTTAAAAGTCACATCCCTCATATGAAGTGGGGAGGGGCAAGACAGGAGTAGGAGGGGAAAAAGGGTTATTATGGGATTATATGAAGTCATGTGTGTGAAACTTTTGAAAATTGTAAAGCACTATAGAATTTTTAAAATCTTTCATTCAATAAAAAAAAGTCACATGCTGTTTGATTCCACTTATATAATATTCTGGATGTGACAAAATTGCAGTGATGGAAAACAGATTAGCTAGTGGCTGCCAGCAATGAGGGATGGTGGGGAGCGGAGGGGCATGCGTGACTGTAAAGAGATAATACAGGGTAATCTTTTTTTTCACTTTTTTCACAAATTGTTTTAATAGCATTTTTTTTCTATTCTTTTTCAAATTATTTTCCCATTTGGGTTATTACAGAGTATTGAGCTGAGTTCCCTGAGCTATACAGGTCCTTGTTGTTTATCTATTTTATTTATTTATTATTATTCTTTTTTTGGTGCCATGACTCGCCTGCAGTGTGTACATGACAAACCCAAACTCCCAATCTATCCCTCCACCCCACCCTTCCCCCCTGGCAACCATAAGTTCATTCTCTAAATCTATGAGTATGTTTCCGTTTTGTAAATAAGTTCATTTGTATCATTTTTTTTACGATTCCACATATGTGATATCAAATGATATTTGTCTTTCTCTGTCTCACTTCACTTAGTATGATAATCTCCAGGTCCATCCATGTTGCTGCAAATAGCATTATTTCATTCTTTCTAGTGGCTGGGTAATATTCCATTGTATATATATATATATACATCTTCTTTATCCATTCCTCTGTCAATGGACATTTAGGTTGCTTCCATGTCCTGGCTATTGTAAACAGCTCTGACATGAACAATGGGGTGCATGTATCCCTTCGAACCATGTTTTTCTCCAGATACATACCCAAGAGTGGGATTTCTGGATCATACGTTAGCTCTATTTTTAGTTTCTTAAGGAACCTCCATACTGTTCTCCATAGTGGCTGCACCAGTATACATTCCCACCAACAGTGTAGGAGGGTTTCCTTTCTCCACACCCTCTCCAGCATTTGTGATTTGTAGACTTTTTGATGATGGCCATTCTAACTGGTGTGAGTTGATATCTCATTGGAGTTTTGATTTGCATTTCTCTAATAATTAGCAACGTTGAGCATCTTTTCATGTGCCTCTTGGCCTTCTGTATGTCTTCTTTGGAGAAATGTCTATTTAGGTCTTCTGACCATTTTTTGATTGCAATGTTTGTTTTTTTGATATTGAGCTGCATGGGCTCTGTAAATTTTGGAGATTTATCCCTTTATACAAGGGTGATCTTTGTGATGACAGAATAGTTCTGCATCTAGATTGTGATGATAGTTACCTGAATATACACATGAGATAGAATGGCATGAAACTAAATACACACGTTCTATCAATGCCAGTTTCCTAGTTTTGATATTGTACTATGGTTATATAAGGTGTGACCACTGAGGGAAACTGGGAGAAGAGTACATGGATCTCTGTACTATTTTGGAAACTTCCTGTAAATATATATTTGTTCCAAAATAAAAAGGTTTAAAAAAATATGGTATAAAATATACCTCATTAAAGTCGATTTTAAAACTAATGAGAGGGACTTCCCTGGTGGCACAGTGGTTAAGAATCCACCTGCCAATGCAGGGGACATGGGTTCGATCCCTGGTCCAGGAAGATCCCACATGCCGTGGAGCAACTAAGCCCGTGTGCCACAACTACTGAGCCTGCAGTCTAGAGCCTGTGAGCCACAACTACTGAGCCCACATGCCACAACTACTGAAACCCACGTGCCTAGAGCCTGTGCTCCACAACAAGAGACCCACCACAATGAGAAGCCCTCACAATGCAATGAAGAGTAGCCCCCGCTCACCACAACTAGAGAAAGCCCACTCTCAGCAACAAAGACCCAATGCAGCCATAAATAAATAAATAAATAAATAAAGCTAAAATTGCACATAAAAATAAATAATAAAACTAATGAGAGGAAATAAAATAAGTTACTCTTACTGAATATAGTATTCTGTTTATTCTTACTTATATTTTCCCTGGTTCTGATTCTTTGATCTTTTTCTTTTAATTGAAGTCTGAGTGATATGGAAACTAACACCTATTATTTTCAGGTGTACAACACAGTGTTTCAATTTTTATAGATTATACTCCATTTAAAATTATTCAAAATAATGGCTATATTTCCCTGTGCTGTACAATATATTCTTTTTTCTTATTTATTTTATGCGTAGTAATTTGTGTCTCTTAATGCTATGCTGCTCTCTTGCCCCTCCCCACTTTTTTCTCCTCACTGGTAACCACTAGTTTGTTCTCTATATCTATGTCTTTTTCTGTTTTATTATATACATTTGTTTTTGTTCTTTTTTTTAGATTCCACATATAAGTGATAACAGAGTATTTGTCTTTCTCTGTCTGACTTATTTCACTAAGCATAATATCTTCTAGGTACATGCACATTAATGCAAAAGGCAGAATTTGATTCTTTTTATAGCTGAGTAATATTCCATTTTATATATATATATATATGTTTGTGTGTGTATATAGATATAGATACAGATATAGATATAGACATAGATCTCACATCTCTAGCCACTCATCTTTTTATGAACACATGTTGCTTCCATATCTTGACTGTTGTAAATAATGCTGCTATGACACTGGGGTGCGTGTATTTTTTAGAACTGGTGTTTTCACAGTCTGGAGGTTCCTTAATAAACTAAAAATAGAGTCACCATATGATCCAGCAATCCCACTCCTGGGCATATATCTGGAGAAAACTCTAATTTGAAAAGATACATGCATCCCAGTGTTCATTGCAGCACTATTTACAACAGCCAAGACATGGAAGTAACCAAAATGTCCATTGACAGATGAATGGATAAAAAAGATGTGGTGTATATATATATATATATATATATATATATATATATATATATATATATATATATATATAGCTGAGTATATATATAGAATAATACTCAGCCATAAAAAAGAAAGAAAGAATGCCATTTGCAGCAACATGGATGGACCTAGATGTTACCATCCTAAGTGAAATAAGTCAGACAAAGACAAATATTATATGATATCACTTAAATGTGGAATCTAAAATATGATAAGAATGAACTTATTTACAGAAACAGACGCACAGACATAGAAAACAAACCTATGGTTACCAAAGGGGAAAAGAGGGTGGGGGAGGGATAAATAAGGAGTCTGGAAATAGCAGATACAACTACTATAAATAAAATAGATAAACAACAAGGTCCTACTGTGTAGCACAGGGAACTATATTCAATATCCTGTAAAAAACCATAATGGAAAAGAATATGAAAAAGAATATATATAACTGAATCACTTTGCTGTACACCAGAAACTAACACAACACTGTAAATCAACTATACTTCAATGAAAAATAAATTACTTATAAAAACGAAAGCAAAAAGATTTGGGTTTTCGTTTTCTTTGGCTATATACCCAGCAGTAGAATTGCTCGAACATGTGGTAGCTCTATTTTTAGTTTATGGAGGACCCTCCATACTGTTCTCCATGCTGGCTGCACCATTTTACATTCCCACCAGCAGTGTACTAGGGTGCCCTTTTCTCCACATCCTCACCAAATTTGTTATTTGTAGACTTTTTGATGATAGCTATTTTTTGTAACTGAAGATAGTTGATCTACAATATTGTATTAGTTTCAGGTGTAAAGCAAAGTGATTCGCTTATACAATTATATGTATGTATATATCTATATTCTTTTTCTTCAATTCTTTTCCATTATAGTTTATTACAAGATATTGAATATAGTTCACTGTGCTATACAGTAAATCCTTGTTGTCTATCTATTTTACATATGGTACTGTGCCTCTGTTAATCCCAAACTCCCAATTTATCTCCCTCCCACCCCCATCCCCTTTGGTAACAATAAGTTTGCTTTCTATGTCTGTGTTTCTGTTTCATAAACAAGTTCATTTGCATCATACTTTAGATTCCACATATAAGTGATATCATATGATATTTGTCTTTCTCTGTCTTACTTCACTTAGTATGATAACGTCTAGGTCCATCCATGTTGCTACAAATGCCATTATTTCATTCTTTTTTATGACTGAGTAGTATTCCATTGTATATATGTACCACATCTTCTTTATCTATTCATCTGACAATGGACATTTAGGTTGCTTCTGTGTCTTCACTATTGTAAATAGTGCCTCTGTGAACACTGGGGTGCATATTTTCGAAATAGAGCTTTCATCTTTTTCAATTTGCATTTTCATCTTTTCTGGATATATACCCCAAAATGGGATTGCTAGATCATATGGTAACTCTATTTTTGGCTTTTTAAGGAACCTCCATACTGCTCTCCATAATGGCTGCACAATTTACATTCCCACCAACAGTGTACAAGGGTTCCCTTTTCTCCACACCATTTCCAATTTTTGTTATTTGCAGACATTTTGATGACAACCATTCTGACCAGTGTGAGGTGATATCTCATTGTACTTTTGATTTGCATTTCTCTAATAATTAGCAATGTTGAGCATCTTTTCATGGGCCTGTTGACCATCTGTATGTCTTCTTTGGAGAAATGTCTATTTAAGTGTTCTGCCCATTTTTTGATTGGGTTATTTGTTTATTTGTTATTGAGTTGTATGAGCTATTTGTATATTCTGAAAATTAAGCCCTTGTCAGTCACATTGTTTGCAAATATTTTCTCCCAGAACATAGGTTGTCTTTTCATTTTGTTTGTAGTTTCCTTTGCTGTGCAAAAGCTTATAAGTTTGATTAGGTCCCATCTGTTTATTTTTGCTTTTATTTCTCTTGCCTTGGGAGACTGACTTAAGAAAACACTGCTACGATTTACGTCAGAGAATGTTTTGCCTATGTTCTCTTCTAGGAGTTTTACAGTGCCCTGTCCTATATTTAAGTCTTTAAGCCATTTTGAGTTTATTTTTATGTATGGTACGAGGGAGTGTTCTAACTTCATTGATTTACATGCGGCTGTCCACGTTTCCCAGCACTATTTGCTGAAAGGACTGTCTTTTCTCCATTGTATATTCTTGCCTCCTTTGTCGAAGATTAATTGACCATAGGTGTGTGGGTTTATTTCTGGGCTCTCTGTTCTGTTCCGTTGATCCATATGTCTGTTTTTGTGCCAGTACTATGCTACTTTGATTACTGTAGCTTTGTAGTATTGTCTGAAGTCTGTAAGGGTTATGCCTCCAGCTTTCTTTTTTTTCCTTGGGATTGCTTTGGCAATTCTGGGTCTTTTGTGGTTCCATATGGATTTTAGGATTATTTGTTCTAGTTCTGTGAAAAATGTCATGGGTAATTTGATAAGGATAACTTAAATCTGTAGATTGCTTTGGGTAATATGGCCATTTTGAATATATTAAATCTTCCAGTCAAAGATCATGGGATATCTTTTCATTTCCTTGAATCATCTTCGATTTTTTTTATCAGTGTTTTATAGTTTGGGGTATATATGTCTTTCACCTCCTTGGTTAGGTTTATTCCTAGGTATTTTATTGTATTGTATTGTATTGTATTTGCCTTTTTTTTTTTTTTTTTTTTAGCTGCACCACGTGGCATGTGAGATCTTAGTTCCCTGACCAGGGCTCAAACCTGTGCCCCCTCCATTGGAAGCACAGATTCTTAATCACTGGACCACCAGGGAAGTCCCTAGGTATTTTTTTTTATGTGATTTTAAACAGGATTTTTTTTTACTTTCTCTTTCTGTTATCTCAATTTTAGTGTAAAGAAATGCAACAGATTTCTGTATATTAATCTTGTATCCTGCTACCTTACTGAATTCATTTATCAGTTCTAATAGTTTTTGTGTAGAGTCTTTAGGGTTTTCTAATGATAGCCATTTTGATAGGTGTTAGGTGATATCTAATTGTGGTTTTGATTTGCATTTCTCTGATGATTAGCAATGTTGAGCATTTTTTCATGTGCCTATTGGCCATCTGTGTATTTTCTTTAGAAAAATGTCTATTCAAGTCTTCTGTCCACTTTTTTATTTGGGTTCTTTTTTTTATATTGACTTGTATGAGCTGTTTATAAACTTTGGATATTAACCCCTTATCACTCATATCATTTGCAAATATTTTCTCCCATTCAGTAGGTTGTCTTTTTATTTTGTCAATGATTTCCTTTGCTGTGCAAAAGCTTTTGAGTTTAATTAGGTCCCATTTGTTTATTTTTTCTTTTGTTTCTTTTGCCTTAGTAGACAGATCCAAAAAAAATATTGCTACAATTTAAGTCAAAGAGTTTTCCTCTAGGAGTATTATAGTTTCATGTCTTACATTTAAGTCTTTAATCCATTTTGACTTTATTTTTGTACATGGTGTGAGGAAATGTTCTAATTGCATTCTTTTACATGTAGCTGTCCAGTTTTCCTAGTTCCACTTAGTGAAGAGACGTCTTTTCCCCATTGTATATTCTTGTCTCCTTTGCTGGAGATTAATTGACCATAAGTGTTTAATTGACCATAAGTGGGTTTATTTCTTGGCTCTCTATTCTGTTCCATTGATCTATGTGTCTGTTTTTGTGCCAGTACTGTGCTGTTTTGATTACAGTAGCTTTGTAGTATAACGTCTGGTTCTGGACTCTTGTTTGCTGAGAGATATTTTTATTACAAATTCAATATCACTACAAGTGATTGGTCTGTGCAGATTGTCTGTTTCTTCCAGATTCAGTCTTGGCAAGTTGTTTGTTTCTAGAAATTTATCCATTTCTTCTAGGTTCTCCAATTTGTTGACATATAATGATTTGTAGTATTCTCTTATGATTTTTTTGTGTCTCTGTAATATCAGGTTTAAGTTCTTCTCTTGCATTTCTTATTTTGTTTATTTGGGTCTTCCTTCTTTTCTTCTTGATGAGCCTGGCTAAAGGTTTATCAGTTTTGTTTATCTTTTTTAAATAACAGGTCTTGCTTTCATTGTTCTTTTCTGTTGTTTTTTGGGGTCTCTTTTATTTATTTCCTCTCTGATCTTTATGATTTCCTTCCTTCTGCTAACTTTGGGCTTTGTTTGTTTTTCTTTTCTAATGCCTTTAGATGGAAGGTTAGGTTGTCTATTTCAGATTTTTCTTGTTTCTTGAGGTAGGTCTGTATTGCTATAAATGTTGCTATTAGAACTGCGTTTTCTGCATGCCATAGATTTTGAAGGGTTGTGTTTCCATTTTCATTTGTCTCAAGGTATTTTCTGATTTCCTCTTTGATTTCTTCATTGACCCACTGGTTTTTTAGTAGCATGTTGTTTAGAATCCACAGGTTTGTGCTTTTCCCATTTTTCTTCCTGTAATTGATTTCTAGTTCCATTTTCATACCACTGTGGTTGGAAAAAATGCTTCATGTAGTTTCTATGTTCTTAAATTCATTGAGACTTGTTTTGTGGCCAAGCATGTGATCTATCCTAGAGAACGTTCCATGTGAACTTGAACAGAATGTATATTCTGTTGTTTTTGGATGGAATATCCTATAGATATCTATTAAGTCCAACTGGTCTATTGTGTCACTTAAGACCACTGTTCACCTACTTGTTTCTGTCTGGGTGATCTGTCCATTAATGCCAGTGGAGTATTAAAGTCTCCTAATATTATGGTATGGTTGTCAATTTCTCCCTTTATGTCATTAATATTTGCTTTATATGTTTAGGTGCTCCTGTATTGGGTACATGCATGTTAACAAGCATAGTATCCTCTTCTTGTATTGATTCCTTTGTCACTACATAATGCCCTTCTTTGTCTTTGTTATAGACTTTGTTTTAGAGACTGCTTTGATTGATATGAATATTGTTATCCCCACTTTCATGTCCTTTGCATTTGTGTGAAATATCTTTTTTCATCCCCTCACTTCCAGTCTATATGTGTCTTTAGTTCTGAAGTGAGTCTCTGATAAGCAGCATTTGGATGAGTCTTGTTTTTTTTTATCCTATCAGCTACCCTATATCTTTTAATTGGAGCATTTAGTCCAGTGACATTTAAAGTAATTATTGATAGGTATGTACTTACTGCCATTTAATACCTTTTTTGGATTGTTTTCGTAATTCTTCCCTGTTCTTTTCTTCTTCTTTTAGTTTCTTCCCTTGTAGTTTGATGATTTTCTTTTTCTTTTTTTCTTTTTTTTCTTTTGCTGCACCGCATGGCTTGTGGGATCTTAGTTCCCCAACCAGGGATCAAACCCACACCCTCGGCAATGAAAGCATGGAGTCTTAACCACTGGACCACCAGGGAATTCCCTGATGATTTTCTTTAATGGTATGTTTGTGTTTCTTTCTCTCTTATTTTTGTGTATCTGTTGTAGGGTTTCGATTTGTGATTACCATGGAGTTCATGTATGTTGACCTATAATTGTGTCTATATGTTGCAAACACACTCTAAAAGATATACGCTTTTTACTCTCTTCCCCATACTTTTTGGTTTTGATGTCATATTTTACAACTTCATGTTTATCTCTTTTCTGATTACAGTAGTTATACTAGATTTTACTTTTTTTGTCTTTTAATCTTTGTACTAGCTTATTAAAGTAGTTGATATCAGCTTTTACTATATATTTGCCTTTACTAGTGGTATTTTTCCTTTCCTATAGATACTTCTTGTTACAGCCTTTTCCACTTAGAGAAGGATTTTAACATTTCTTTTAGAGTCAGTTTAGTATTGATGAACTCTTTCAGTTTTGGCTTGTCTGAAAAGTTCTTTATCTCTCCTTCAATTCTAAATAATAATCTTACTGGGTAGAGTATCCTAGGTTGCAGGTTTTTCCCTTTCAGCACTTTAAATATATCATGCCACTCCCTTCTGGTCTGCAAAGTTTCTGCAGATAAATCAACTTAGCTTTATGGGGGTTCCCTTGTATATCACTCTTTATTTTTCCCTTGCTGCCTTTAGAATTCTCTCTCTTTAACTTTTACCATTTTAAATATGATATGTCTTTGTATGGGTCTGTTTGTGTTCATCTTGTTTGGGACCCTCTGTGCTTCCTATACCTGGATATATATTTCTTCCTTAGGCTTGGGAAGTGTTCAGCCGTAATTTCATTAAATACATTTTTGACCCCATTCTCTCTCTTTTCTGCTTCTGGGACCCCTATAATGCAAATGTTGGTATGCTTGATATTATCCCAAGGAACCCTTAAACTGTTTTCTTTTTTTTAATTTGTTTTTCTTTTTGCTGTTCTGATTGGGTGGTTTCCATTATTCTATCTTCCAAATCACTTATACATTCTTCTGTATCACCTAGTCTACTGTTTATTCCTTCTAGTGTGTTTTTCATTTCAGTTATTGTATCCTTCAGCTCTCACTTGTTCCTTTTTATATTTTCTAGATCCTTGTTAAAATTCTTACTGTGTGTATCTATTCTTTTCCCTAATTCAGTTAGCATTCTTATTACTAATGCTTTGAGTTCTTTATTTAGCAAATTATTTACTTGTTTCATTAGTTGTTTTTTTCAGGGGTTTTCTCTTGCTCTTTCAGTTGAGACAAATTCCTCTGTCTTCTCATTTTGCTTATCTTTCTCTGACTCTATGAAATTAGATGAAACAGTTAACTATGTTAGCCTTGAAGTGGGTCCTTATATAGGAGCAACACTATACAGTCTGTTTTTGCCCAGTGGCTTTGGTGGGAGAGCTGGATTTGATGTCACATCGTTCATCAGGGTGTGCTGGCAGCTCTCACCTTGGTAGGAGGTGGGGCTGGACATGGGAGGGCTAGGGCCTGAGCCAGGTGTGACGTGGTTCTTCCCCTCTGCTTTGTGGCTGTCACTGCCCTATTAGGGGTGGAGTCGGGTCCCAAGTTTCTGGATTTGAAACCCTGAGGGTCTGGTCCTAGCTGGCTCTGTTCTCTTTAAGTGTATGCTCTTTCCCCTCCCAACACCAGCACCCTCAGCCTCAGGGAGGAGCAGTGTTAGAGCAAGAGGGGCCAGTGTGGGTATTTGGCAAGAGTGGGGCATGGGGTATGGCGGTCTAGCCACCATCAGAGATGTGGTCTGCCTCTGATGTGCTGCCTGTGATCACCAGCAATTGTTGACCCCTCCTTGTTCAGACTCTGCTTAGGGTTTGAGCCACCACAGCATCTCACGGCCAAGATTTTTCCTTGGTTATGGAAGCCCTCACTCCAGTGTGGAGCTGCAATGCAAGGCAAATGATGCTGGAGTGTTTAGTTGGCTCAGGCTGGGGTACATGCCAGGGCAGTCGCCAGGAAACCAGTCAGCCAGCCACATGGTCTCA